>NC_081383.1:7760738-8089488 GCF_030684315.1 Stegostoma tigrinum | reverse complement strand
CAATGGATACAGTATATCACATTGGCAGATGTGCAGGTGAACCTCTGCTTAATATGGAATGTCATCTTGGGGCCTGGGATAGGGGTGAGGGAGGAGGTGTGGGGGCAAGTGTAGCATTTCCTGCGGTTGCAGGGGAAGGTGCCGGGTGTGGTGGGGTTGGAGGGCAGTGTGGAGCGAACAAGGGAGTCACGGAGAGAGTGGTCTCTCCGGAACGCAGACAAGGGTGGGGATGGAAAAATGTCTCGGGTGGTGGGGTGGGATTGTAGATGGCGGAAGTGTCAGAGGATGATGCGTTGATGCATTACAACTCATCATCCTCCGACACTTCCGCCATCTACAATCCCACCCCACCACCCGAGACATTTTTCCATCCCCACCCTTGTCTGCGTTCCGGAGAGACCACTCTCTCCGTGGCTCCCTCGTTCGCTCCACACTGCCCTCCAATCCCACCACACCCGGCACCTTCCCCTGCAACCGCAGGAAATGCTACACTTGCCCCCACACCTCCTCCCTCACCCCATCCCAGGCCCCAAGATGACATTCCATATTAAGCAGAGGTTCACCTGCACATCTGCCAATGTGGTATACTGCATCCATTGTACCCGGTGTGGCTTCCTCTACATTTGGGAAACCAAGTGGAGGCTTGGGGACCGCTTTGCAGAACACCTCTGCTCAGTTTGCAATAAACAACTGCACCTCCCAGTCGCAAACCATTTCAACTCCCTCTCCCATTCTTTAGACGACATGTCCATCATGGGCCTCCTGGAGTGCCTCAATGATGCCACCTGAAGGTTGCAGGAACAGCAACTCATATTCCGCTTGGGAACCCTGCAGCCCAATGGTATCAATGTGGACTTCACCAGTTTCAAAATCTTCCCTTCCCCCACCGCATCCCATAACCAGCCCAGTTCGTCCCCTCCCCCCACTGCACCACACAACCAGCCCAGCTCTTCCCCTCCACCCACTGCATCCCATAACCAGTCCAACCTGTCTCTGCCTCCCTAACCTGTTCTTCCTGTCACCCATCCCTTCCTCCCACCCCAAGCCGCACCCCCAGCTACCTACTAACCTCATCCCACCTCCTTGACCTGTCAGTCTTCCCTGGACTGACCTATCCCCTCCCCACCTCCCCACCTATACTCTCCTCTCCACCTATCTTCTTTTCTCTCCATCTTCGGTCCACCTCCCCCTCTCTCCCTATTTATTCCAGAACCCTCACCCCATCCCCCTCTCTGATGAAGGGTCTAGGCCCGAAACGTCAGCTTTTGTGCTCCCGAGATGCTGCTTGGCCTGCTGTGTTCATCCAGCCTCACATTTTATTATCTTGGATTCTCCAGCATCTGCAGCTCCCATTGTCACTTGCTTTCATATAGCATTTGCTACACTTACACTTCTTCAGGGAGGAGTTTTGAGAAGCAGCAAGTGGTTTTGGTGTACCACGTTGGAATGTGACACAGTGGCTCAATCTTTGTCTCGGAGTGTGTGTTGATGCTGGTCTCTGACTGGGTGTTGCAGGCAAGGGAGACTTCGGTGTGGTGAACAAATTTGGTGAATCGCTCAGATTTGGCACGCTTTTTGAACTCCTAAGCAATCTGGAAAGAAAAAGAACCCTCAGACTTTAGCTAAAGTCTGTCAAATATTTTTAAAAAGTCTCCAGCAGACTGAATGGGTGATGCATTTGACAACAGTTGTACTTGATGCAACAATTTTCTTCAATTTCCTTTTTCTCTCTAGAAGTTTACTTTTACTAAATTTTTCATTCACATTTTAGTATGTTATTCAAGATACTTTCATATCCCAGACTGGACAGTGAGTACAGCTAAGCTGGTCTAACTATTATTTGCATTGCAACCAAGTTCAATCCAGTCCTTATTGACACAATCAAGGCACGTTTACTTCTACAGGGCCAACAGAAATAGAAGTCCGAAAAGTGATTGTCTCCTCCATGACTCAGATACATTGAAACTAACAATAAGTCTGCATTTTTTAAAAACCCTGCCCCATACACTACTTCCACATTGTGCTCAAGGCTGATTAAACAAAACTTCACTAGAGTTTAAACCTCAGGTTCAAAATCAGGGAAATCTAGCATCATACTTAAATTTTGAATCCTTGTAAGAATATTTTTACTACAAAACATTTCTGAACTTGCAATCCTTTGTGGCTTTTTAAACAATTTTATCTCAAAATTTCACAAATAATGGCTTTTGAAAGTCTAATTTCCCAAGTTTTACTTATACTGGAGCAGAAAATAAAAAAATACAACTTGCAAATGCAAATATATAAAATCAACTTAATCTTGAAAAGTAAGTGGTCACCAAAGCAACATGACGAAAGGTCCAAGTTGTCTGGATGCAGTTATTCTGAACAGAATACAAGTGAACATCTCAACAAACAATTATTGTATTGTACAAAAGTATTTAATGCTGTGATGAAATCAGTGCCGTAATCAGGGTTATTTACCAATTCACTAGAAAAACTCTATTGCACCGATGCATTTGAATTTTGTGTATAGCATCTGTGGCCTAACTTAATGTTTAAGTTACCAACAGTGTAACCATTTACAATCCATAGTAAGTGTGTCTGTGCTCACTTTAGGTAAAATCCTTATTTCGATTGCAAAGTGCACTTACCCCCATTCTTGTGGTTAAAACCCATGCTCGGTGCTCCCAAAAAATGAAATATTTTGGAAATTGGTCAATAAAGTATTGGAATTTATGTTCAATAATTTTTCTCTTTTATCTTTTGTTTTTCAGCAGTGCTTCTTAAGTGAAGAGCGGAGATCAATTACAAAACAATATCAGGATTTGAGAAAGACTACAGGACATAATACTCACGTGCCTGATTCACTGGAATCCTCGGCAACTGCTGTAAATTTAATTAAATTAGTTAATTTTTTTCAAAAAAATTACACAGGTTTTTAAAAACATAACTAGATCAAATAAAAAAATTTAGAACTGAATAAGTAACTATTTCCACAGCAAAACTTAATTATTGGAGTTACACACACAATATTGGAAAAATGGTCAGGGTTATTAGAAATCCCTAAATGAATAAACACTACAACTTTGCTATGGAATATGTTGGCATTGTTTTATATACCATAGAATCAGAATCCCTACAGTGTGGAAACAGGCCCTTCGGCCCAACAAGTCCACACCGAACGTCACAGCATCCCACCCAGACCCATCCCCCTATAACCCACCAAATCTACACCTCCCCGAACACTACAGGCAATTTAGAATGGCCAATCCACCTAACCAGCACATTTTTGGACTGTGGGAGGAAACCGGAGTACCAGGAGGACACCCACACAGACCACGGGGAGAACGTGCAAACTCCACACAGACAGTCACCCGAGGCTGGAGTCGAACCCGGGTCCCTGGCACTGAGAGGCAGCAGTGCTAATCACTGAGCCACCGTGTCTGCTGCAGCAATCTTCTTCCCTAGTTGAGGTCTAGCACTTCACTCTTTAAACAACAACCACAGATTTAAAATAAAGAGGAAAGTCTGAAGTGAATAAAACATGCAACCCTATGAAGAAATCTTGTCTAATGTTTAAATTTTACCTTTTTTTTATATTTTGCACCAAGAACAACAGTAGCATTGAAATTTTTAAAACTTACTTCTGTATTTCTCTATTTTTGTACCTAGGTACCCTTGTACCTAATATTGCATTGGGAATGTTGACATGGTACAAAGTTTCACGATACTCCTGTACCTCTGGACTTGAGTACACAAGATAATACAACCTAAATCTAAATGCTCACCTCATGCCAAGGTTCAGTTGAATTGCCTTCTCACTAGTCTGGTAATGACTCTTGCATTCTCCTCAGTGCGGAGTGCCCAGTTTGACATGCCATGTTGGGATCTGTTTGGATTATTCAAATTCACTGCCTTCCCAATTCCACCCTCAGGCTTCCAGTAAAATAATGACTCATTGGCTACAGGACTGAATAGAGAGCTCAGGAGGTCCAAAGTTCTATTCCCAAAAGCTGTCAAAAATTCACAGGCCAAGTAGCGATCTGCCACCCTAACATGGTCTGGTCTCCTCAAGTTCAAAGCCATCTGATCGAATTCATTTCTTTTTCAAACGACACAGAAATGAATGTACTTTCAATATTAAGATGGTCTCCAAACTCCCTTAGATTTTTTAATTGTCTTCACCCATTACTGAAAGTTGCATTGTCTTAAGGTGTGCATCAAATCATCAGCTGGGTGCACATGAAAA
Source organism: Stegostoma tigrinum (assembly GCF_030684315.1). Classification (NCBI taxonomy): domain Eukaryota; kingdom Metazoa; phylum Chordata; class Chondrichthyes; order Orectolobiformes; family Stegostomatidae; genus Stegostoma; species Stegostoma tigrinum. The sequence goes on along the minus strand of NC_081383.1, from coordinate 8,085,257 downwards.
TCAGCCTTTTTGTGTAGTCAATCAAGGTACTAGGTGTGAGAGAGCTCCTCATGTGCCTGTAAGTGCACCAGATTGGTCCACCATCTAATACTAAAAAGTGAATGACATTTCTCTGGAGTCAGCAGCTTTTTTTTTGGGGGTGTTATCAGCTGAATGATCCATTGATGCTCATATATGTAGGTTGCTGAAATTGTAAATCAAGGCTGCAGATTTACAATGTTGTTGAACCTATTCGTCATAGTCACAGTTCAATAGCCAGCAGCAATTGAACTGCACATATTGGACAGATTACTTGAAGATAACAACACAACAAGTTCCCAAAATGGGACACACACACAAAATAAAAAAAAATTAATCATTCATAGAACATAGGACTCAGTTCTCATTTCCACTGACAAATAAAGCTTTTAATTTCAATATGCTTCCCTGAAGGTGTTAATGCTTGACTGGCTCCATAAGTACAGGCAACTCACTAGTACCTTGTCCATGCAACTAATCTTCATATGCAAGACAAGTGAGTTTTATCAAGGCAGACCTGTTTGTTCATCAGCGAATAACGTCTACGAACCCTGGTTGATCAATTTTTTTTCTTTTTTCTTCCTAGCCGAAGGGTGCAGAATGAACAAGTCTTCAACAACTGCCCTGGCAGAGATATCAGCCAGCTTCCTGATTTTTGAATCAGCTTTGCAGCAACAGAAATGCCTGAATGATGGCCAGCAGCTACCCGATTGCAACAAGCGAAAAGTCTTGGAACTTTTCAAAGAAATTCTTGTACACAAAGAAATCTTGTACAATATTCCTTGCACTGATGTTTGTCAGCCATTATATGAACTGCTGCTTTAAGCTCAATTTTTCACTTCCTTATCAAGGTAGAATGTGGAGCTCATTCCAACTTAAGCTTATTTTTAAAACAATTCTCACCACGAAAATTTGCTGTTTAACGCAGCACATGCGGGTTCTGTGAGAATCAATTGCACATGCCAAAGAGAATGGATGGCAGCCACTTCAGAACAATGGAAGAGAAAAGAGGCAACTTAAGTAACTCTACAGAAGCCAGTATCGCATCACCAAGTCACCCTTGTCCACAATACTTGACACTGGTCAGCTTTCTCAGAGCCAGCTCTGAGTGAACAGAACCTCTGATGCTCTTGTTTATATCTGTCAGCCAGGGCTCCCTGATTGGACTAGGTTAACAGCCCCAATCAGGAATTCATTCTACAAAGGTCTGCCTGGTTGACCTCATTACATTCACGACACGCCTCCCCCTCTAAGTTACGGGTCATAGGCCTGTTATTTTCCTCATAGCCTCTCTGGGAGCGCTTTCACACTAGGTCCTGTTCCTCTGACTCAGGCTCAGATACAAGCGGTGTGTAACAGATTGTAGCCTGCCCCTTGTATCCAGAGTTTCTCAAAAGAAATTCATCCTCCTAATCAGGCAGTAAAGGTGTGGAGGCTGCAATATCTACCCTACCCACCTCAGACTCCAAGGTTTCTTCGATGCTAAACAGAGGGGGAGAACTCCAGTTCCGACAGCCTTGCCAGATGTTCTGAAGAGCTGGGTATGTTTTGCTCCTGCCCAGTTTGTGGGTTTGCAGTTTTCACATGGTAAATGTGCTTGGGTCAGGGCCACCCCACCTATCTGAATTTTGTACACTTCAACCATGCCTCTTACCTGTGCAGGACTATTTCCGTGGTTTCAACACCAAACTTTGTCTCCTGAAGTGAACGGCCTCTCTCACTTAGAGGGGTCTTGTGTCCTCCATCAGCGTTCTTGTTGCTGTTTCCCACTCCCAGGTCCAGGACCATCAGACTTAACCTGGTACACAGTGTTCTCCCCATTAGCAGCACTGCCATAGCTATCCCTGCAGCTGTATGAGGTGTGATCCGATAATCAAATAGGAAGCAGTATAGTTTGGTAACAAGTGAACCTGTAGGCTACTTCTTTAAGTCTGCCTTCAAAGTTTGGACTGCTATTTCTATCAGCCCAGTGGACAATAGATGGTATGGAGCTGTCCTTATATGGCGAATGCCATTCAAATGTAGGAAATACTCGAATTCCCTGCTGGTAAATGATGGCCCGTTCTTGTGACTAACACTTCTGGGAGCCAGAAGACACTCTCAGTTTTTCTACTGTTGTCCCAGTGTTTGACAAAAGAACTCTATGCATGTCCAGCCACTTTGAGTGAGCATCCACAATGACTAAGAACTTTGGCCCATGAAAGGGCCAGCATAGTCTATGTATAACCAAGTCCAGGTTTTACCTGGCTATTCCCATGAATGTGGGGGAGCTGCTGGTGGTAATTTTTGTCCTTGTTGGCACTCTGAACACTGCCCCACCAGCATGGCTATGTCTGCATCCAATCCTGGCCATCAGATGTAATTTCTTGCCAACATCTTCATTTTGGACACCCCAGGATGACACTGGTGGAATTTAGCCAGTATCTAGCAGTGGCCTTTGCTCGGGGCAATCAGTCTTGCTCCAATAATAAAATGCCATCCTTTATGGTGACTAGTCTCACCAGGTACAGAACAGGTTTCAACTCTGGTTACGATGGCTCTTTTGTTTTGTCTATCACCACCAGCTGTTTTAGTTTCTCCAGGATCAGATCTTTTTGCATCCACAGTCTGATACAGTCAGCAGGACCAGAAGGGACCCCAGAAATTTTAACATCAGAACGGACTCTTCCAGTGGCCATACCATCAGTAGCGTATCTGCCAGCGGGATGCAGCTCAATGCATCCGCATTTGCATATTGACCTTCCAGGCGATCTTCCAACTTGCACTTAGGAGAACCCACCAGTGAATTCCACCGGAAGCTATAGGTGGCACAGCCTTGTCCTCTGAGAACTTCTAGCAGGGGCTTGTCTTCTATTACTATTACAAATTTACTCCCAAAAAGCTATGAGTGGAACTTTCTCACACCGAAGATGACTGCCTAATCTTCCTTCTCAATCTGGGCATATTTGCACTCTGCATCAGTAAAAGGCCAGGAAACAAATGTTAGAGAGCCACCTGTGAGCCAACACTATCCCTACATTATATGGGGAGGCATTGCAAGTCAGTACTAGATCTCACTTGGGATCATCGTGTGCCAATACCTTAGACAATGACAGCTGTTTCTTCATTTCTCCAAAGGTTACGTCCAGGCCAGGAGATTGTTTCCAAAACTGACCCTTTTTCAATAGCAGATGTAAGGCTACCAGGATGGAGGCCAGGTTACATATGAACTTTCTGTAATAATTCACAAATCCAAAGAAAGGCCTAAAGGTCCGGTACAGACATGGGAGCTGGGGCACCTTTGATTACCATCACTATCTTCCAACGGGTGTAACGCAGTCACGTTGACTCTTGAGTAGGCCACTTGGGGTGCCTAGAACAAACATTCTTCCCTTCAAAGACATACACTCACCTGGGAGAAATGTCTTAGTACTCTGTCAAGTTCTCCAAGTGCTCTTTACTGGTCTTCCCTGTTATTAGGGAGTCATCCAGAGAAATGGTGACCCAGGGTAGACCTTGTACAACATTCACCTTCGCCTGCTGAAAAATGGCACAGGCTGATGATACCCGAAATGGCAGTCTTGTATATTGGTGCAAACCCTTATAGGTATTAACTGTATCATACTTTTAAGAATCCCCATCCAATCACAATTGCATGCATGCATGGTTCATATCCAGCTTCGTGAAGGGCTGCACCCCCCGCCCCTGCCAGTTTTATAAATCCTCTATACGAGGGAATGAGTACTTATCCAGCTGCAAAAAGCGGTTATCCATTTGTTTATGATCCACACAAAAGTGAACCGATCCATCCAACTTCACAACTGGTACACCCAGTGCTGCTTATTCTGCAAACTGTACATGCTTGAGGACTCCTTTGCTTTCCAGCCTCCTGATTTCCACCGAAAGAACTACAATTGTTGTAAATCAGGAGCAAAAAACAGAATTTGATGGAAAAGCTCAGCAAGTCTGGCAGTACCTGTGAAGAAAAAAAAAATCAGAGTTAACGTTTCGGGTCTAGTGAGGAAAGGTCACGAGACTCAAAATGTTAACTGATTTTTTTTTTCTTCACAGATGCTGCCAGAGCTGCTGAGTTTTTCCAGCAAATTCTGTTTTTGCTCCTGATTTCTACCTCTACTTTAGCACAAAAGGCAACTGGCACTGGGTGGGCATTGCAGAATCATTGCACTGCTTCTTGGTCAACCTGCCTCGGCTCTTTTGATAGTTCCTAGACCTTCCTGAAAAATATCCAGGTATTTGGTTAAGACTTCACTCAGGCAGCCATTTCCTAGTGAAAGAATGTTGAGCCAATCAAGGTGAATCTTTCCCAACCAATTTTGCCCCATCAGGTTTGGGCCCAAGCTTTTTACTACAATCAGTGGCAACTGAATCAACCGCTTCTCATACAAGACTGGAAGTCAAGTTGTACCCTTAATCTGTAAATATTCCCTGCTGTAGGTTGTCAGTCTAGTCAAGGTTTTACATAAACGTAAGGGTTGGCATCCAGAGCAAATTTTATTAAAAGGCTGATCCTGCAATCATTGATACAGCAGTGCCATTATCAACACCCATTAGAACCAGGTGACCAGTTAACTAGATATTTATTTTGATTGGTTCCAATTTGGATGTTGCTAAGCAACTTCACTGTTCCCAACCAGACTTAGACGGGCTCTCAAGGGTTTGCACTCTCCTGGATACCGACCTACGAGTTCCCTTACTCAATTCAGGCCTAGTGGGCCTCTCTTGCTGTCTCTAGTCCACAAACCAGCAGCAATTACAATGGCTTGCTGCACCAGGCACCAAAGGAAATATTAACCATTTGGGGTTTTGCTGTGGGCTGACCTAGAAACTCTCTGTTCAGGATATGTCCTGAGTGAAGCTATGTAATTGCCTTCACTCAAAAGGTGTTCCACAAGTTCAATTAACCTGGCAAGGGTGTCCACTTCCATTGGCATGCTCTGTAGCTCATCTGTTCCACGTGCCACATTTAACAACAAATCCAGTTGTAGTGCCTGTCTGAACTCCTGTTGGGCTTCAGCTGGTAGGTGTATTGGCACAGTTACATCATTAATCCCACATACTAACCAGTCTCTCTGCATCTCATTTAGGGTTCAACCAAAGTCACACGCTTCCACCAGGTGTCTGACCCTCAAAAATCCCACAGATGCCCCTCATTCTCGAATTGCTGAATAAAACTGAAAAAGTGTCTCAGAATTAGAGGAAGCTTGGAGTCGTAAAATCCCTCAACTAAATCCGTAAACTCTTGGAAGGTTTTTGTATCTGGTGCCTCAAGAAACATTAGGCTCCTAAAAACCAAAAAAGCTGCAAGTCCAAAAGTTGACAAGAAAATTACTCATTGCTTTTCATCTGTCCCAATGCTATTGGAAAAGAATAGCACATTCTTTCCACATACTGACCCCAGTAAGATTGGGATTGTATGAGTCAAGCTTCCCAAATAGGGTCCTGATGTCAGAAATGTTTACCCCAACTCAAAGACGACTGTTGGGGAGTGAATTTTCAGGAGCATGTTTTTCTCCTCATCACCACTGAAATAACTCCAGAGGCTGGTATCCCATCACCAAGTCACCCTCCATTTACATGTGCGTAGTTCTTGACACTGATCCAGCTCCCTCAGTGAGCAGAACCTCTGACACTCCTGTTTATATCTGACAGTCAGGGCTCCTTGACTGGACCAGATTAACAGCCCGAATCACAGAACTCATATTCTGAGGTCCACCTGTGAACTTGTTACAATCAAATGCTGATGGACAATGCATAGCTAGAGAGACAGGCATTAAAGCGTTGGTGGAGTAGGGAGGTGGAGGTTTAAGTGAAACAAATTAAGAAAGATGTTGTTACATGAGTCAAAAACCATGATTTACACACAAAGGGAAATTGCATGGAAAGAGCAAGTTTGATCAGAATATGGACAAGGTTTTGAGGGACATCTCCTATGTCAATGGTTTGGTACTTAAACATCAGAATGCTTTGATTCATGTTAAGTAATTAATACAGAAGCAATGAGTGAATGTAACATGAAACAATTCTGAATATCCATAGCTTGCTAAGATTAAAATCACTGACTATCCCTTCGTGGTGTAACTGTAAGTACATGGGTGGAGTTCTGAGCCAGGATCCAATAACAGCCATGTTGTTTTGAGGGAACAAACTAGAAGTATTTCTTACATTACCTTGGACATCTGGATTGATTAAAAGTGTATAAACATAGCCAAAGCATCTGATATATTTTGTTAAAAAAATTAATATTAAAAAGGACAGTTGCCTGACAACACCCATTTAATTCATGGCCTGGAGAAAATGACATGTTCCAATGTCTTCCTCCTTCTTTGCTTGTTATATGAAGAATGAAGCTAATTTGATTCAAAAGGCAAAATAACTAATACACAAATGCTCAATACTAAGGTAAAAACAGGGGTCTATAAACAGACAGATTTGTTCAGCACAGGGCAGGTGTGAACACAGAAGAGACTTGGAGACAGCGAAGGAAGTAGGGAAAGCACAACATTACTTACATTTACGTGATCCAAAAGAATCTCTCCGTTTAAGACCTGGTGTAGTAGGCTTGATGAACAACTGTTCTGATGTAATCTGCAATGATTTTTGTCGAGAGGATTGCACTGATGTATTGGAAGACGTCTTTGATTCGGTTTCAGATCTCAACTGCTTACTAGTAGTCAACTTTGTCAATCTTTTAGAAGGCCTTTTAAAACAGTGAAATCACAAAAGACAGTATGGTAGATTACAAAGTAGTGGTTAAAAGCAATTTTGTGTCACGTCTGTTCGAGGTAAAAACAAGTAGTGGTGCTACTTTATTTTAAAGAAGACATTATTTGCTTGGTGCAATGAAACATCGGAAAAAAACGGAAGCTAAACAGTGCAAAATCACAACTTCAATCCCCATCACCCCCAAGAAGAAAACATTTACCCACCATTGTTGAGCATTGCAATTACTCACATACAAGGACTGGTACCATTTTTAATTTATATCAGTTAGTTGCGGTCAGGGCAATGTGACTCCTTCATGGAAATTCCTCCAGACAAGTACCATCACAACTGACAGAAGTGCCCATAAAACTACTGGAGGCATTAGGGAATAATGTTGACCATAGAAAGAAGTTGAAGCAGCATATGGAGTTGTAAAAACCCAACCTCCTGTTTTATTTGATTTATTATTGTCACTTTTACTGAGATATAATGAAAAGTATTGTTTCATATGCTAACCAGACAAATCATACCTTTCGTAAGTATATCAGAGTAACAGAACAGAATACCAAAGAGAATGTTACAGCTACAGAAATGTTGCAGAGAAAGAGCAACTGTAATAAGAGAAGTTCATTCATTAGTCTGATAACCACTGAGTAAAAGCTATTGTTAAATCCATTGGCACGTGTTTTCAAACTTTAGTATCTTTTGCCCAATGCAAGAGAGTATAACAAGGGTGCAGGAGTCTTTGATTATGTTTATTTGAATTTATTTTTACTTATTTTAAAACATTTACCAGATCACGAGCACTCTTGAGGAGTTAAGTTTTGGATATTAATTTTTGGATGTCCACCTTATTTGATCAGGAGATGCCAATCTTAGCAATTCAAGCAATATCAGCACAAGTAAACCTTCTGTTAGCAACTTTCTGCTGATTCAGTATTCCAAAGTCCCAATGTTCATACGTTCATCATTCTCAAATTTAATTATCTGTGCAAAGCATTCTGTCCATTTTCTTAAAACAACATTTAGGGGATGTGGGTTTCATTGGCTAGGCAAATATTTATTGCCCATTGCTGGAGAGTATGTATGAGCCACCATATTGCACATGGGTCCATACGTGCATAAGTTGGACAGCCTTGTAATAGGAGTCAGTGTCAAATTTCATCACACTATTTCTTCAGTAAAATATATTTTCAATTTTATTCTGTAAGTTTTAAAATGCTAAACAGTTGGAGCTTATCCAATTGCTCCTATTAAAAAACATCTTCCACATTTGCAAAGTTTTGCAAAAATAAATGTAACTCATAAATAGCAGAAATTTAGTACAGTTAGAGTTGTACAGCATGCAAACAGACCCATCGGTCCTACTGGTCCATGCCAACCAGATTTCCTGAATTAATCGAATCCATTTGCAAGCATTTGGCCCATTTATCTCTAAATCCTTCCTATTCACGTACTCATTCAGATGCCTTTTAAATGTTGTTTTCGTACTTGCCCCCAACACTTTCTCTGGCAGCTCATTCCATACACACACCACCCTCTGCATGAAAAAAAACTGTCCCTTAGGTCCCTTTTATATCTTTCCCCTCTCACCTTCAACCTATGCCCTCTAGTTCTGGACTCCACTATCCTGGGAAAGAAAAGAAGACCTTGCCTATTCACCCTATGCATGCCCCTCATGACTTTATAAACCTCTAAGATCACGCCTCAACCTCCGACATGCCAAGGGAAATAGCACCAGTTTATTCAACTTCTCCCTGTAGCTCAAAACCTCCAACCCTGGCCACATCCTTGCAAACCTTTTCTGCACTCTTTCAAGTTTAACAACACCATTCCTATAGCAGGGAGATCAGAATTGAACAAAGTATTCCAAAACAAACAATTTCCATTCACTGCATAGGGCATGTGGGACACTAAATACAGATTGGTAGGTTACCTTCTTTGAGCAGATTTGATGACAAATTAAATCACAATATCAAACAATTGAATTTGACTGAATATGTGCAAATGGGTCTCCTACTTCCATATATTTTTCACCCCACTAGAGGTCTACATGGAACAATATAAATATTTTAACTTTGTGGCGATAAAAATCGCCTACTACAAATTGCACCATGCATTAAAAGTGCATTCAGCTGAAGAAATTTCACTATATTTCTTAAAAAACATTGCAACAATTAAAATATACATTTGTATCAATGTATGTTTCTAAACAAAGCTAAAGACTTGCTAATATGAAAAGTCACTTAAGCATGTTATCACCCTTTTGAGTGCATAAAAAGGTAAAGAAGAAACAAATTTTACAGAAGTAATATTCCCAAAATGTATGAATTGTCAAAACATCAGAGATGCAAACTGCTTTTAATAATACATGTGTCCAAAGAGACAAGGTACAAAAGAGACAAGGATATTATTCCAGTATTGGACATGTCACAGCATGATCCATAGGAAACACATAATAGCAGCAAGAATGCTTTGGGTCATGTATGTATTGGAAGAAAGGGATGTGGGAGGAGAATTAATACAAAGCACTGCTGGCTAGCTTCCATCCTCTGTAAAGATGAGCTCATATAAAACTCCACTCCATTATCTTGTATCCAGAAGCACACCAAAGTCCCATTCAACCATCACCCCTGTGATCACTGACCTACATTGTTTCTTGGGGAACACCTTAAATTTTAAAATGTTGATGCTGGTGCCCAAATCGTTCTACATTCATATTTCTATCTAATGTCAGCCCTTTAACTCCACAAGTCTTCTGTGCTTCTCCAACTTAGGCTTCAAGGACGTGCAATTTTGTTCCTCCCAATCACTTCAGTATGAGCCACACGCAAAGAGCTACACAGACCCGAAATTCTTAGGAACATAGTCTATCCAGTAGACCATTCAGCACATTGATGCTATTCATCATTCAAAACAGTCACCACTGATCAAATGCTTCAATGATTTTTACACATCCCATTGCCATTACTAGAGGTGTACAAGATAATCAGAAATAGATTGAACTCTACCTTTTCAGACTCAAGGACTAAGCTTTCACCATTGTGATAGAGAACTCCAAAAGATTCACAACACTGCAAGGAGAAAAAAAAGTGTCTCATCTCAAACCCAAGTGGCCTCCCTCTTATTTTTAAGATGTGTCCTCTGGCTCTAGATTCTCTAAAAGGAAATATCCTACCTGCAGCTAGCCTTCAGTTATTTCATAAGTTTTAGTGAAATTTCAAAAGTCTAGAGAATACAGGCCCAGTTTATCCAATGTTTCTTCTTAGGAAAGTCACACCATTCAGGGAATAAGTCTGGTAAACCTTGTGTTCTGTTCCTAAATCTCTCCATCTCTCCTGGGAGCACTGCTTAAAACCTCCTTAAATGTGTCAGCATCAATTTGTGAAGTATATTGCATGTTTCTGTACAAAACCACAAACTGCATTTATTCTATGCCTCATTCATTAATGTTTTATGCAAGTAACGTGGACATCAGCCAACACTTTAGCTTGATAAATCCTCATGTAGAGTGTCAACTCAGCTACAACTTTGTGCTAATATTTTTCAAGCAGGGAGAACTCAAATGCATTCCTATTGTTGATGACAAATAATTAATTAATTTAGCAATAAATTACAATCATTGGTAAAAATTATATTGCTAATAAAATGGTAAACATTTTTACAACTCCATAATTCCATTCAATTTTTCCCCTCCTTTCCCAAAAAAAGTGATCATTCCAAGACTGAGAACAACACACACTTCAGAATTTAAATTGTGCAACATTTTTCGCTCAAAGATTACACATTCAACCAATTTGTGTGCCATTCAATTTATTACCATGGTCACCCATTTGTAGAATTAATCATTATCTAAAACAAAATATTAAATTATTGGAATAATTAAGCTTATTGAACCATAACCAATAGCTGATATCTAGCAGTCTTACTGAATCAACTGACAGCTGTCAAATTATGTACTTCAAAAACTGAAAAGTCAAACATAGTAGAGACTAAAAATTAAGTTGCTGGAAAAGCTCAGCAGGTCTGGCAGCATCTGTGAAGAAAAAAAAATCAGAGTTAACGTTTCGGATCCGGTGACCCTTCCTCAGAACGTTAATAGTTATGGACTAAGCTTCCTCAACTCACAGGACACTTTAGACGTTTAAATCCAAAATCTAGCCAATACTGGTGCTTATACTGTCTGGAAACAAGCACTCGCTTTCAAGAAGAAATCAAAACCTATCGAGAACAAATAATTGTAACGTACAAATCTAAATACTGTTGCTGCTGAAAACCTGATACATAAAAAAGCCGGCAATACTTAGTAGGTAGAATCCATAGAAGGAAAAGTAACGTTGAGGTTTCAGGTCTGTGACAATTCTGATGAAGGCACAGATCTCCATCACCACAGATGCTACCCGGCCAGCTGAGTTTCTCCAGCATTCTCTGTTTGTTTGACACATCCAGCATCTGCTGTTTCATTCACACGGAGCTTTAATTCTGCGAGATAAACAGGTGCACGCTGAAACGTGAACAAGAACGCTGAAATCAACTAGATCATCCTCTGCACGATTTAACTCACAGGACACTCTTACGACTAGAAGCCGCCATCTTTCGTTCAAAAACTGCCGCTTTCCTCTTCAACAGAGGATGTCCCGCCCCCATCGCGGGCATTGGTTCAGCCCCAGAGACATCTCTAGCTCTTATTGGTACATATTGACGTCAATCACGAGTAATCTCCGCCCCCACAGAACTGACCATCTATTGGTTAATTGTCTACGCCCCGCCCCACACTATTGCAGATTTGGGTGGACAGTTCAGATGTCAATCATTAAGAGGGCCACCCCTTTAGTGCGCATGTGCGTATTGCCTCCCCGACGAAACCGTACAATTTATTTCCAACTGTACCTCTTCGAAAAAATTTATGAACGTAGTGTATTCGTTTCTCGTTAGTAATTCAGATGTTCTCCTGACAAACACCGGGCAGATTAAAAGATTTGTGAACTCCAAATAGAAATGGGCAGGGAAGGAGGGCAGACTGACAGTCAGCTCAGCCATATAGAGGCCGGTTCTGCGGTAATTATGCTAATATGGGAAGAAGAGCGCCAATCAGAAAGGGGTGGGGTGGGGTTAGCCTTGAGGCCCCACTGGGATGTTTATCCCATGCCTGAAGGACCCCTCCCCTCACGGACCGATCGGTTTTGGAATGAGTGTGTGAAGGTGGTGAATGAAGGATTAGAGATTTCATTTTGCTTTCAAAAACTATTAAGTTTTTGTTTTAAATATATATATCAAAGAAGGAGACTTGCCGGGAAGGGAATTCCAGAATGTTCGAAGAAGCGAGTGAAGTGTTTGACAACATGTTCAAGGGGTCGTTCCCGTTGACTTTCATAGTCTTCATCCCGGCGGTGTTGATCCTGGTCTCCCCGCTGCCCATAGAGGCTGCCCATGAGTTCACGGTGTATAGAATGCAACAGTATGATTTGCAGGGACAGGCCTATGGTGAGTATTTCGCCCTGTTGTCATGCACCATCAAATGGCACTTTTCACATGGCAAATTCATTGGAAGGTTGCGCAACGCCATGCAGACTGGGGGCGTTCCTTTTTGTTTGTGTGTGTGTGTGTGTGTCTGAAACTTCCAAGAGCTGTTCACGGCTCCCTCGGTGCGAGTGGTGTAGGGAATAGTGAGGTATGCCGTGTCCTCCCCAAATTATCATGCTCCAGAGGCCGAAGCACGAACATCTAGGCTAAGACTCCCAGTGTAGAAACATCCAAAAGTCAGCAGATTTGTGGATTTGAGTTTTATTCTGGGAGATCATGTATGACATTCCTCATTTAATACTGAGAGAGCATTGTCAAAGATGCGTTTTGTATGAGATTTTAAACTGAACCTGTGGCTACTTTCTCAGGTGGGCATAAACGATCCTTTAACCCTAACCTGAAGAAGTTACCCTCCTCCCTCCGGACCAACCTCAGGGAATCTCTCTCCCATTGCAACTCTCTTGTAAACTCTCCATCTTCGGTCCGCCTCCCCCTCTCTCCCTATTTATTCCAGTTCCCTCTCCCCATCCCCCTCTCTGATGAAGGGTCTAGGCCCGAAACGTCAGCTTTTGTGCTCCTGAGATGCTGCTTGGCCTTCTGTGTTCATCCAGCCTCACGTTTTATTATCTGCCAACCGGGTCAACGGTTACCTCCCTAATTGACATGACCAGACAAAAAGTCAGGCTTTCTGGTTTTGTATTTTTGTTTGTGAGAGCTTTGAAGTGTACCTGTTGGCTGCTGTTTCCTGCTTTACAACAGTGGCCACACTTCTTTACTGTGAATGTCATAACATTATATACATGTCTGAGTCTGTATTTCACTGTGAAGGTCATAGTTCCAAAAATGTCACCAAGTGGGCATTTAATTTAAAATATCAACCAATATAAAAGGAATGTGGGCAGGCTGATTGCAGAGAAGGACACAAAGGACATTCACGCTGATACATCTACCAGTGGGAATCACTATTGAGTGAACAATTGTGGAAACCATGATTAGATTTCCTACAGTGTGGAAACAGGCCCTTTGGCCCTACAAGTCCACACCATCCCTTGAAGCATCCCCCTCAAACCCATCCCCATCCTCCTATAGCCCACACACCCCTGAACACTATGGGCAATTTAGCATAGCCAATCCACCTAACCTGCACATCTTTGGACTGTGGGAGGAAACCAGAACACCCAGAGGAAACCCACTCAGACACGAGGAGAATGTGCAAACTCCACACACTGTCGCCTGAGGCTGGAATCGAACCCAGGTCCCTGGCGCTGTGAGGCTGCAGTGCTAACCACTGAGCCACCGTGCCCCATGCTTGATTCTAAACTCTCTTTCTTCCTAACTATTGCAATGGCACCGATGCCGGTCGCACCATCCTTGCTATTTTAGTCAGGTGTTCATGTGAAGCTTAGTTTCCATTTCTGCTGTAAAGTGCATACAACAATTCACCTCTAGGTGAACTCTAGGATGAGAGGACTAGGCCCAAAACGTCAGCTTTTGTGCTCCTGAGATGCTGCTTGGCCTGCTGTGTTCATCCAGCTCCCACTTTGTTATCTAGTTCACCTCTAGGTGTCAGCTCAGTTCAGCTGGTAGCTCTTGCTGATTGAGATTGTGGATTTAAGCTTGATTCCAGGGTTTGAACGGAAGCTATTATCAATGTAAAGTCGTGCATGTTCCTGAAAAAGAGACTCGAAAGATAGTCTGAAATTTTCTGCAATTTGAATCCACATGTAAAGCACAAATCATATTCATAAGCTAAAAGGTTGTGAAGTTTTGTGCTTACCCAGTAACTCAAACCTCATTGATCTTTTAGAACCATCTGTTAGTCTCTGTGCCCTGTTCTTTATCATTTGTTTCTGAACATGATAGAGCATTATGCAGTATACAAGTTTTCTGAAATTGCTGTCGTCTTGAATGTTTCTGCAAATTTCAGGTCCAAAGTACAACTTGCATCTATATAGTGCTCCCAACTTGGCAGATTTCCCAAGGCAGTTCAGAAAATTGTTATTGGAAAAAGTTGACACTGAACATGCAGTAGATATTGGGTGGATGACCGAAAACTTGGTCAAAGTATTAAATTTTAAGGAGTGCCTTGAACTAGCAGTGGGGGACATTTTGAACTTAGGGCTTTACGTTTTGAGCAAGGGCTTTGACAGTTGATGGCTGCTAATAAATGGTGAAAGAAATCAGGGATGAAGCAAAATTGGAGGAATGCAGATCTTGGAGGTTCTAGGGTTGAAAGTTGTAGAGATAAAGGGTCACTGTTAAGGAATGAAAATTTTAAATTCAATCCACTGTACTGTGAGCCAATTATAACTTAGTAGAGAAGTGAATGTACTTCACAAGTATGGATGTGGGTAGTGAATTTTTGAATAACGTGAAGTTTTCAAAAGGTGGAAGATGGTGTATATAGTATTGTAATAGATGAGAACTGAAGTTACAAAAATATAATTGAAGATTAATGCATTAGCTAGACAGAATATTCTCCATTTTATATAGTGCCTTTCACAACTGCCAGCCATCTCAAAGTGCATTACAACTAATGAAGCAAGTCCAGTCACCATGATAATGTTTGAAAATAACATTCAGATCACTGACAGCAAGCTCCCACAAAAATATAAAAACAGACTAATTGTTATTATGATGTTAATTGAGGAGTAAATATTGGCCAATACACCAGGGCTAACAGAACATCTCTTCCAAATAATTGATCTACTTGGCCAGCCTTATTCCGATGATCTTGGATTTCCAACAGTGTTTCCTTTTTCGATGAACTAGAATAACACTGCTGAAATTGTTCCTGAATGCACTCTAAGAGCTTTTGCTCCCCCCTCTGTCCTTTATGACTATCCAGTCTCTATTTGGATAGTTAATGTTCTTCGTTACCTCTGCTCTATTGTTCTTGTGTCCCATGTAATTTCCTGGCAACTCTGTCCCTCTTAAAAACTTCCCAGGCCAGATACTTCAAATGCTAGTCAAAGAACATTTAGGGGACAGTGATCATTTATATTAGAGGATTTTGGCTCACTGTGGGTCCAGAATGCACTCCTGCATGTTTAGCAGTAGCAGGTTCAGTCAAGGCATTCATAAAGAATTAAATTTATTTGAAAAAGCACAAGTTGCAGCATCATAAGGTGAGGATGAGAGATTGGCACTAGGCAAAATACTCACTCAGAGTAACTTGGTAGACCGAATGGCCTCTTTCTGTATTGCAACAATTCTGTGATTTGTGAATATATGAACATAGAAATTGATGAAAGCAATTGTGAACCAAGCAAAGTGCAAAACTCTAACCATCTATTTTGTCCTTTTAAATACGGTTAACTTTAACTGCAATATATCTAGCCTATAGACTTGATTGAGCAATTATAATTGCATCTTTTTGTTCCTTAGTTGTATCCAAGTAGGTTGTCTATTCTACTGCCATCTATCCATCCTGGTATCCTGTTCCTTTCTGATTTTAACTCCAAATTAGTTTAAACCTTTCCCAATAACACTAGCAAGTCATCTCACCAGAAATTCAGGCCTGAATCTGTTTAGGTGCAATATATCCAGTCTCTACAGGCCCCATTTACCCCAGAACGAGATCTGATGCCTCAAGAATCTAACGCCTGCCCTCCACATTGTCCTTCCAGCCACACGTTGCAGAGCGGATAAGGGAGGCAGTAGGTTCTGACCTCACTACCAAAGACATTTTTCACTCCCCACCCTTGTCTGCCTTCCAGAGGGACCACCCTCTCCGTGACTCTCTTGTCCGCTCCACACTCCCCACCAGCCTCACCACCCCGGCACTTTTCCCTGCAACTGCAGGAAATGCTACATCTCTCCCCTCACCCCATCCTAGGCCCCAAGAAGACCTCCCACATCAAACAGATGTTCACCTACACATCTGCTAATTTTGTATACTGTATCCGCTGCTCCCGATGTGGCCTCCTGTACATCGAGGAAACCAAGCGGACGCCTACTGCCAGTTCGCGACAAACGACTGCACCTCCCAGTCGCAAACCACTTCAACTCCCCCTCCCACTCCTTGGACGACATGTCCATCCATGGCCTCCTCCAGTGCCACAACGATGCCACCTGAAGTTTGTAGGAACAGCAACTCATATTTCGCTTGGGAACCCTGCAGCCCAATGGTATCAATGTGGACTTGACAAGTTTCAAAATCATCCTATACCTGACCGCATCCCAAAACCAGCTCAGCTCGTCCCTGTCTCCCTAACCTGTCCGTCCTTTCCTGCACCTATCCACTCCTCCCACCTCAACCCCCACCTCCTACCTACAAGCCTGATCTCCGCCTCCTTGACCTGTCCTACTTCCCTGGACTGAATAATCTCCATGCTAACTCCCCACCTACACTCACCCTTACTGGCTCCATCCCTGCCTCCTTAACCTGTCCATCTCCTCTCCACCTATCTGCTTTCTCCATCTTCAATCCGCCTCCCCTCTCTCTCTCTTTATTTCAGAATCCCCTTCCACTCCCCCATTTCTGAAAAACAATCCACACCTGAAACGTCAGCTTTCCTGCTCTTCTGATGCAGCTTGGCTTGCTGTGTTCATCCAGCTCTACACCTTGTTATCTCAGAATCTCCAGCATCGGCAGTTCCTACTATCTTTGATAAAGAACAAAGCCACTTCTGAACTGTCTCAGACAATGCCACTAGAGAGAAAATCATCACATTGGTACAACAACGGCATAGAGGCTGATGCGTTTGCTTACATAACAGTTGCTGCAGTTCAGTAGTAATCCATGCAATTAGGCACATTTTTTCAATAAGACACATTGATAGGAAGAGAGTATTTTAACATGTGTAACATGGAAGTGGAGGTATTAGTTATGCATCTGTTACTGGTGGCATGACCCATTTAAAGTCAGGACTTAGTGCTCTATCATAAAGAATGTGCAGTCATTTATGTAACTTAAGGATTTTATAGTAAACAAAATACTAAATAGACCATAATAATAAATGGCTACCCACCATGATCCAGGTTCTTCAACTTTTAGCAAGTTCAAAACTAGTGTCATAGTGATCTTTGTTTTAGTTCAGAGCTGTATTTTGTTGGCATTGAGAAGCTTGTTGACAATTTCAGTTCTATCAAGAATTAATATCTCCACGTCAATAGACATGTATTTTGGCACAGAGAGGCTTATTTTAAGAGGGGAAAAAAATTTTTAGGAATTTATGCATATCCAAAACTCTTAAAACACTGGACAGGAAAAAACCCTAGTATTAATCCTATGGGAATCTATTTATATGTAAAATAATAAGGTGTGATTCTCCACCATGACCAGCGATGACTTTCATATTGTCCACAGTCTGCGCTGAGTCGTAAATACTTAGCCTGTACTGTGGTTGAATGTTCCACTCCTGAAAGTGGGTGTAAATCAATGGTGATATGGAAGGACACAGTTGATATGTGACATTTAAAGGGAATGCCATGTCACTGGATGAATAAGATATGGGAGCAGAAGTAAGCCATTTGGCCCATTTGAGTCTGCTGAACCATTCGTTGAGATCATGGCTGATCTAATAATCCTCCACTCCTCTTTCCTTCCCATTCCCCAAAATCCTTGATACTCTTACTCATTTAAAATTTGTTTATCTAGGTCTTGTATACACTTAACCCAGCCTTGGCCTCCTTCTATGGTAAAGAATTCCACAGTCTGAATGCTGAAAGAAAAACATCCTCCTTGTCTGTGTCTTAAATGAGTGACCCCTAACTCTGATTATGTCCTTGTCCTAAACTCTTGCAGAACAAAACAACCTCCCAGCACTAACCCTGTCAAGCCTCCTAAGAACTTTCTATATTTCAATAAGATCTGCTCTCGTTCTTCTAATCTTAAATGAGTACAGACCAAACCTACTGAACATCTCATGAGAAAATCTCTCCTTACTGGAATCAACCTAGTGAACCTTCTCAGTACTGCCTTCAATGCCAGTATTCCTTTCATTAAGAAGGGGACCCAAACTGTTCAGTATTCTAGGGTTGGTCTAACTGGTGGCTTGTATGGCTGTAGCAAGAAAACCATATTTGTATCCTCCGTTTCCTTTGAAACAAAGGCCAAATGTCCATTTGCCTTCCCTTTCCATTTATTCACTTGTGGAATGTAGGCATTGCTGACTAGTCAGCATTTAATTGCATGTCCCTAGTTACCCTTGAGAAAGTGGTGATGAGCTGCCTCCTTGACCTGCTCTAAAATCCTTGTTCTGTAGGTTGATCCACAGTGCCGTTAGGGAGAGAATGCAGAGATTTTCACACAACAACATGTTTCCAAGTTAGGATGATGAGTGGCTTGGAGAAGAACTTGTGGGTGTTGGTGTTCCCACATATCCACTGCCTTGTCCTTCTAGATCGTCGTGGGTTTGGAATATGTTGTCTCAGGATTTTTGGTGAATTTCTGAAATGCATCTCGTAGATAGTACATACTGCTGCTACTGAGCCTCATGCTGGAGGGAGTGAACGTTTGTGGAAGTGGTGCCAATCAAGTGAGTTCTGGATGATGTCAAGCTTCTTGAGTGTTGTTAGAGCTGCACCCATCCAAGCAAGTGAGGACTATTCCATCATTCTCTTGATCTGTGTCTTTGTGGGTGGTGGACAGACTTTGGGGAGTCAGGAGGTGAATTATTTACTGCAGTATTCTTAGCCTCTGACATACACTTGGCATCACTGTTTATGTAGCAAGTTCAGTCTGTTCAAGGGTTACCCACAGGATGTTGATAGTGGGGGATTTAGTGATGGTAATGCCACTGAATGTCAAGGGCAGTGGTTATATTATCTGTTATTGAAGATGGTCATTACCTGGCATTTGTGGTATTAATGCTACTTCTGAACTTGTACAGGTATTCCTGTTACAACACGGTAGTTGCGTTCTTGTGCAACCTTGTTGTGGGAAATCGCCATAGAAAATCACGTTATAGGGAGATTTCTGTAGAAAATGGTTATACTGTACAGTAGAAAGTTTCTGTTATCCAAACAGAATCCACTTCGATCGCATTCAGCCAATTTATGTTAATAAAACACGTGTTATAGCAGGAATACCTCTATGCTAGCTTTTTGTGATTCGTGCACATGGACCCCTCAGTTAATCTGTGGTGCAGTTTTCTGCAGTCTTTCTCCTTTTAAATAGTATTCAGCTTTTATTCTTGCTGCCAAAGTACATAACCTCAAATTTTTTCAGCTTATGTTCCATCTGCCAAGTTTTCACTCGCTCACCCTGACCCTATTCTTCTGTAGAATCGTTGTCATCCTCAAACTTCCCTTTCCATCTATTTTTGAGTCATCTGCAAGCTTGATGATAATGCATTCACTTCTACTATTCAAATCACATAAGTACTTGTGCCCCCAGCACTGATCCCTTTGACACTCTGCTAGTTACAAGTTGCCATCCTGAACATGCCTCCTTTCTCCCAACCCTGTCTCCTATTAATTAGGCAGTCTTCCCCGTAAGCCCATGGTAGCATTTGATCACCAAAGCCCTCCTGGGACATGATACCCAGACAGGGAGAGAGAGAAAGATAAATGTTCACACTGTTGAGAGACCGGGACGTCCAAGGCAGCAAATGCTTAATTAATACAAGTCATATAGTCATGAGACTTTCCTGCAGAGAGCACCTTAAATAAACAGCCTACATATTAGAAAAGCTGCTGGGTTTGATAGAAATTCAGTGCAACAAATAGCAAGCTAGAATTTTGAACTTCTGACCGAGCATGTTTAAATCCCTGATTTGGAGGTTTATCTGCCTCCACGTGATCTGCGTGTAAGAGGGAGGGACAAAGCAGCAACAGTTCAAACACTTGACATTTATGGGTGAACGGTGTATTGTGGGTAATTTTTCCCATCTCACTTAATAAGGACATGAGACTGATGTGGGTGTAAACTAAGTGTAAGGTTGCATAGATGTTTTTTAAAATGTTGGTTTTACTCAATTAAATAAAGTTGAACAGTGGAATTAATTTTTAAAAATGTATCGGCAGTTCTGAGGAAAGGTCGTCCGACCCGAAACATTAACTCTGATTTCTCTTCTCAGATGCTGCCAGACCTGCTGAGCTTTTCCAGCAACTTTGTTTCTGAGCCTATTAACGAGGTTCATTTGTTCAATTCATAGCTTAGAATGCCAAGCTAAATAGACTTTACAAACCAAATCTTTTGTTTTTTGGATCAAATGTAAGTTGTGTCAAGGCTTAGCAAGATTTCTCTCCGTACCTTCTGTATCTTACCAAACATGCCTCATTACCTACCTCTCTTTTCCCTGCAGCATCTGTCATGTCCAATTCTAGCCCCGACTTACCACACGTTGTTCCCATAACAACTTGACCATCAATGAATATTTGTCAATACACCAGAATCACTGTACTCACAGCATCTTTGAAAGTGTGCTGTGTATTCAGACAAGTATTAACATTCTGGCATATCCCCTTACTGTCAATGTCATGATAGAGCATTCATGAAGCCGCACTGCTCGTAGCAAATAGTGCGCGACATGCAGCACCCAAATAACAAGGGCCATATCGCTATCATTCGTTCAGCTTCAATTTGCTGCAACTTGGCAAAGGTGCTGTGCCAGCTGAGCGACTGATACATTATATCAAAAAGAGAGCACTGCAGCACTGCAAACTCCTTCATATCCTAGATCCACATCAATCATTCACTTTCATAGTATTCAGTTCAGACTGTTGTTAAATTTGTGTGACAGATGATAGTGTACATTTCCCACAGCACCCTTTCTAATTGCACAAGTAACGGTTCACTTTTGGCTGATATTGACTTTATTTTAAGTTATTTGCATTTCAGTGATACTGTTGTTGGCAACATTGTTCAGTTTGCAAACATCATTGACATATTGCAAATTACCTTTGAACAACCTCCAACTCCTAAGCAACTTCACGCCGCCGGCTTAGGAAATGAACGATAAAACGCTAACTAAATGTAGCTGCTGTTTGTAAATGAGATAATGGGAACTGCAGAGGCTGGAGAATCCAAGACAACAAAATGTGAGGCTGGATGAACACAGCAGGCCAAGCAGCATCTCAGTGCTCCTGAGATGCTGCTTGGCCTGCTGTGTTCATCCAGCCTCACATTTTGTTGTCTCTGCTGTTTGTAAATGGCTGTTTCATGCATTTGTCTATTCAATGTCCAAACAAGGATCCTCCGCATTCCCCCATTAAATAGACGTTGCCTCCTGGGCATTATCCAATACGTTTTTAACAGCACTTCCCATCGAGAGCACAGCAGTTGATGGCAGAGAACACAGTTTATGGTGGACTTCATCAGTACCAGCCTCCATCTAGTTGTCAGGTATCTCCCGTGTCTTTTCCTGTCTTCCCTTCCACCTAGCCCTGACATCTCCTTTCCATCCTCCTCCCCACCTCCTATTTCCAATGTGGAGACCCACCACATTGAACTTGGCCGACAACTGTCCTTCCTGCCCCCACCTTTAATAATGCCCATATGTTCCTCTATAGTTCTCTTTGGAGGTCAGAGTGATATGCTCTGAGCACCCCTTCACCACCACAAACCCTCACCCTTGATGGCACCTACTGTAGTTGTTAGAGTGACATCCTGGTGTGCCAGCACTAAGGAACACAGCAGTACAGCAATACTGAGGGCCTTTTGCTCTGGCTGAAGCATCAACACGATAGCACAACATGGCACAGCCAGATACTGAGTATGCAAGCACGTGCTAATTGACCAAGCACCGAGCAGGCAAGTGAGCAGCCCTGAGGTGCAGTCTGGTTGAATCAGTGAAGTGGGTGCCTCTCTGTGTGCTCATAGAGTCCCTGTTGCAACCTTCGCTGCCGGTTGCTAGTGCCCCCTGCAGTGTAGGTCTGGCTTCATGAACGTCCTGTGAGTGTATTGGAGAGATATTAGGAGTTGTTGGCAAATGCCAAGTGCCAAAGTCTGTTGACCAGGCTTGAGTGCAGCTGGTGCCCATGAATTGTGCCCTAAAATGCTATTTGGTCCTGAACAGCATGAAGGCCCTTAGGAACAAGTGCTGAACTGAAGTTGCCAGGCGGACCTCTGATTCCTATGTCAAGATTTTTTTTGACATCTAACTAATTTTCTGCAAATTTGAGATAGAGAGCTGAATATTAATGAAACAACGTGCAATCAGCAACGTTTTTAAAGAGCAGTAATCCCCCATGCCAACTTGCTGCTGCCTGGTGAGAAATTCACCACACCACGTGTCAGAAGCGTCAAAGATGGATCGTGCTAATCCCAATGTCAAGACAGGCCTTATTGGACTTTTTGTATTTGATTCACCTGCAGATCCAGCCATAACCCATGTCGCTACAGACCCCTATAAGGTTCCTCCCAAGAATCAAAAGATTTGTAAATCAATGGTATGTGTGCAATTGTAAGGTTAATAGCAACAGACGGTTCGAATAGTGTCTTAAAACTGCAGAATAAAACCTTGAGTTACTTGCTATTCAACTTGACACCCCTGTATGTTTTCCACTGTTTCTTCATACAAACTCTATCTCCCCTGTAGAATGTTCAGGTGGAATTTGAACAGTTTAATTTGCAGCATTTCCTTACCATGTATAATGACGTTATGATCAAAAGCTCACCTTTTCAGACTTCCACTAGATTCTACCAGTGCCAGTGAAGTTAGACAGCTGCTTTTGGCATCATTTATATTGTACCTGCTATTTTAAGTCAATGTCTTGACAGATTGAACTCTTGCCCTGTCCACCTATATCTGCGAAACAGATTTAGCAATCCTGACTTACACGGGCTTGATCCCAACTTGGAAGATAAATGCAAGTTTTCAGGTTGTCAGTGCCCCTGGTAAGGGTACATCTATTGTTCATCCCTGGTTGTTTTGAGAGGGTGGGTCCCTGTTTGTACAACTTGACATGTTCACTTTATCGTTTCAGATGGCATTCAGTTATCTATATAGCATCGATATGTTCTGTCCTTTTAAGGAACATCAGTGAAGCAGCAGCATTTTTTTGTTTATGGACCCTTCTTGCATGTCTTTTTTTCTTTGACATGATGTTTGTTCAGTAGCTTTCCAAGCTAGGGTTGGATGTCTCAAACATTGATTGTCAATCTTCTGCACTACCAAAAGTTTCCATGTTTGTCCATTCTAAAGTCTGTCCATTATAGCTCCAGCAACAAGCACTCCAAATTCTGTATTGCAGACAGGACATTAGTCAAATTCTCTTCAATTTGTTGATCCAGTCTTCTGTGTCAGTCTAGTGAAATGATCCATCATCCCATTTACTTTTTAATTGTAATTATAGGTGCCATAATTCTCTTTCTCTGCCTGTTGAAAATGTCTGGCACCATTTGATAGGCTCTCCGAGAAATAGGATTGAATTCATGAAAAACGGAGGTTCAATTTCTATAGTGCCTCTCTTATCCCACACTACTTAATGTACAATGAATTGCTTTTAAGTGTGGACATGTGGGTAAAAGAAGCGAACATAATTGAGGTAGTATACGTTGTTCTGTTTCAGGTAATATTGGTTCAGTGATAGATATGAGCCAGAATGGAGGGAGCATGGCCTTGTTGCACTTCAGATAGTGCCATTGGAAATTTTCCAAACACAGGAATGGGAAGTTGGGAGCTCATGGCACTTAAGTTTGTTCAGAAGACAGCATTCCCAAAAGTATACCATGCCCTATTGGATTGGAGTGTCCACCTACATTATTTGTTCAAACCCTGGAGTCAAGCTTTTAACACACGGATCGCATTATTACCATTCTTGCAAGCTAATGTCGTAGACTTACAGAGCATGGAAACAGACCCTTCAGTCCAACATCTCCATGCCAACCAGATCCTAAACTGATCTAGTCCCATTTGCCAGCACTTAGCCCATTTCCCTCAACCCTTCCTGCTCATATACCCATCCAGATGCCTTTTAAATTTTGTAATTGTACCCGCCTGCACTACTTCCTCTGGCAGCTTCTTCCATACATGCACCCCCTCTGTGTGGAAAAAGTTGCCCCTCGGATCCCTTTTAAATCTTTCCCCTCTCACCTTAAAACTTTGCCCTGTAGTTTTGGACTCCCTCACTCTGGGGAAAAAGACTTTGGTCATCCACCCTATCCATGCCCCTCATGGTTTTATACGCTACTACAAGCCTCAACCTCTGACACGCCAGGGTAAAAAGCCTATTCAGCCTCTCCCTATAGCTTAAACTTTCCAACCCTGGCAAAACCCTTGCAAATCTTTTCTGCCCCCTTTCAAGTTGAGCAACATCTTTCCCAAATCAGGGAGACCAGAATTGAATGCAGAATTCTAAATGTGGCTTAACCAATGCCCTGTACAACCACAACGTGTTTAATGATCACAGTAATAAGAACTACTAGTCCGACCCAACACCTATCTCAGAATTGTTGCCAAACTCCTTTTAAAGTGATTTTCAAAGAATACTCTTTGGGATTACAACTAAATTTTAAGCTACTGGAGCAAATCTTGAACTTTGATTGTTATTTGAAGTGTGGGGTGGGACTCATTGAAGTCTTATCATAAACTTTCTCTTTATAATATCCTGTTGAAATTATAGTGCATGTTAAAAGTAGTAGACACCAATATTAGCATTAACAGTGTCCAGAGGTAATGCCTTAAATACAGTTTCACAAAAACATTACAAACTGGGAACAGAAAAGTTGGCATGGATCTCGAGATGGCAGATCTAACTGTAAACCAATAGAATTGCATCAGAGGTTCTGAAGAAGGATCACCAGACCCAAAACATTAACTCTGTTTTGTCCTTCACAGATGTTGCCAGATCTGCTGAGCTTTTCCAGCAACTTCTGTTTTTGTTCCAGAATTGCGACAGGTCTGTCAATGGTGAAGTTAATGGAAGCAGTTGGAAAGATATTGTTCAATTAGCATGTTGCATTGTATTAAGGTACATGCTGTCAAGTATGTTGCTTCCTTCTGTATTGATGTTTTGAATAGGCCAATGATAGTTTTGCACTGCGTTGTAAACTTTGTAAAGCTTTTTTTGTAACTGTTCAGAATTGAATAAATATATTGGCAATATAGATGTTACAAACATTATTGATCCTGGGAATGTAATCCCTGGGGTCTGACTGAGATTATTTCGCATGAGCTGCTTAACTCATTTTCCATTAATCCACCAGTTACTGCAATTCTGGGTTACATTATCACTGTAGGCGAGAAAGACAGATACAACTCAACACCTAACAAATTCTGTAAGATTGCTTTCCTTTCCATTGTGGGCTATATATTTTTATAGTTGTGAAATAATGCAAATTGGCACATTCTGAAATTATTGCAAGGATTATAACAAGCCTACCCTGTTCTGGTCTATTGTCTTTAGATCAGGAAACTGTTAAAAGGCCAGGGCTGAATCTGCAGAAAATTGCTAAGGTTGAATTAATACAGACAAGTTTGAATGAATGAGTCTGAAAAGACTATGGACTTTACATTGAGAAGAAATATGGAGTTTTATTCTTTTGTATCTCGAAAATACCAACAAAGTTAGAGTAAGAGATTGTGTAAGAGCCTTGATGGAAGTATAGTATGAAAGATGAAAGTACAAAACTGATGTTTATATAGAAGAATGTGCTAGAAAGCCAAGGTCAATTTAGGGTAAGCAATAAAGACTGAGCAGGAGAGAAGAGTGAGGGGTTACCAATAGGACAACACTTTCTTCTGGAAATGCACTTTTTATTTTGCAACTTATATCATTGAATGATGTTCTCCTTGTGTCTGCATGGGTTTCCTCTGGGTGCTCCAGTTTACCCCCTCAGTCCAAAGATGTGCAGGATAGGTGTATTGGCCATGTTAAATTACCCATAGTGTTCAGGGATGTGTTGATTAGGTGGGTTACACAAGGATGGGTCTGTGTGGGATGTTCTGACATTCAGTGTGGACTTGTTGGGTCAAAGGGCCTGTTTCCACACTGTAGGGATTCTATGAACTCCATTATGCATTCAAAACTTGTAAATTGTTTTGTTGCTGTTGCTTTGGTTGTGCAAGAACTGATGAGTTTGCTTGTCTTCCAGGAATTTGATTTCCATTTAAAAGTGGAGAGCTTTGCTAAACTTTACTGTAAGACTGATGTATGTTTTGTCCGAGAATGGACACTCCCCTGAGGTGCTTATTGTTGTCTTGTTAACTTGGATTATACGTTGGAGTTGAGGAATTAACATTTTTTTTCAAGATGTCAGTGCTTTTTTCAGTGATGGTGGACTTATATCTCTGAGTCAAAAAGTTTTACATTTAGGCATAATCTAAATTGACTTCAGTGCAGTGCTGAGGGGGTTCTGCCCTGGGACATGTTGGCTTTGGCTCCAAGGCGGTGCTTGTTAAGAGGTTGTCAGTTTAAATACTTCATTGATGTAGAATCTCAAGTGTTTAGCTGAGAAAGCAACATATATGTATTTACCCTGTTGCCTGTTTTTAAAAAAATGTCGTCATGGGGTGGAGAGAAGTCGTGTCAGGGGTTGAATGCACAGATCATATTTTGCATCTTTAGCTCTGAAAGAGTTGACAATATACAATCTGATTAAAACAATATCTTTTGTTTTTAACTGGTGATAATTATCTTTGTCACGCTTCCCCCTTTTCAATGCCCTTTTTGTACAACAGATCCTGTGTATTCTATTCTAATTCCTCTTAATTTTCATTGTTTGCAAACTTAAATTCTCTTCTAAGGCAGCAAGTTTCAATTCTGCAGTTTAATGGATAAAAGCCCCAAATACTACATGAACATCTATGGTTCAGCCCAGTCTTTACTGTGTCAGTTGATGTCAACCTTCAAATAGTTGGTCTACACTCTGTTCACACTTGTGTGAAAAATGCACATTCTGACAGGGAAACAAAAGGCTGCTCGCTGCCCTTGGAATTGTAACCAGCCAGGAAAATTGAATGGTAAGGAAGCAAGCTTCTGTGACAAAACTAAAATAGCTATTAAACCATTAAGGAATCTAGGAAACATGAATAGGCCTTTGCCTTAATTGAACTACAAAGTAGGCTCAATGTAGAGCAGAAATACCCATTCCGCCCATCAAGTCTGCTCTCTCTCTCAATGAGATCATAGCTGATCTTATAATATTCAACTCTATTTTCTTACCATTTCCCCATAATCCTCAATTATTGTACCTCAGTTCAGTTTGCCTGCCTTTGTTCCGCATCCTTTAAATCTTATTTAACAAAAATCTCAATCTTTGTTGCCAGTATCCTACAGCCATTTGGAGGAAAGTTTGAGATTTCTAACTCCTTTTAGGTGTAAAACCTACTTTTTAATTGGCTTCCGAGTGGCTCAACAAATTTAAAGATTGTACTCTCACTGCTTGATATTCCCACATCAGAGGAAGTAGTTTCACCTAGTATGCTCTTATCAAATCCATTTCAACATGTTGACAAATGCTCAATCCTCGAACAAGAAGTTAAATATTTGTAATGCCTTTGGTGTAGTAAAATATCCCAAGATGCTTCACAGGAGTGTTATCAGACACAGTTGATACCAGGCTGTGTGAGCTACAAAGATAGTTGAGTGAAAGCTTAGTCAAGAGAAGCAGTACATTTTGAGAAGGTCTTAAAAGGATAGAGTGAACTCCAGACAATACTAGGCAAGTTTGTGTTGCCTCTTATTCTACTTGAGACCCCTAAGCCCCGGTATCATTCAAGTGAATTTGCATTGCACTCCTTTCAATGCTGAAATCTCCTTCCCAGGCTTGAATGAAGGTGATGTCAGAACAAAACTCTGTACAATTGAGGCATAGCTTCCTTTCATTTGCCTTAAGGAAAAAGGTTACAACATTCTATTATTCTTCTTGTGCACTTGTTTTTAGTAATCTTTGTAGTTGATTCCCAAATCCACTTGCTCCTCTACAGTTTCCAGTTTCTCACCATTTAGTAAACAATCTGATTTTTCTTTTTTCACTCCAAAATGAATAGCCATGCACTTGTACAAGTTGAATTCACATGCCTTAACATTGCCCATTCAATTAACTCTGTGTCTTGCTTCAACTTTCTGATCACATTTGCAGTACTTGCTCTGCTTTCTTACCTTGTCATCTGTAAACCATAAATACATACTATAAGTTAGTGAGTGATCACAGTGGCCAATAAATGGATTTCATTGTCAGAGTCGTAGAGTTACTCAGGATGGAAACCGATCCTTCGGACCAACTTGTTCATGCCAATCAAGTTTTCCAGACTAAGCTCATCCCACTTGCCTGCAGTCCTCTAAACCTTTCCTATTTGTGTACCTGCCCAAATGTCTCTTAAATTTTGTAAGTGTACCAGCCTCCATCATTTGCTTTGGCAACTCATTCCATACTAGCACTGCCCTCCATGTGAAAAAGTTGCCCCTCTGGTCCCTTTCAAATCTATCTCCTCTCACCTTAAAAATATGTCCCTTAGTTTTGAACTCCCCCACCGTGTGGAAAAGATCTTTTTGCTGTTCATCTCATCTGTGCCTGTCATGACCTTACAAACTTTTATAAAGTTGTCCCTCAATCTCCTACACTCCAGGGTAGCACAGTGGCTCAGTAGTTAGCAATCTGCCTCACGGAGTCAGGGATCCAGGTTTCCTTCTACCCTTATATCTGTATGGAGTTTGCACATTCTCCATGTGTCTGTGGTTTTTATCTGGGTGCTCCGGTCTCCCCCCTCAATCCAGAGATGTCCAGGTTAGTGGATTAGCCATGCTAAATTGCCCTGTAGTGCCTAGGGGTATGCAGGATAGGTAGATTAGCCATGAGAAATGCTGAGTTGCAGGGATGGGGTGATCTGGGTGAGATGCTCTTTGGACAGTTGGTGTGGACCTGATGGGCCAAATGGCCTGCTTCTACATTTCTATTCTAATTTCTACATTTAATTTCTATTCAGCCACTCCTTACAACTCAAACCCTCCAGTTCCAGCAATATCATGGCAAATCTCTTCTGAACCCTCACCAATTTAATAATATGAAGAGTGCAATGGGTCTTTTTTTGGCCACCTTTCCATGGCAGCAAGCCGTGTTAAGAGGCCGTGGAAGGAAAGTTGGCTTCTGTATGGCCTGGGCTGTGCATACCACCTTTGGTACTTTCTTACGGTCCTGGGCATACCAGGTCATTATGCACCTGGACAGTGATAATGGGAACTGCAGATGCTGGAGAATCCAAGATAATAAAATGTGAGGCTGGATGAACACAGCAGGCCCAGCAGCATCTCAGGAGCACAAAAGCTGACGTTTCGGGCCTAGACTCTTCATCAGAGAGGGGGATGGGGTGAGGGTTCTGGAATAAATAGGGAGAGTATGGTGCACTGTAGAAGTTGATGAGGGACTTTATGGATGTGCCAAATTTCCTGAGCTGCCTGACGAAGAAGAGGTGTTGTTGTCTTCTTGACCGTCACATTCACTCTAGATGAGGGTGTGTTCTTTTCCCCCGTAAACAAGGAGGAGACCATGCCCCCATCTACATAAATGAAACTGAAGCTGAGAGACTGAAGACCATCAAGTTCCTCATAGTGGCAATAACTGACAACCTGTCCTGGACTTACCACATAGGTGTGACGGTCAAGAAGGCACAACAACGCCTCTTCTTCAGGCAGCGCAGGAAATCTGGCATGCCAATAAAGTCCCTCACCAACTTTGACAGATGTATCATTGAAAGTGTACTGTCTGGGCGCATAGCAGCCTGGTATGGCAACTGCTCTACCCAGG
The DNA here is from genome assembly GCF_030684315.1 of Stegostoma tigrinum. Classification (NCBI taxonomy): domain Eukaryota; kingdom Metazoa; phylum Chordata; class Chondrichthyes; order Orectolobiformes; family Stegostomatidae; genus Stegostoma; species Stegostoma tigrinum. The sequence continues at coordinate 8,055,379 of NC_081383.1, read as the reverse complement.
ACTGTAAGACACTACCAAAGAAATAAAGGTGTGCGTAACCCAGACCATCACAGAAGCCAGCCTTCCTTCCATGGACTCTCTCACAGCTGTCTGCTGCAGAAAAGTGGGTGACATCATCAAAGATCCTTTGCATTCCAGTAGTGCTCTCCTACAACCACTTGCGTCGGGCAGAAGATACAGAAGCCTGAGCGCTCTGCCTTTTTGGTCTGTACATCTTTTGCTTGCTGTGATCTACCTGTAGAGCTCGTAAACAAATCTTTACACTGTTTCAGTATACGTGACAATAAAATCAATCAATATAAGGCAAGTTGCCAAGGATAAGTAGGTGGTAAAGTTCTGGAATCTTCTCAAACCAGAAAGGAGGGTGCCAAGTGTGGAAGAGATGTCCAAAGGCCAAGAGAGTAGAAGTGTGGTTTTCAGGTTTGTCACAGCCATTGGTATATAACTGTTTACTAGAAAATAATGCTAAACAATACTGTGTGTTTTAATGCTTTGAAGTAATACATGGATTTGGTAGTATGTTGTTGTTGGGTCAGTCATACATCAGAGATGGTATGTATAGGCGCCAAGATAGTTCTTGGTTGGCTAATTGCTTTGCCAACTAATGGATTGTCAATTGCATTGCAGCAAATAACATCCTCAGAAATTCATCTACAACTGCATTGTGATGCATCTTGACAGTGAGCACTATTTATTTCACAATTTTTTGCTGTTTAAATTGAATGGGGTGCACTGGCAATGTCATTGCCATTCCAGTAAAACTCCTAATAGCTAATAGCACCAGTTGCATGTGTCCATTCAGCAGCTGCATCACTTGTTACTATATGTGGTTGCTTCAGCTGCTATTATCGTTGAGCTTGCAAAAACAGAAATTGCTGGAAAATCTCAGCAGATCTGTGCAGTTGTTTTTATGTTTGGTTGTCGCGCTTGCATTGTCCACTACCCTTTGTCCAAGCCCTCATCTCTTCCTGCTCAGCAAGCAAGGGCTGAGAGCTCAGGAAAGGGATAGCAGTCTGTTTGGTCTACGGCATCTTTTTTCGGAAGAGTGCCCTCAAATTGAGACATCAGTAAACACCACCACGCTACTTTTTTTCTCTCATTTAACCTTCCTTTCTTGCCAATGATTGTCAGTTTTGCAATGTAACTGCAAATTGTACATTGGTACACTGGAATCTCCAACGTAGCAGATTTTGAGGGAATTTCCCAGGAACTTGAATCTGACCCAGTCCTTGCGAACTTCAAAAGTATCTGATTAAAGCAGTGAAATTGGAGGGTCCGGCTATGGATAAGTTACTGTGGAAAAGTTAGATTGAAAACCTAGCCTAACTCCTAGGTGCCCATTAACCTAAACTGCCAACTTATTCCCACCACCCCAAACTACACGTGCCCATGGCCTCTCCACTATTTCCCCCTCACCCCCAAGTACCCAACCTCTGCTCCAGTGCCACTGGACCCAACACAAACACCCCTGGGACTCAAATCCCTGTCCACCCCAACCTACCCTAAAGTCTATTGAAGTCGTTCACTTTCCTACACTCTTTCCCATCCTTGCTTTATGAACTCAACTTTTTGTGGGAGCTATCACAATGGCAGTGCTGCTGGATGTTTAAATCACAGAATATGACCACAGCTACTGTGAAAGGGGAACATGGTTTGCCCTGCACTAAAGGCTCACTGTTGGTATTAAGATATCCTCCGCATTTTTGAAGGAATTGCGATTAGAATCTTTTGTCAAAAATATAGTTCTTGGTCTTGGTTTTTAAAAAAAGCATGAGAGGAGTGGTGATTTGCCTCTGCCACTCTTCAGAAATTCCAGCCTGTTAATTTTTAACTTGAGTGACCATATAGAAAGCTACAGCCCCCTTGCGCCTTGAACAAATAGTCATCTTTTCAACATGATTGCCAGAATGAATTGTTGGCAATATGTACCAAAATTTTAAAGATCAGATAAGTTCAATCTTCTAATGTTGAAGAATTGAAGTTTCTCTGAAATAGTCTTATCTCAATATGTTGATGACAGTTAATATGGTTCAAAACAATGTGTGGGGAACACCTCCAAGTCTGGAGAGATAACAAAATCAATCAAGATTAACCTCCTTCCCTAGAGAATTTTTCTTTTTGAAGAAAGGTACATTTTTTTTTGTTGATTTAGGAATTATAGTCAATCGACCTCGTAACCTACAGGTTCTGACTTCTGCCACAATTTCGTTGTGGTCGCTGTAATAATAGTGCAGTCTAGGAACCTGCTGACCTGTTTGGCAGCTACCAAAACAACTTCTGTCTGTTAACAGGTACAAGAAATGCTATGCTGAACACAGAAGCTCGAACAATCGAAGCAGATGTGCTGAGTCGCCGGTGTATAATAATGAGGCTAGCAGAGTTTTCCTTTGAAAAATTTCAGGAAGCCATACGACAGAGTGCAGGGGCAATTGTGATAATTCTGCCCCAAAACATGTCGACAATGCCTCAGGATGTCATTCAGGTAAAAGGGCATTCTTGTATTTCACACAATTGCACAAACACTGAAGAAAGCTATCGTGAAGGCGCAATCATTCAAAGGGTAAATGGTAACTGGGAGTGATGTCAGTGTATTTTTGTTGATGAAATAAGATGGCCTTGTGGCAAATAAAAGCAAAGCGCAAAGAGATGTAAGAGGATCATTTAGTGCCCAATTGGTGACCAGTCCCACAATGTATTCACTGACAAATGAGTTTTGGAGAAATGTGCATCCACAGACCATCTCCAAACAGCATCTCATGAAATAAATTCAAAAATGATCAAAACAATTGAATGAGAGCCTTCTATCTATTGGCTGCCATTGTCCTACTTAAAAGGAGTTTAGATTGTTTCAGTTCTATCCATAGTGTGTATGAGCCCAAAGCACACAACTCCCCTGATTTGGCACAAATTTGCCATTTCAGCTAGAGAAGTTAGAGTGGTATTGGAAAAAAAAATGTCATGTCTATCCTTCTAAAGTTGAAACTGTGGTAGGTTCCTCTGGCAGTAGGAATAAATTTTTAATTGGCATCAAATAACACTCCCAATTGAACATGTCTGGCTATGTAGATTCTAACACTGAGTGCTTGTAATGGAACATATGCAATTCCCAAACACTGACATTCCTCACATTTGAATTTAAAATTTACAACATGTTTTATTAAAATTAAATCAGTTACTTTGTTATTTCTGAAGGTGCAAAATGAAACCAAATTGCAATCTATACGTTCCACAGTTTGCCCACAAATATTTTGAAATTGGTGGAAAAATTTGCACTTTGCGAGTATTAAATGTCTTCTAGCAGATCTAATTCTGTATCATTTGTTTGAAACATTTTGACGTTTTGAGGTCCTACTCCGGTTTAGCCAGTAAAGCTAGAGTATGATGTGGTAACAAGCCACGTGGACGAGGAAAGTCCCTGATGTGTGCTGTGTAAGCTGACCTCTGTTAGGACAGCAACCTAATGCTGCATTTGACCCTTCGTTGTGGAATGATAGAAAACAGTAATTCCTGTTCCAACTTTGTATTAAGTAGCGTCTGTACATTCTCGTATTAGTTTTCAAGAAAATTGGAGGGTAAGGGTTGACAACAGTGGGTATCTTACTGTATTTATTTTGTCAAACTTGCAGCAATTTATGGAGATCGAGCCAGAGCTGTTGGCAACTGAGACAATTGTGCCAGTGTACTTTGCTTTGGAGGATGAAGAGCTCCTGTCAATACATGAACAAACAAATTCAGCTTCTGTCTCTCAAGGCACGGCCTCAGCTGCAGAAGGTGGGTTGAACCATTATGAATTGGTTTTGAATAAAATGTGGCAACCAGAGTTTCAGCTATTGGTATAGAATTATTATTTGCCTCAGTCAGCCAATCTAAGGTTTTTATGAATCCAGGTGTTTCCTGTATTCAAACCCTCTTAATTGTTCAAGTTTTATGTCTAATCTATTTTTCTAATCAACCTGTTCGGAGGTGTTATTACGCACCTCTGGAGCAGATGGGACTTGAACCTGGGCCTCTTGGTCCCAGGGGTAAGGATACTACCATTGCTCCTCAAGAGAGCCTCATTTTTTTTTATTTGACCTATTTTCCGATTCAACCTGTTCAGTGGTGTTACAACACCTCTTTGGAGCAAGTGGGACTTGAATCCAGACCTCTTTCTTCAGGGGTAGGGATGTGACCACCAACCCACAAAAGGACTGCTTTCAAATTTTATATCACATTGGGGGGGGAAAGAGGCCCACCTGAGTCCTATTAATCACCTTTGACTATATAATTGTTGGCAATGAGCTTTGTCTCAGTCCTGCCTTCCTTAATTTCCAACCAGTGAATTCACTTAGTACAAGCCATAGTGGCACTGCCTCTAAGCTAGAAGTCCAGGTTAAAGTCTCACCTGCTCCAGAGGTTTATTAATTTTTTTGAATTGACTTTAAAAAATTGAATTGGAGCCCCTTGCAGGGACAGACAGACTTGCATTAACACTCTGGTTGTAGGCTTGAGACCCATAAGTCCCTCGATGTTATTGTGGGCTCTTTCCTTTTGTAAAGTCTCACCTAATAGCAGTAATGATTTGAGTCAGTCATAGTGTGGAAATGGACCCTTCAGTCCAAATTGTCCACGCTGACCATGTTCCTAACTAAATTAGTCCCTGCATTTGGCTGATATCCCTCCAAATCTTTCCTAATCATGTCCTAACCCAAATGTCTTTTAAATGTTGTAACTGGACCTGCATCTACCACTCCCTCTGGCAGTTCATTCCACACACAAATCACTGTTTTTCAAACAAAATGCTGTTCCTCATGTCCTGTTTAAATCTTCCTTCTCTCACCTTATGCCTGTAGTGTCGAACTCCCCCCACCCTGGGGAAAAGAACTTTGTTAGTCACCTTATATATGCCCCTCATGATTTTATAAACCTCTAAGGTCACTCCTCAATCTCCGACGCACCAGTGGAAAAAAGAGACCCAGCCTATTTTGTTTTAAACTCACACTCTCCCTGGCAATAATCTTAAATCCTTTCTGAACCCTCTCCAATTTAATAATATCCTGCCTATGGCAAGACAACTAGACCTGCACACAGTACTCCAGAAGAGGACTCACCAACATGCTGTACAACCTCAACATGACATCCCAACTCCTGTAATCAAAGGTCTGAACAATGAAGGCAGTGAAATCCACATTATCATAACAGGAAATGTAAACCACAGCTGAAACAACAAAGACTGCTCTAAAAATAAATACAGAATGAAATAAGAAATATGACCTGATGGTTGTCATGTCACTACCCAACCCATATATGCACAAGTTACAATCTGTAACACTCAAATCTATATTATGGGGAGTGAATGAACCAGTTTGTGAGCAATGGACTTTTCCCAAATGCTGCAACTCCTCCAAGCTGATTCAACAAAAGTCTTGTCTTATCTTTTTATTTGTTTTTAGCGTGTGAGTAATACTGGCAGGGTTACACAGATATTGTCTAACCCTACTTGCACTAAAATAATGGTGGGACTTCTTAATTACTGCAGTCTTTGCATTGATGATGCTGCTCCCACAATGGTATTAGGTAGTAAATTCCAGAATATTGGTCCACTGGAAATAAAGCATGATTCCAAACAGCATGTGATACTGATGTTCTGACTACTATAAGGCACCTGAATGAAAAGGTGCATACTGAGCATAGAACTTGTAATTGTTACCTCTTGAAGAAATCTTAGAAGTGCTGAGGGGCAGGTTGGTGCTGGTATTAGCGTGCAGAATATTATGATCCCTGTAGGAACTGTTTGAGGTAGTGGTTAGGATGATAAACTATGAAGAGAGCTTTTCACCAAATGTAAGCATGGTGTAGTTATGGTCAAACTCAATGTGAAGCATCTGAGACCAATATTAAGTGCCATGAGGAAGTGTCTGCCACAGACGGCCTTTGGATTTGATTATTTAATTTCTCAATAAATTACCAATGCTATTACAAAATTGCAGCTAATATTCTGTCTAGTTTGCTTCCTCCATCTCTTGACACTGTGCTGTTAAGCGGCATCTGGTTCTTTGCCCAAATGACCTTCAGTCATGGCGGATACAAAATGTTGAGTTAGACAGTTGAGCAGGATAGGCATTAACTATTCACATCTAAAAGTTAGATTCAAATCCAGTCCACACTGGTGTGAGAAAAATGCCTTCTGTCTGCTGGTGTTATAGGCTTTCATCTGAAATGAATTGAGCAAATCAGTCCAGTACTTGATGGGCATGGGTCGACAGCAAAATTTTTTAAAGAGTAACAGTTAACCATCTGTTTCATATCACAGGATGGCCACTCTATTAAATTACAAACCGTCACACTCATCACGTACAGCATATGCTTTTGAGGCTAGGCCAGAAATGTATTTTTGGAACAGAATGTGGAAAGCCTTGTACTATTTCTGAATTTGTTGCATTTTACTTGGAAGTGTTTGGTACTAAAGCTGGTTTCATGAAATTGTGAAGAGTTTCATTCTCTGTACTAACATCCTCTGCAGAATAACATTAAATGAAATGTAAGAGGAAAGGCAATAAATTCTCGCTGCTTTGATCCAGCTTCAAAATTAGGCTATCCTTATTGCCTTGTCTCCTAAAAGCTTTGAATCCTTCTTGAGTTTGTCCCCTCGTATCATTTGACTTGAGGAACTTCATTGCCAAGCAATCTTTACCTAATGTCCACACAAATGCCACAGGACTCCTCGAATAGCATTTGGGAGTACAACACTATTTTCTCCCTATCTGAACTGATTATCACAAGATGAATTCTTATATCTCTGTAACTTGAAAGCAATGTAAATCTCAGAGAGCAAGAATTGAGAATGGGCATTTCTTGTCTACATGATTTAAATGCAACACACTGGTGTTGTTCTGTTATTGCTTAGACTCCAGGTTAGTCATTTCAGACTTGATTAAAGATTTTTCAAAATGCAAAAGTGCTCCTCGGAACAACTACCAACTACTATTCTTGATAGATTTTTTGCTTGAAATATTTAATATATTCTGTCTCTAAAATTCCATGAGTCTCTTGAATAGTTAGAAACGCTTTGCATTTTAATAGTTACATAGTTAGTTCTTCATGTTTCTACTAGTATGTCAGTGAAGTATCTAACATGTTCATGACATTTCATAACCTGCCCGCTGAAAACTGTGGGAAAAGCACCCCGTTCAAGAAGTCTGACATCTCGGCCATTTTTATAGTCTGGTGATGGTGGGAGCAGCTCAAAGTACTGAAACTTTTGTAGTTTTCCCTGTAGAGCATTGATACTAAAAGGCCTTGTTAGCAAGACTGGACATAGTGTCTGTCACCTCTGTCTTGAATGAAATATATTTGTTTCTCCTCTTCCCAGTTCTCTTGCACACAGCCACAGCCAATGGCTTCCAGATGGTTACAAGTGGGACCCAAAGCAAACCCATTAGTGATTGGTCAATAACCAGCCTTGAGGTAGGTTGACACCAGTCATCTCTTTGTAATGATGATTAACTAGCTCGAAGTGGTGTAACAAATGAAGATCGCACAGACTCAGCGTAGTGTGACTCTTGGACATTTTGCAGACCTGAATGTTGTTTATAAAATAGACTTAAGAAAGTTTTGAAATTTAGTGCACAGTTTCAAGTTTTGACTTAGCATTTTCTGAAGAAAAATTGATGTTGTAAGCTTCCCTCTGTTTCAGACTTCAACTGGTATTCTAAGCTGATCACCCTTATTCAGCATTTGGGCACTGTTTCTCTTCGAAATAGGAACTGGTGTAGGCCATTAACTCCAATGAAGACTGTTTTGCCTTTTCAGTCAGGTCACAGCTGATTAGTAAATCTGATTGGTACCACAACTTTATTTTACTTACCTTTTGCTTCAGATTTCTTGATGTTGTTGAACAAAGATCTATCAATTTCTATCCAGAAAAATTAAGTATATGCAATGCATCTCTCTCCAGATATTGGATTATCATGACAAGGAGATGTTGCATTCTGCAGAAAAGGGTTATAATGGCCCATGAGTTGAGATGTTTCTTGGAGAATCTAACTGAAACTTTTGAAAATTGCATCCAGCATTGAGAGAATTCCTTTAGGATTTTCTTTCTCTTGCAGAGATAGTTAGCATTAAACATAGTGACTTCAAGATATGGAAAATCTAGAGGTGGTGCAATGGATGAGTAGAATTAGTAAATAATTAATAAAGTAGTTGGGGAGAGGACTGAAAATATGCTTTGAAAGATAGATATGGAGTGTAGACCCTTAAAAGAGAGAGAGGGGGAGTGGGACGGATAAGTCTTGAGGAAAAAGTAAGTGATGAAGCAAAAGAAGTGGGGGTTTGTATTATAAGAGTTGGAAGGCCAAAGAGCACAGCTTGAAGGATTTAAGAGAGTGTGTTACTTTTCATTTGATTGGCATTTGAATTATAATTCCTGTTGGTTTACACCTCAGCTCTGTCCTGGACTGTGGGCTTTTGCTCTTCACCCAAGGTGCTTTTGGAGATAATTTAACATCATATAATGTAAAATAAGGTAGTGAGGTAGTAAGGTAGTCTGTCTTTTGGCTCTTGATCTTTCCTGTGCACAAGAGAAACAGTCCCTTCAGTTAACGTTTTAGAAGTGTACATTTTGTAAAGATACATGTTTATAAACTCTTTATGCTTTTCAGTTCAGCTAATTAAAGGAATTTTGCTGTTGGCACTGTGTGGTTTGTGTCTTCATACGTTGTTATTTTGTTATTCCTTTAGGGCAGGTTGACTGGCCTGGGTGGAGAGGATCTTCCTACCATTGTAATTGTAGCACACTATGACTCCTTTGCAGTTGCTCCTGTGAGTACAACCCTGGCTAATCATGCAATATTCAGAATTGTTAGTGGTTTTAACCTGTTTTGTAGTGCTTTTTTTATTATCATGAGCATTTTGTTGAAATATAATGATGGTCCCAAAGTTTATACTGCATACTGTTAAACAATAACCAACATATCGAGACATCAGAGCATCAAACACCTGCCTGGTGGATGAAGGAACTATTTGCTGCAGCAAAGAGTCAAACCACATGCTCTGAAAATGATTTAAGGCAGGGCTTAAGAGGACTAAAGTTGAAATCACGAATCCTGAAATAGTGGTGGTGGTGGTGGTGGTGGGGTGCAGTGGAGGACCTACTGCTGAGAAATATTAGTATGGAAATTTAAAGAAAAAGGTTCAGTTTTGGATATGATATGTCCTGCTGTTCTCATATCACCTCTTAGCATTTAGCCCAGTCATGTACGTACAATCCTTGTCATTCAAGCAATTTGCTAAAAGTCAACTGTTATGCTCTATCCAAGCAGGAAAGGATGTTTTACATGAAGCATGTGATCAAGTTATAAATTTACATGATACCTCTTAATCCAACCATAAATCTATATAAGCGAGGAGCAAGTCCTATGCCTTGCCTCAAGTTATTTTAAACACAGTTCTCAGTAGGTCTGTGTACAAGTACTTAGTTTGTTTCTTAATTGACTGCTAATGAGAAAAGCGGACTTCTTGGTTTAAGCTGCATTATATACGCTCAGCCATGTCCAAATGTGAGTCAGATAAAAGTGAGCTGATTTGTCTAGTGAACTCCAAATGCTGTAGCAATCAACAATTCAGAGCATATTCTCCTACGCTCGCCAACTACAAGGCCCTGGTAGAATTGTTCACATGGATTGGAGATGATCACATTTGCAATGTACAGGATAAGTGATGCTAATAAGATGGTAATAAATCTACTGAAACCAGGAAAACTGTTCAATTTAGTTTTGCAAGAACAGCAACTCATATTCTGCTTGGGAACCCTGCAGCCCAATGGTATCAATGTGGACTTCACAAGCTTCAAAATCTCCCCTTCCCCCACTGCATCCCAAAACCAGCCCAGTTCTTCCCCTCCCCCCACTGCATCATTCAACCAGCCCAGCCTGTCTCCGCTTCCCTAACCTGTTCTTCTTCTGACCCATCCCTTCCTCCCACCTCAAGCCGCACCTCCATTTCCTACCTATCACCTCATCCCGCCTCCTTGACCTGTCCGTCTTCCCTAGACTGACCTATCCCCTCCCTATCTCCTCACCTATACTCTCCTCTCTACCTATCTTCTTTTCTCTCCATCTTCGGTCTCCCTCCCCCTCTATCTTATTTATTCGAGTTCCCTCTCCCCATCCCCCTCTCTGATGAAGGGTCTAGGCCCGAAACATCAGCTTTTGTTCTCCTGAGATGCTGCTTGACCTGCTGTGTTCATCCAGCTCCACACTTTGTTATCTTCAATTTAGTTTTGGATTGTTATAAAATTAACTGTGCTCAGCAAGTAATATATTGAAATAAGGTTGTTACAGAGATAGTAGGAACTGCTGAGTTGAAGAATCTGAGATAACACTCTGTAAAGCTGGATGAACACAGCAGGCCAAGCAGCATCAGAGGAGCAGGGAAGTTTGACACTTCGGGTTGGGACCCTTCTTCAGAAAAACCCTAAGGGTCCTGACCTGAAATATCAAACTTCCCTGCTCCTCTGATGCTGCTTCGCTTGCTATGTTCATTCAGCTTCACGCTGTGTTACCTATAGAAATAAGGTGTTGAATTTCAGCAGATTTGGATGTTTCAACATTACTGACTCGATTTTATTTAGGTAGACTCTATGCATTATATTTGGAGAAACGGTGCTCTGGTGGACTGGTAATTCAGAGTATGTTCATGGATGTACTGATGTTTTGCAGGTGGGTTCAAATTCTGCCAGAACAGCAGAGGAGTGGGGGAGTCTGTCATTCTTAGCTGGTCTGGCCAACATATAACTCCAGATTCACGGCAACTTGAGTAACTGACTCCTAAGGGCCCTCTGAAATGCTGAATAAGCCACTCGTTCGAGGGCAGTGAGGGATCAGCAATAAATGCTGGCCTGTTTCAAGTACATTGTTCCTTAACCCAAAGCAGAAGTTGGTGGAATTTCAATTCGGTCAATTAATAAGTTTTAGATTTTAACAATAAAAATCAGTTGAATTGAAAGGTAGTCTCAATGGTGACCATCGAGCTATCACCAATTGTCATAGACCCATCAAAGTGTCCTTTTTAGGAAGGAAATCTGTTATCCTTATCTAAAGTGATCTGTGTGTGATTTCAGCCCCACAGCAATGTGGTTAGTTGCCAATCAGTTCTTTTGACCTTTTACCTTTTTACGTCATTATGATACATAACAATGAGTGTAACCTATTCTTCTTTTTTTTTAACCTAATCTATTCTCTTCCTCCACCCTGGACAGTGGCTGGCTTATGGTGCTGATTCAAATGGTAGTGGTGTCGCAGCTTTACTAGAATTGGCTCGACTATTTTCCAAGCTTTATACCTACAAGAGGACGCATGCTGGGTGAGTGCTTGTAACACTTGATTATGAAATATTGCTGAAATTAATTTTGACTTTTATTTCTGCTGTTAGTCATATATATAAATCTACAAATGATTTTTTTATAAAAAATATAATTAATTTTTTTGGAGATGTTCAACAGAAGCTGCACTGAGCACCCTGCAATTATAATTTAGTCTGTGCTAAATGAACAAGTTCAATTACAAATAATGAGCACATACTCGGCGAGTTTGCCACTGTTTTTCTCACTTGCCCAATCCCTCCAATTGATCTTATTTATTTTGTGTGCAGGTGCAGGCCCAAGGGACCATGTATGTACATACGGCCATAGAACACTTTGCTTGTTGACCAACCTGGAGTAATCCATATCTTAATGATTTTTCTCACCCACCGAACCAGATCAGATTCATAAATACACAGCACATTGTAGGACTCAGCAGTACCACATGAGATCTGTAGGCATGACTTCTTTCTGTGCTGGCTTCATCCAGAGCAATAATATGACAATATTGTTGGCCTCAGCTGTACTGACCTCTGGTTGAGGAGTTATCAGCTGGGATTCTTGCTATTGGAGAGACATGGAACATCAGCCAATTACTAAAACTAAATGAAGACTGCTGCCGAAGCTCTAAACAGTTGTGCAAATGTTGAGATTCTTTTTCTAAAAGTACGAAGAATGTTAATAGTCCTCAGTCAGTTTGTGGGTTGCTCAATCAAGCTCTTGATTCTAAACAATTTTATGTTGATAGTATTTTACCAACAAAAGAAAAAGGTACTATTTGATTCTTCAATAACTTTTTAGATATAACATCTTGTTCTTTGTGTCCGGAGGAGGCAAATTTAATTACCAGGGCACAAAACGGTGGTTGGAAGATAACCTGGATCACACAGGTAAGATAAATGATTGTATCTCTGCATTGTGAGCGAGAAATCACCTACCCTACAGTGTTGTGAATCATTGTGAATAATGTAGTTACCTATATTCCTCTACCACTAAAGCTGTTTGTAAACAGTATCAGCACATCCACACAATGAACAGTGGTTGCGTGTACACAGCTCCCTTTTAAGATAGTTCTACATTGGCTACAGGAAAAATATTGCAAATTCCCTATTCATATGAGAAGGCTGCACGTGGAAGAAAAATTTGCAAAGGACATTGCTCACTACTTAAAGTCGTTCACTGCTTGAACCACACATGTTTAAATCTGGTAAATTGCAAAAGCTATTTGCCACTAATACGTTAGCACTTAGGTATGCTAAGCACGCCTACTATTGTAAACAGAAATAGATATTCAGTAATAGAGATAATGGGAACTGCAGATGCTGGAGATTCCAAGATAATAAAATGTGAGGCTGGATGAAGACAGCAGGCCAAGCAGCATCTCAGGAGCACAAAAGCTTACGTTTCGGGCCTAGACCCTTCATCAGAGAGGGGGATGGGGGGAGGGAACTGGAATAAATAGGGAGAGAGGGGGAGGCGGACCGAAGATGGAGAGTAAAGAAGATAGGTGGAGAGAGTGTAGGTGGGGAGGTAGGGAGGGGATAGGTCAGTCCAGGGAAGACGGACAGGTCAAGGAGGTGGGATGAGGTTAGTAGGTAGCTGGGGGTGCGGCTTGGGGTGGGAGGAAGGGATGGGTGAGAGGAAGAACCGGTTAGGGAGGCAGAGACAGGTTGGACTGGTTTTGGGATGCAGTGGGTGGGGGGGAAGAGCTGGGCTGGTTGTGTGGTGCAGTGGGGGGAGGGGATGAACTGGGCTGGTTTAGGGATGCAGTAGGGGAAGGGGAGATTTTGAAACTGGTGAAGTCCACATTGATACCATATGGCTGCAGGGTTCCCAGGCGGAATATGAGTTGCTGTTCCTGCAACCTTCGGGTGGCATCATTGTGGCAGTGCAGGAGGCCCATGATGGACATGTCATCAAGAGAATGGGAGGGGGAGTGGAAATGGTTTGCGACTGGGAGGTGCAGTTGTTTGTTGCGAACTGAGCGGAGGTGTTCTGCAAAGCGGTCCCCAAGCCTCCGCTTGGTTTCCCCAATGTAGAGGAAGCCGCACCGGGTACAGTGGATGCAGTATACCACATTGGCAGATGTGCAGGTGAACCTCTGCTTAATGTGGAATGTCATCTTGGGGCCTGGGATGGGGGTGAGGGAGGAGGTGTGGGGACAAGTGTAGCATTTCCTGCGGTTGCAGGGGAAGGTGCCGGGTGTGGTGGGGTTGGAGGGCAGTGTGGAGCGAACAAGGGAGTCACGGAGAGAGTGGTCTCTCCGGAAAGCAGACAGGGGAGGGGATGGAAAAATGTCTTGGGTGGTGGGGTCGGATTGTAAACGGCTTTAAGGACCGCAACTTTCCCCCCACGGTGATCGAGAACGCCCTTGACCGCGTCTCCCGCATTTCCCGCGACACATCCCTCACACCCCGCCCCTGCCACAACCACCCCAAGAGGATCCCCCTCGTTCTCACACACCACCCTACCAACCTCCGGATACAACGCATTATCCTCCGACACTTCCGCCATTTACAATCCGACCCCACCACCCAAGACATTTTTCCATCCCCTCCCCTGTCTGCTTTCCGGAGAGACCACTCTCTCCGTGACTCCCTTGTTCGCTCCACACTGCCCTCCAACCCCACCACACCCGGCACCTTCCCCTGCAACCGCAGGAAATGCTACACTTGTCCCCACACCTCCTCCCTCACCCCCATCCCAGGCCCCAAGATGACATTCCACATTAAGCAGAGGTTCACCTGCACATCTGCCAATGTGGTATACTGCATCCACTGTACCCGGTGCGGCTTCCTCTACATTGGGGAAACCAAGCGGAGGCTTGGGGACCGCTTTGCAGAACACCTCCGCTCAGTTCGCAACAAACAACTGCACCTCCCAGTCGCAAACCATTTCCACTCCCCCTCCCATTCTCTTGATGACATGTCCATCATGGGCCTCCTGCAGTGCCACAATGATGCCACCCGAAGGTTGCAGGAACAGCAACTCATATTCCCCCTTGTAACCCTGCAGCCATATGGTATCAATGCGGACTTCACCAGTTTCAAAATCTCCCCTTCCCCTACTGCATCCCTAAACCAGCCCAGTTCATCCCCTCCCCCCACTGCACCACACAACCAGCCCAGCTCTTCCCCCCCCCCCCCACCCACTGCATCCCAAAACCAGTCCAACCTGTCTCTGCCTCCCTAACCGGTTCTTCCTCTCACCCATCCCTTCCTCCCACCCCAAGCCGCACCCCCAGCTACCTACTAACCTCATCCCACCTCCTTGACCTGTCCGTCTTCCCTGGACTGACCTATCCCCTCCCTACCTCCCCACCTACACCCTCTCCACCTATCTTCTTTACTCTCCATCTTCGGTCCGCCTCCCCCTCTCTCCCTATTTATTCCAGTTCCCTTCCCCCATCCCCCTCTCTGATGAAGGGTCTAGGCCCGAAACGTCAGCTTTTGTGCTCCTGAGATGCTGCTTGGCCGGCTGTGTTCATCCAGCCTCACATTTTATTATCTTGGAATCTCCAGCATCTGCAGTTCCCATTATCTCTGATACCATTTCAACCTCACTGCTAAGCCTCTTCCAGGGATGCCTAACCTGAAGAAGTTACCCTCCTCCCTCCGGACCAACCTCAGGGAATCTCTCTCCCATTGCAACTCTCTTGTAATCTCTTCGGCCTTGAAACTGCTCGACCATGTCCTGAAGCAAACCAGGTACCACAGCACATCACCTTTCTCAGCACCTGCCTACGGAACCAGATCATCCCCAAGGGACTACAGTCCACATTTCAGCCTTCCCAATTTGGCCCCAACCGTGACCACCTCTACACCCAGAACATTCAGACCCTTCAGAAGCGGTTCTCCCTGCGAGTTCTGAAACAGACACTTGCAGCCATGCGCCGGCACCTCCAGGCACTGCAATCCAGCCTGCCCCAGCTCAGAGCCTCCCTCTCCCAGACCTGCAAAGGACCCCTGCTGTTTTTTATCCTCCGCAGGATCCACAGACTGAACACCCAGTTCCACTCAGCTTTACTGGACACCAAAAATCGTAAGTACAACCAACTCACTGGCCCCTGCCACCCACAAGAGGATTCCTGCGCCTCCCAAATCCCGACTCTGTCCCTGCCCCTCCCCCACCATGCACCCGCCGCCATTGACCATGAGGACACGGCCGGAGACCCCACCGATGACGTCACATCCGCCTCCGCCGGCCACAGAACTTCCGGAACCGCTGCTGCAGTCACCACCTCCACGTCCAGGTACTACAGCCCACACACCACCCTCACCTCAGCTGCTGCCGCCCACCCCGATCCTCCCACCGCCGACGGAACCCCGCCCACGGTCGACGCCGACGGAACCCCGCCCACGGCCGGCAGAACCCCGCCCACGGCCGACGACCTCATCGCTCCACCCACAACCTCCACAGCCTGCAACCCCACAGAAGACAGCCACACTGAGCCCTGCCGCATCTTCACCATCCCCCCAGACCTCCCACTGACTGAGGACGAACGGTCAGTCCTGAGCAAGGGGCTCACCTTTGTCCCCCGACAACCACACATCAACGAATACCAGTCACGGTCGGACATAGAGCAGTTTTTCCGCCGTCTTCGCCTGCATGCCTACTTCTTCAACCGGGAACCCAACCCTCCTTCCACTGACCCCTTCACCCGCTTCCAATACAAGTCCTCCTCCTGGACACCACCCCCAGGCCTCCTACCCTCCCTCGACCTCTTCATCTCCAACTGCCGTCGAGACATCAACCGCCTCAACCTCTCCACCCCTCTCACCCACTCCAACCTCTCCCCCGCAGAACGGGCAGCCCTCCGCTCCAACCCCAACCTCACCATCAAACCCGCAGACAAGGGTGGCGCAGTGGTAGTATGGCGCACTGACCTCTACATCGCCGAGGCCAGACGCCAACTCTCCGACACCACCTCCTACCGCCTCCTCGATCATGACCCCACACCCGAGCACCAAACCATCATCTCCAACACCATTCGTGACCTCATCACCTCAGGGGACCTCCCACCCACAGCCTCCAACCTCATTGTTCCCCAACCCCGCACGGCCCGTTTCTATCTCCTTCCCAAAATCCACAAACCTGCCTGCCCTGGTCGACCCATCGTCTCAGCCTGCTCCTGCCCCACCGAACTCATCTCCACCTATCTGGACTCCATTTTCTCCCCTTTGGTCCAGGAACTCCCCACCTATGTCCGTGACACCACCCACGCCCTCCACCTCCTCCAGGACTTCCAATTCCCTGGCCCCCAACACCTCATATTCACCATGGACGTCCAGTCCCTGTACACCTGCATTCCGCATGGAGATGGCCTCAAGGCCCTCCGCTTCTTCCTGTCCCGCAGGCCCGACCAGGCCCCCTCCACCGACACTCTCATCCGCCTAGCTGAACTCGTCCTCACACTCAACAACTTCTCTTTTGACTCCTCCCACTTCCTACAGACTAAGGGGGTGGCCATGGGCACCCGCATGGGCCCCAGCTATGCCTGCCTCTTTGTACGTTACGTGGAACAGTCCCTCTTCCGCACCTACACAGGCCCCAAACCCCACCTCTTCCTCCGGTACATTGATGACTGTATTGGCGCCGCCTCTTGCTCCCCAGAGGAGCTCGAACAGTTCATCCACTTCACCAACACCTTCCACCCCAACCTTCAGTTCACCTGGGCCATCTCCAGCACATCCCTCACCTTCCTGGACCTCTCAGTCTCCATCTCAGGCAACCAGCTTGTAACTGATGTCCATTTCAAGCCCACCGACTCCCACAGCTACCTAGAATACACCTCCTCCCACCCACCCTCCTGCAAAAATTCCATCCCCTATTCCCAATTCCTCCGCCTCCGCCGCATCTGCTCCCACGATAAGACATTCCACTCCCGCACATCCCAGATGTCCAAGTTCTTTAAGGACCGCAACTTTCCCCCCACGGTGATCGAGAACGCCCTTGACCGCGTCTCCCGCATTTCCCGCGACACATCCCTCACACCCCGCCCCCGCCACAACCGCCCCAAGAGGATCCCCCTCGTTCTCACACACCACCCTACCAACCTCCGGATACAACGCATTATCCTCCGACACTTCCGCCATTTACAATCCGACCCCACCACCCAAGACATTTTTCCATCCCCTCCCCTGTCTGCTTTCCGGAGAGACCACTCTCTCCGTGACTCCCTTGTTCGCTCCACACTGCCCTCCAACCCCACCACACCCGGCACCTTCCCCTGCAACCGCAGGAAATGCTACACTTGTCCCCACACCTCCTCCCTCACCCCCATCCCAGGCCCCAAGATGACATTCCACATTAAGCAGAGGTTCACCTGCACATCTGCCAATGTGGTATACTGCATCCACTGTACCCGGTGCGGCTTCCTCTACATTGGGGAAACCAAGCGGAGGCTTGGGGACCGCTTTGCAGAACACCTCCGCTCAGTTCGCAACAAACAACTGCACCTCCCAGTCGCAAACCATTTCCACTCCCCCTCCCATTCTCTTGATGACATGTCCATCATGGGCCTCCTGCAGTGCCACAATGATGCCACCCGAAGGTTGCAGGAACAGCAACTCATATTCCGCCTGGGAACCCTGCAGCCATATGGTATCAATGTGGACTTCACCAGTTTCAAAATCTCCCCTTCCCCTACTGCATCCCTAAACCAGCCCAGTTCATCCCCTCCCCCCACTGCACCACACAACCAGCCCAGCTCTTCCCCCCCCCACCCACTGCATCCCAAAACCAGTCCAACCTGTCCCTGCCTCCCTAACCGGTTCTTCCTCTCACCCATCCCTTCCTCCCACCCCAAGCCGCACCCCCAGCTACCTACTAACCTCATCCCACCTCCTTGACCTGTCCGTCTTCCCTGGACTGACCTATCCCCTCCCTACCTCCCCACTTACACCCTCTGCACCTATCTTCTTTACTCTCCATCTTCGGTCCGCCTCCCCCTCTCTCCCTATTTATTCCAGTTTCCTCCCCCCATCCCCCTCTCTGATGAAGGGTCTAGGCCCGAAACGTCAGCTTTTGTGCTCCTGAGATGCTGCTTGGCCTGCTGTGTTCATCCAGCCTCACATTTTATTATCTTAGATATTCAGTAAGTAGTTTTGCTTCATTATGGTCCAGGAACTTAGTCTTGATTATTTCCTATTTGGGCTGATATTGGCAGGAGTTGACTGATCTTTGTGGATCGCGTCAGTACGGAAGCACAATTCTGGCCTGTTTTGGCCAAATGGCACTACTCTGTGGTACAAAATTCTATGGAATTAACTTCTGGCCAGTAGTTAAAATTATTCAATTCATCCTGTAAGGGGAGGCACATTTTATCAGGTTGTCTTGGCAGCGTGGAGGAACAGAGGGATCTTGGTGTGCAGATACATAGATCCCTTAAAATGGCCACCCAAGTGGACAGGGTTGTTAAGAAAGCATATGGTGTTTTGGCTTTCATTAACAGGGGGATTGAGTTTAAGAGTCGTGAGATCTTGTTGCAGCTCTATAAAACTTTGGTTAGACCGCACTTGGAATACTGCGTCCAGTTCTGGGCGCCCTATTATAGGAAAGATGTGGATGCTTTGGAGAGGGTTCAGAGGAGGTTTACCAGGATGCTGCCTGGACTGGAGGGCTTATCTTATGAAGAGAGGTTGACTGAGCTCGGTCTCTTTTCATTGGAGAAAAGGAGGAGGAGAGGGGACCTAATTGAGGTATACAAGATAATGAGAGGCATAGATAGAGTCGATAGCCAGAGACTATTTCCCAGGGCAGAAATGGCTAGCACGAGGGGTCATAGTTTTAAGCTGGTTGGTGGAAAGTATAGAGGGGATGTCAGAGGCAGGTTCTTTACGCAGAGAGTTGTGAGAGCATGGAATGCGTTGCCAGCAGCAGTTGTGGAAGCAAGGTCATTGGGGTCATTTAAGAGACTGCTGGACATGCATATGGTCACAGAAATTTGAGGGTGCATCCATGAGGATCAATGGTCGGCACAACATTGTGGGCTGAAGGGCCTGTTCTGTGCTGTACTGTTCTATGTTCTATGTTCTATGTCTGTACTAGGCTGTAATCTTGTGGATGCGGTCCATGTTTTCCAGATTCCAGCCTTCTTCAGGATAACGTTGCATTCGTTTTGTGCCTTGATACATTAGGCAATGGTGATAGTCTTTATCTTCATGTTTCAAAGCCACCTAAGGAAGCCACTCCACAGCACACCTTCCTAAAAGAGCTGGAGACTGTAAGTGTGTTGCCACATCAAGCTCACTTATTTAGAGTAGAACTTAAGGATCTGCCACAGGTGCTGGGTAGCAAGACAAGCTGCTGGGCTAACACCTAATATTTCCATCGCATGCAGTTAGTTTTTAAGGGTATAAGGACAACAATATGCTTTATACCCAATAAACTGCTGTCAATGTGTCCTGTCTGTAGCATGTTACTGCTGTAAGTTGGATCTCACATTGGTGTAAGTAACAATGCTGATATCCCACTCTTTGACCTTTTTAGGTACATGATAGACAAGCATCCCGCCTACAGTCTTCTACCATTGGTGCTTTAAGCCAGTGCCTCAATAAGACTGGCTCATTTTTCTCTACTTAATCATGGGACAGAGATATAAACTGGTCCCTATTGCATTCCAGAGACAGCAGCTGAGATTGTAAATTCACTGTGGAAACGGCCAGTGAATTCACGCAAAGTTCGAAATTCACTGTTTTGCTAGTGCATGCACTTTCTCACATACCCTGCTCGGTTCCATCTTACTATGGAGCTGGGTGAAGAGATCCAAGAATTGATTTTTGTGCTCAATTAGTTGATGTTATCAAATGCTGAGACTTCCTTTTAACAATGATGACCATGATAAAAGTAGAAAATGTTAGTGCTCAGCTTCTGAATGTGAATGGAAAGGTCCTAGCTTCAGTCTGCAGTCCATGCTGATTTGATCAGTGTCACTTAGAAGCAACTACAATTTAGCCTGTGCTGCAGAATTTGTCAACCCAAGTTCCTGCTATTGACAATCTGTTATGCACCTGGGAATTGTCTAACAAATATACTTGGCATATGCTTAGATATACTTAAACCCATAGCAATGTGGTTTACTCTAAAATGCTCTCTGGGCAATTAGGAATGGACAATGAATGATGGCTGAGCCAGCAATGTCCACATCCTGTGAATGAATTTTAAAAAAAGTTTTAAAAGCCTTTACTGATACTCAAGGTTGAACTCCCAGACTCTTATGTGATATCCTGTGAGTTAAAATTGCTTCTTTGGTGCTGGTCTTTGCTTTAAGATTGGAGCATGTTAATGGTAAGTTGCATGTCTGAATAAGTAATCTGTTGGTTGATTGAAAAATTAACGAATTTAAAACGTAGGTAACCTCCAGGTATCCAGAAGTGAAATTCTCCATGATCCATAAAAAAATCAACTTAGCAGAAGACATGTTGGCCTGGGAACATGAACGATTTGGAATTCGCCGATTACCAGCATTCACAGTATCCCGCCTAGAAAGCCATAAAAACAGCCTTCGAACCAGTGTTATGGACATGAGGTAAGAAGACCCTCCTCGTTCTTGCTTTAATAATTTTGTCGAGCATGTTTTGCTTAGAAATGATGGGTTTAAACTGTAGGACATGAAAACAGCCACAAGGAAAGTAATGTAGAACTTTCTTGTAAAAAGTTGCAGGAAGAAGTTTTAGGCAGGCCACTGAAACGAACTGTATTCTAGAACTGAAGAGGCAAGTCAATGAAAAAGAGAGGATTGAGGGGTGTGGTAAGAACACATGGGGTTGATTTATAAAAAAAAGGTCAGGGCTATTCCTGAAAGTAAATGTGTTGTTAGCTATCTGCTTTTACCTTGTATCAAGAAAACTTTTCATTGTATGTTTTTCTTCAAAATTTAGGTCCCAAATTAGTATTCAGAAATTAAGTCGCAATACCAAAGTAATTGCTGAGGCACTGGCAAGGTTAATTTACAACCTAACAGAGAAGGTAAGGATCCTTCTTTCTTATTTCTTTTATCATTTCACAACTTCATTTTTTTTTTTAACCCCTGAATCCGCAGAAAATTGTCCTCCCTTGAACGAACAGGCTCATTTTCCTATGGTGATCTGGTGACGGAAGGAAAGGCTAACATTAATTAGAGAAGATATCTTTGGCAATGGAACCCATTTTCCAAGATATCTTTGAAATATAGGGGAGCTTTTGGGATGGTAGTCCCTATGGTTTGTAAATCCCTGTGTGGTGCAGTGAGGTCGCTTCCTCAATGCATCTTATCTCGACCATATGACTGAGACATTTTCTTGTGTAGTAAGAGTTCCCAGAACTCATTTTGCCCTTACACACTCTATCTCTTCCTTTCAAATGCATTCAGCCCATATTTGCCCTCCAGTCTCTTGTTCCAGAATTCCTTCACTTCTGCAGTGCTCACCCCACCAGGTAGGTGAAGGTGAATCAGATGAAGCTGCCTTAAGTGGTGCAGTGGCTATTGTCTCCACCTGGTGTCTGACTCTGGATTAGCGCACACAAGAAAGTAGAAGTAACCTCTTCCTCCTCCTCCTTTCTTTCTCTCTCATGCACATGCACACAAGCACCCTGCCCTGCTCCACCCCCAGTTCTGCTGGGTTTCTGTTGAAGGCTGTCAAAACAAGAGCAGCTTCTTGTTTGGTGAAGAAGTTAAGGCAAATTTGGATTAGTACTCACTGTGTAAATTAAATAATCTTTAGCATCACTGAAGGTTCTCTAATACTAAATAAGTATGAAAAACCCAACTGTACAAATTAATCCATCTCTTGGTTTCTGATGAACCAGATGTGTTTCCAGTATTTTCTGTTTTCACTTCAGAAAGATAATCTTTTTTCAGAAACGCTATATACTAAAGCTTTAATGTCTATTGCAAGGGCAATGGAATATTAAAGCAGTAAAGTTTTATTACTGCTGTGCAGTTTTGATCTCTTCATCTGAAAAAGGAATAATTGCATTAGAAGCTGATTAGAGATGGTTCTGGCATGAGTCATTGCCAAAGTGAAGCAAAGTTGAACAGGTTTGGCATTTTTCCCATTAAATGTTAGGATGGGAGAGAACCATATGGAAACGTACAAAATCCTAGGGGAGGCAGCTTAAAAATAAGAGGTCTCCCTTTTAAGATGGAATTGAGATTTTCTTTTCTCTCTCTGTGGAGCTGTGGAATTCTCTTGCCAGAAAACACTGGTGATTAGGTCGTTGAATTTAGCCAAGGCTGAGTGGATGCATCTTTGATCATTGAGGAAATCAGCATGGCGGGGATGTCAGGATGATGGATGCAGACAGGAAAACCCACAACCAGATTATCCATGATCACATTGAAGGGCAGAGCAGGCTCAAAGGGCTGGATAGTCTGCTCCTGTGTCCCTGTACCAAGCGCAGCAGTAGCCTCTAGTGTAGTGATACAGCAATTCAGCAAAATGTGACCATTGTTAAGTACTGATTTTTGCTTGCAGGTTATTCAGAGGATTCAGATATTACATGCTGGTGGAGTAATAGAACTTGGATGTCCCAATGACTCCTGTTTTTGATCATGCTATAACGGTTGTCTTGTGCTGTAAGTGCAGGAATGGGCTCTGCCTCTTAAGTCCTCTCAAATATTTGTTCACTGAAGTAGAAATGGAGCTAGGAAACTTCCACTTGATTTTCAGCCAAGCTGTCCCTTCAAAGTCAAGCAAGTTACAAGCTGAACCACTCATCAACCACAGGTTGCTAATCCATTAAAGGGATGGACCACAATAGATCTTTGAACCATATTGTTGGTGTTTTGTGTACACGTGTTGCTGCAAGTTGAAAATCTCCTCCATTCATGTCTTTATTGGGCTGTTTCTTTAAAAGTTTGTTTTGTTTTATTTTTAGGGTGCCCCAGAGGACCTTCAAATCTTCACAGAGCAAATGGTAAGCTTGAATGTCTTTGTGACTTGGAACTTCACTTTCATTTTTACAGAATGAGTGAGATCACAGCTGCTGGGGTGTGCACAATAGCTGGACATCTGAGGTAATATATTCTGTCTTAAAACACAACAAGATTATAATGTTGGTACAGTGGTTTTTAAATATGAAATCAGGGACTGGTTTCAGGCCCTTCAGAATCCATTAAAGTGTTGTGTACAGCAATAACCATGGATGCTGCATGACCTCCACAGCATCAGACATAATTAATCTATTATATCTACTGCAATGTATTATAGCTACACTGCAGTAATAAAAACAATTCGCATCTCCTGTCGAGATATACCCCAACCACTGCAATCACAGACTTCTTAGCTAGGGAAGAGCACCATGTATGCTTGCAAGGATCCTCACCTGCAGGATGTTTTTCTGTGTGCTAAAATTAAAACAAAAAGTGCATTTTAGGGGATATGTAGAACTCTTAGGAACTTTTCAGACCCTACTTGGTATTTCCTTGAAGTCATGCTTCTTTCACAATGAATTTGTTAAATATATGAAATGTCCTCCTTAAGGTGTTGGGCAGAATGAACTCCAGAGTACTGATGTAACTTTTACACCACCCTGTATCTACTAATGCTGCACCCTCGGGTTCTGAGTTTTCAATTGGATCATCTTAATTGTTAAACTTCCTGCCTGACACTGTACGGAGCCAATCCCCTGGTCTCTGTTCAGTCTCCACATTAAGAGAAAATCACTGGCCAGTGATCCTTTGATGAAACGTGCATGCGTAAAGATTTTGGACCGATGTGTCTTATTTCCGTGCAGTGTGACTCTATCAGTGTTGCTAGCTTGGCAATATTAATTTATTACCCATGTGTAATGTCCCAAAGTCAGCAACGTTGCTGTGGATGTGGAGTCGCATGTAAGCTAGACAAGGAAAAGATGGCAGATTTCCTAAAAGACATGAATGAACCAGATGAGTTTTTTTTTAATTACAGTTGACATAATGGTTGCAATGTTGCCAGTAGACCAGCTGTCTAATCCATGAGAAATAGGAACAGGACTTGCCTGTTTGGCCCCTTGAACCTGCTGCACCACTCAGTAGGACCTTTACTGATCTGACTCTTCATGTCCATGTTCCTGCCCTTACCCCATAACACTTGATTCCCCTACTGACCAAGAATCTACCTATAAGATATCTTACTGAATTTGAATTTCAGCATTTGCCATGGTGGGAATTGAACCCTTGGGCATGTATTAAGTGAATTACAAATCAGGTGACCGTTTTGAAAGATGAAAACGTTATTGAACTAGACTGCTGACATCTAATGACCTATTAGCGCCAACTTGGCTCATTTGGTAGTTAGTTCATAGCTGAGCCAGGAGGTTGAGAGTTTGAATCATACTGTTGCAGATTGAAGAACAGACTTTTGGGTGACACAGCTCTGAGGGGTAAAATGTTAAACCTCTTGGATAAATGTGAATGATTCCATGGTATTATTTCAAATAAGAATTACTCCCCCACCCCTCCCTGGCCAATATCCTTGGCTATGTTTAACTCCAACCAATACAAAAAAATTACCTAATAATCAGATTGGTCTTCACTGCGCGTACCTTGGCTGCCACATTTCCTCTCTTATACAATGGCCATGCTTTAAGAAGTGTTTTATTGGTTACCATCCCGTTTTAAGATATTGCGAGCTGCTTATGTAAGTGCAAATCTGCCTTTTACATTAAAAAGGAGAAATAGTGAACTCTACCCTCTTTGTCCACTGTTTAGTCTGCAGGAATTATTACTGGGTTCAAAGCTTCATCAGAGCAGGTCAGAATTGAACATGTGGTTGTAGAGCACGGTGGGCAGTTGATTTTAAAAAGAATTACAACTGACGGTAGAAAAGAGGAAGCAAGGTATAAAGAGCAGTCCAGTGATACAGAGACACAGATTTGTGTGGAGGTGATAGCACGTAGATCACGATGGTATAATGGTGTCAGGTTATATGGGATTCGTCCATCAACTTGACAGTAGCATCCAGAGTGACTTGAAACGCCAGAGGGAAAGTGCTTAGGCAACAATTTAGGTTATAATGTGTTAGATAAATTTTTTAACTTGTTGGAGGGAATCAGCCTGATTGGGAAAAGAGTCAGAGATTTCACTGAAGAAGCTGTGGATTCAAGTTTGGCTGAATAATAATAATGCAGGACTGATTTGTATTTTCAGTAAAATTGTTTGGTAATTTTTCCCTCCTATCCTACAAGTGTAATAAAAGTTAAAAATAAATAAATTTTCAGGAAAGTCAGATATCAGTGGTTTTATATGGCTCTCTTTAGTTTCATGGGAGCTTTTAAAAGCTAATCTGAACATCACTTTATCATTCATTTTCAGTTTGCATGAGCTTTTCCCCTACGCTCAACAATCCTGATAGTTGTCCTGCCCTTCACAATGGTCTTAGCAGATCTGAATTTGTATCTCATGCACAACAGCTTATCAGAATCTAAGGAGCAAAATGTTCAAAAATGGTGTGTATTTTGCTTTTCGGTGTCCCCTCCATTCATCAGTCTGATTTTCCTCCTCTATCTCTCCCAATATAGCAATTACAAGAGGACCAGCTATCTTCTGTACTTGACTGGCTAACAGCTCAGCCAAGAGCAGCACAGCTTGTTGATAAGGACAGCAGCCTGATCTCCACAATGGAGTATTACATGAGTCGATACTTGAAAGATGTCAAACGCCATCACGTGAAGGCAGATAAAAGGTAACTTATGCTTTTTGTTTAAAATCAAGGAAGGAATACTGCTTGTACACCCATGTAAACCACACCACAAGTATGGGACCATTCTTCATAGGCAATACATTTCTCAACCTCATTCTCTTGTCTTCTCCTATAACCTTTGGTCCACTCATTAATCAAGAAACTACCTATCGCTGTCTTAATGCTTGGTCTCCACAACCTTCTGCGCAGTGAGTTCCACAGATGCACCACCCTCTGGCTGAAGAAATTCCTCCTTGTTTCATTTCTAAAGGGATGTCCCTTCACTCTCAGGCTGTGTGCTTGGGTCCTAGTTTATCCTACTAGTAGAAATGCCATATCCATAGCCACTCTGTGCAGGCCTATCACTATTCTGTAAGTTTCGGTCAGATCCCCCCCTCCTTCTGAAGTCCAGAGAGTACGTACCCAGAGTCCTCAACCGCTCACATGACAATTGCTTCATTCGAAGGATAGTTCTTTGAAACCTCCCCTGGCCCCCCTCCAACACCAGCACATCATTGCTTGGATAGAAGGCCCAAAACTGCTGTCAGTATTCCAGAAGTGTTCTGACTAAAGTGTTGTACAACTAAAATGGCGTATTTCTGCCCTTGTATTCTAGTCCATTTGAAATGAATGCTAACATTTTAGCTGTCTTCCTAACTGTGAACTGAATCTGCAAGGCAACCTGAAGAGAATATTGAACTAGACTTCCCTAAATCCCTTTGTTCTTCAGATTTCCAAAGCCCTTTTCCATTTAGAAAATAGTCTATGCCTCTATTTTTCCTTTCATAACCTCACCCTTTCCTTTCCCACATTGTATTCAATCTGCTGCTACTTTGCCCACTTTCCTAATCTGTCCAAGTTCTTCTGCAGCCTCCTGCTTCCTCAATATTAACTGACCCTCCACCTATCTTTGTATTGTCTGCAAACCTAGCAAAAATATCCTCCTTTCCTTTGTCACTTGTTAATATATAACATGAATAGTTATGGTCCCAGCACCAACTCCTGTGATGGAAAAAGACCCTTTTGTCCCAACTGCTTTCTACCAGTCAGCCAATCCTGTATCCATGCTAGTACCTTTCCTTTGACACTATTGACTCTTATATTTACCAGGCTCCTGTACAGAACCTTGACAGAAGCCTTCTGAAAATCCATGTCTGTTGGTGCCCTTTGTGTGACTTGCTCGTTACCTTCTCAAAGAATTCTAATAGATTTGTGAGGTGCAAGCTCCCCTTGACAAAGACAGGCTGACTCGGCCCTATTTTACAGTGCACTTCCAAGGACTGCGCAACCTCGTCATTAATAATGAACTCTAAAATCTAAACAACAGAGGACAGGGTAACTGGCCTATAGTTTCTTTGCCTCTCTCCCTCCCTAAATAAGGGCACTGCATGAGCCATTTTCTAGTTCTGTGGTATCCTCTCTGTCTTCAGTGATTCCTGAAAGATCACCAATAATGCCTGCACAATCCCTCAGCTGTCTCCTTCAGAACCCCAGAGTGTAGTTCAGCTGATCTGCGTGATTTATCCACCTTCAGACCTTTCACTTCCCCACGTCTGCCCCAAGTCGCTTGAAGTTCGGGTATGCTTGTGTCTTTCACTGTGAAGACTGATGCAAAATACCTGTCCAGTTCCTTGTAATTTTTTTATTCTCCATTACGACTGCTCTAGCCTTATTTTCCAATGTCCACTCTTGCTTCTCTTACATTTCACACATCTTTAAAAAAACCACTTACAGTCACCAACTAAATTACTGTCATATTTCATTCCCCACACCATAACTTCTTTTTTAAAAAAAAAGCAATCTTCTGGTCATTGACAGTTTCCCAATGTTCTGGTGTCCCACTTATCTTCATGACATTGTATACATTTTCTTTTGCATTTGTGCTGTCTCTGATTTCTCTTTGTCAGTCATGGTTGCTTCGACCTTCCCTTAGTATGTTTCTTCATCCTTGGGTTGAATTTCTGCTAAGCTTTATGAATTACCCTTGTAACTCCTGCCATTGCCGTTCCACCATCTTCCCTCCTCTGTTTCCCTTCCAATAAATTCTGGCCAGCTCCTCCCTCATGTCTTCGTAGTTACCTTTTTACTCAATCATTAAACTGTTGCATCTGATTCAGTCTTCTCCTTTTCAAACTGCAGGGTGAATTCTGTTATAATATGGTCAAGAGGAACGCCAAGGACTTTGTTGACCTTAAGCTCCTCTATCCAGTCTGCCTTATTACACATTACCAAATCCAGATTTGCCAGTTCCCTAATGGGCTGTACCACACGCTGCTGCAAAACAGTCTTGTAGACATTCCACAGATTCCATTTTTTTTTTCTTTCTTGGGATCTGATACCAATCTGATTTTCGCCCAGTCCACTTGCAGTACAAGCTCATTTGTCATCTTTTGTATGCTGCACGCACTCGAGGACAACTCCCTCCAAACCTGTTTTGCCTACACCAATCTTTGGGTCATGGGTTTATCTCTCATTAATCTTGTGCCATTAGCCTCTGGCTCAGTTAGTAATCTAGAGATGATTGGTTCTGCTTTTTAATTTAGCCCCTAGCTGTTCATATTCCCTCAGCAGACCCTCTTTCCTCTTTCTTTGTATATTGTTGGGGGGGGGAGGTTGCATGACAATGGGTCTTCCCCTCCTACCCCAAGTTCCTCTGAAGCCCAAGTGCGTTATTCTGAACCAAGGCACCAGACGAGCAACACAGCCTTCGGGGCTTTCAATTATGGCCATAGAACAGTGTCTATTCCCCTGACTATCCTATCCCCAATTGCAACTCCATTTCTCTTTTTCTCCCCCTCTTGAATGGCTTCCAGTACCACGGTGCTATGGTCAGTTTGCTCATCCTCCCTGCAGTCCTTGCTCTCATCCACAGAGGAAGCAAGAATCTCAGACCTGATAGACAAGTTCAAGGGCTGAGGCTACTTTAGCACTAAGTGCAGGATCCCTTTATCTGCCTTGCTGGTAGTCACACCCTTCTGTCCCTGACCACTGACCAAATTCAGGGAGGTTAATCTGAGGGTTATGACTACCTCCTGAAACACTGTCCAGATAACACACTCTGTCTCTGTATCACAGCATTCAAAGCTCAGACTCCAGCTCATCAACTCTGAGCTTGAGTTCTTCAAGCAATCAACAGTTACTACAGATGTGGTCATTGAGCCACAACAGGGTCCGCCAGCTCCTACATCATGCAGATACAATACATCTGGCTTAATTCGTAATTTTGATTTTTTTTTGTTTTAAAAATGTTGGAATGCATGATTTGGGAGCTGGTGGACACCATCTATTGCAGGTGTTGGATCTGTTGTACTCAAATTAGTAGCTTTTACCAACCAATGAATTTGTGGTCTTCTGATGACTGTCACTTTTTTGCGCTGGGCATTTGAGCTTGGGCTTTGATTTTTTTAAAAAAAACAAGATCAATGAGCCAGAAAAGCAATTTGGAAACGTGATCTTATTAACCTTTTAACTCGGCTACTGAACCTTTAAACTGGAGAGAGGAAGGAAAGATTTACCAGTTCTATTCACACTGTCTCCAAATTCCCATAACTATATATTATATGCTTCACTCCTTATATGGTCTCTCTTTTCCAGTCATGTGCAGTGGACTTGCATTTAACTGCTGTTTTCTTTTTTTTTTGTTGCTCCAGCATTCAGCACACATACACGTATATATAGATATCTACCTGGTATCAGTCACTGGAGGTCTCAAGCCTATATGGTGTGAACTTGGAATTTTTACTGTTAGGAAATAAAAACAAGTTTTCTTGAAGTTTTGATGACATAGGTGACTAATCTTTTTCTGATTGCAGGGACCCTGAATTTCTCTTCTATGATCAGCTGAAACAGACCATGAATGCATACAGGTATGAACGGCATACCATATAGAGTTTTCTATCCCTATAGCTCAGCAGTACTAATATAGTACTGATACTTGGAAACTAGAATAGTCATAGGTTGGCTGATGGAGAAAGCTATAATTGGCTTATTGCCAGCATTTGTTGGGGGAGTTAAGCAAATTTACCTGAGTTCCTATTCCCGTTTTGTCAAATAATTACTCTCTCAAAAATAGTTTACATGTGTGGACACAAAGCAAGCACTAGATCATACTCAGTTGCAAACATTTATAGTTGAATAGCCTTGCAGTGCTTGCTGTCTGGACTCTCATATGGAGAGTATGCCTTAAGAATCTAAAATAAAACAAAGAACTATAGTTGTTCAGACCTGAAACAAAAACAGAAAATACTGGTGGAATTCCAGAGGTCTGGCAACATCTGTGGGGAGAAAGCAGAGTTAACACTTTGGCTCGGTGACTCTGTAGCAGCTCTGATGAAGAGTCACCAGAGTCAAAGCGTTAACTCTGCTTTCTCCCCACAGAAGCTGCTAGTCCTGTTTGAATTCTGCTCATGTACCCTAAGAGTCTATGATTTCAGAAGGTGAGTTACTGAAGGATCACGTATGCATATAAAACTTATTTTCCCAACACACCAGTGCTTTGTAACAGAAGAGAAGAAAACAAGATTGTGGATTGAATGGTAACAAACAAACGATTACTGTACTATCAATTTTCCCATTGGAGAGACTTGTGATTACTTTAAGGAGTATAATGATTTATTCACAGACCAAATTTGGTTGTGTACTAGGAGCTAATGGAAGAAAGAGATTTGATTAATTTGGACATGATTTATTATGGTAAAATATCTACATTCCATTTCAAGTTTGATTATTTGCCAATTGATTGCAGTTACCATAAATCTTTCTTATTCTTGAAATATGACCTTCCTCATATGTAAATGGCAGGATACTTTCCCCAATCCTTTTTGTCTTAAAAGAAGCCTTTCTTTCTTTAGTACAAAAGCAAGATCTCAAGAATCGTTTCACGAAATGGTTGGCCATTGTTTTAGATGACCCTAGGACAAACTGAATGGTTTTCTCATCCAAGTTGTCATTCATGGTGCAAAGAACAGGCTGCATGGTTTAAAACAGCTTTTAAAAGCTTTAATAAATGTATTTAGTTACAGTGGGATTCTTAGGAGGGAAAGATACTCCTCCTCAGGTGGCAAGTTTTCATTAAGCAGAAACTGGACGATTAGCAAAATCCTTTTCCCAAACTACCTTTTATACCAAGAAACCTTTTTTGCCACCTACTGTCTTGATGATTTTGGATTATTGTGCACTCTCTTCCCCCTCTTCTACTGTAAGTGGCAGAATGTTTGTGTCCATAACACAGTTTTTTCCTTAAGACCCTCCTCTGCTTCTAGCTCTCCAACAAACTAGATTTATATAGTACCTTTTAACATAGGCAGATGTCCCAAGGTACTTCACAGTAGTGTTGCAAGACAGACTTTAACAAGGCAGTATTAAGGTCACAGTTGCTTCTTGTAAAGCAACATAATGGAAGAGAGAAGAGAAGTGAAAACATATGGTGAGGGAATTCAAGGGATTGAGCAGAAAGCACTCTTGCATTTTGTGCAAGGAAATATCTGCCAATGCAAGAGGGCAGGAACAAGAATACAGAAATCCCAGTTGCTTGTTAGGCTGCATGAACATGACCTTGGAGGAATTTGATTACAAGAGATTTTTAAAATCCAGGCATTTTTGAGTTGAGGACCAGTAGAGGTTGTCGAGCACAGAAATAATAGATAACCAAGTCTTAATGTGCGTTTGCTTACAAATCTCAAATGTTCAGAAACTACAAAATCACTTAAAAAGAAAGGGCTACTCAAGGGTCCCTACCCGAAATGTCTGCTTTCCTGTTCCTCTAATGCTGCCTGGCCTGGTGTGTTCCTCCAGCTCCACACTGCATTATATTTAATCACCTACCCTTGCTTTTGTGTTTTTGCTGAACACCTCAATTTTTTTTCCCTTCCACCCTGCCCCATCCCATGAGATGCTAGGAGTACATAAACATAGAAAACAGCTACAGAAGTAAGACATTTTGGCTCATCAAGATCACCCCCGATTCAACATGATCATAACTGATCCTTCATATCAGTGCCATTCCTGTTCCATGTCCCTTGATGCAGTCAACTTGTAGAAATCTGATATATAGACCTTAAATATACACAATGACTTAGCCTCCGCAGCCTTCTGTTTTGGAGAATTCCACAGGTTCATTACCCTCTGAGTGGAAAAATATTGCCTCTGCTTAGTTTGAAATTGTCCACGCTGTATTCTAAGACAGTGATCCCTTGCACACTCCTAGCTAGGTGAGACACCATCTCTGCACCCAGTCTGTCCTTCCCTGTCAGAATGTTCTATGCTTCAATGAGATCTCTTCTCATTCTTCTAAATTCCCAATGTATACAGGGCCAACAGGTACGGCATAAAAGACTTAAAATAAGACCCCTTAGTGCTGGATATGTTTATTAGCCTGGACAGACAATTGGCTAACTAATAGAAGACAGTTGGAATAAGGGGGGAAATTTCAGGACAGCAACCTGTGACTACTGGAGTGCCACAGGAATCAGTGCTGGAGCTACAATTATTTACAAAATACACTAGTAACTTGGATCAGAGAAGTGAATGTAGTATTGCCAATTCGTGGGTTTGACATGAGACTGCAAAGGGATATAGATATTCTAAGTGAATAGTCAAAAAGTTGGCATAAGGAAAATAATGTACAAAAATGAGGTTATGCACTTTGGCAGGAAAGAAAGAAGAGCTTAATGTTATTTGAATAGGGAAAGACTACAGAAAGCTGCATCACACAGGGCCTTAGGGTTCTTTGTGCATGAATCACAAAAAGCTAATGCCTAAATTCAATGAGTAATAGAGAAGGCAACTGGACTGACGGCCTTTATTTCAAAGGAATGGAATAATAAAATAGGGAGGTCTTACTGAAACTGGTTTTTGTCTCCTTCCCTAAGGAAAGCTTTACTGGCATTGGAAGCAATTTAGACTAGGTTCAGCAGGTTGACTTCGGGTTTGGAGAGATTTTCATTGTGTTTTAGGAGTTCAAACTTGTACTTATTAGAGTTTTGGATACTCTGAATTCTTTGACAGAGCAGATGTGAAAGAAGTTGATTCTCCTTGTGGTATGAGTCAAGAACCAGTGTGCCCAATCTTAGTAAGGTGTTATTAGGTTAAGACTAGTAGGTCATAAGAACTTCGTTTGAGGGTAGCGAATCTGTGGAATTCTTTCGTGCAGAAAGCTGTCGAGGCTGATTCATTAAATATATTCAGGACCACGATGATGATTTTTTAATCTGAGGAATCACCGGGTAGGATTATCAAATCAGATTGTAATCTCATTGAATGACAGAGCAGACTCGGTGGTCTGATTGGTCTATTTCTGCTCCAATTACATGGGCTCCTAAATTGACCCAATCTGTCCTTGTATGACAAACCTACCATCGCAGGAATCGGCCTGGTAAGGAGACCAAAACTGCACACTCTACTCCAGATCTGTTCTTGCCAAGCCCCTATACAGTTGCTATCAGTCTTCCTTGCTCCTGTCCTCAAACCTATTGCAATGAAAGCCAATATACTAATTGCCTTCCTAAACTGCTTGCTACATCTACATGGTTGTTTTCAAGACTAGTGTATAAGCTCATCCAGGTTCCTTTGTACATCAACCTTTCCAATCTATCACCATTAAAGTAATACTATTACCCTGTTCCTAGTGAAGTTGACAACTTCACGCTTATCTGTATTAACGTGTTATGAGTGCTTACCAGGTAATCATACTACTAAATCACAAATAACATTAATTTCCCTATCTTTGGACTTCAGAAGTGTTATGACCATTTCTAACTCTGGTTTAGATGAGCGACTTCAGTTTGCCTGCTGCTTTCACCATTTCCTCTGTTTTAGCCATTGAAGTGACAAGTCTACAATATGTTCTGTTTGCAGAGTGAAACCTGCCATCTTCGATCTATTGTTGGCGTTATGTATAGCGGCATATCTAGGAGTTACCTATTTTGTTGCTCAGGTGAGTAAATAAATCTCCTGAAAGAAGACAGTGTTGTTTAACTTTATATGGGTGGAAGGGATAAAAAATTTTTCCAAAGAATTATAAATAATATGTAAAAAGATCAATATGCTTCATCAATTAGATAAGAGAAGGGTGGAAACCATTGTTGTTCAGCCTGTGCTCCAGATTCCATTCTCTAGCTGACTCCATCCAGCTCCCTGACAATGGTCTGTTTCAGCCAGTATGCCCATGTTCTGGAGTCACATTTGATCCTGAGTTGAGCTTCTGACCTCATTTGTGCCATCTCTGACTATCTGTCTTCATCTTCATCATGTCGTTTAACTTTACTCCATCTCACCTGTGCCTTCATTACCTTGGAACTCTACTATTTCAGCACACTACTGGCTGGTCTTCTATATCCTACACTCTGCAAACTTGAACTTGTCCAAACCTTGGCTGCCAGTGTGTCTCATCTAGTCTCCTCTCTCTCTGACACAGCTGTACTCACTTACCTACATTGATTTACAGTCAGGCTACATCTTGATTTTAAAAATCTCATTCATTCTTGTTTACAAATCTCTCTGTGGCCTCATCCCGTCCCTATCTCTGCATTTGCCTCTAGCCCCATGACCCTACAAGATTTCTGTGCTACTCAAATTTTGGCCACTGTACATTTCCATTTATAATTGTTCCACTCCTGGTGCCTTCTACCACTTAAGTCTCAAATTCTGGAATTTTCTCCCTATACCTCTATGCCTTTCACCACTCTCCTTCCTTTAATACACACCATAAACACACTGTGTTTGGTCAATCATCAGATTAAGATCTTATGTGGCCCAAAATACTCCCATGAAGAACCTTGGGACATTGCATTACATGAAATGTGTTGAGAGTGCTTGTGGTAGTTGATGAGAGTAGAGTGCTTGGTTATGATCTTGACCACAGCAGAAAGTTGAAATAGTTAATGTTAGGAAAGAATTTTTTTTTAAAGTCTCTTTGTTTTCAAAAATTTCACTTTTTTTTTGCAGAATTTTGGTTTCATTTACAACACAGTACGGAGAATAACACTGAAGCCAAAGCAGCACTAATGTCCAGAGTCCTCTGCGCTTGGTACTTTCACATAATAGAAGGATTCTTCCAATTGAGCCGCCTTATCTCGTGGTATGGCTGGATCTGACCTACAGCACTGAGCCAAATCTTTTTGATTATGCAGCATCAGCAACTTCCTAAGGATTGGAAGATGTTCTATAAGTAATGGCACTATTGCTATTTCACTTCTACAACTACACAAAAAACTATTCCATTTTAACCTAAATACAATTCATGTGAAGCACTACCTAAAACCTGGCCACCTGTCCTCCACTGAAGAATCCGTATATTAAGAATCTCATATATTAAGAATCCCCTATATAATGTCAATTCAGGTTTGAATGCATGAATATATGTTTGTTGGTTGTAATATGTTTAACTCTGTTAGCTGTAAAGGTCCTGGTTTAAATAAACGAGTGATGGACACAGGATAGCCCATAGTTCAGTACCAATTACTTACAAAGTAACCACGTAGACAATCGTCCGAGTAGCTTCTCCAGCTGTGGTCACAGATGTTTTGCATCATGGAGCCATATATGTGAAAGTACATATAATAGTCAAATCCACATACCATTTAATTTCACGATACCTTTATCTGCCGATTGAACAGATGTGGGTCTTTTAATTTAGGATGCGAAACAGCCTTAGTAAAATGTTTACACCTTGAATATTGAAACATAATAAATCAGTGAAGAAGAGCTCAGTAGCTTGGGTTGCTTAACTGGCTGGACAACTGGTTGCAACGCAGAGTGACATCAACCATATTGGTTCAATTCCCACACCTACTGAGGTTACCATGAAGGATTCTCCATCTCAACCTCTCACCTCTTCTGACGTATGGTGATCCTTGAGTTAAACCATGACCAGTTGATTCTCTCTCCTGATCTGATGGGGCTATTGTGATTTTCGTGTTCACTGCCCTGCATTTGGGCTTCCCTCCAGACGTACTGATGTTTGGGGAGTGTGGGAAGGGGCAAGTAGGTTACTCTTCTGAAATCGAATTTGAGATTGAGGCAAGATCTTCGACACAATTAAAGGAAGCTTTATTCTGTGTCCATTCATGGTGTACTTAATTAAAATTTCCCATTGGCTAGCCAAAATGGAAGCTTCTCCATTTCCTGACACATCAGACCCTGACTTACAGAATGGAAAAGTAACGGGCTTTTGTCCTTGCAACTTTATAAAATAGTCCCTTTTTTGTAAAAAAAACACTGCAGGTACTGAAAATCTGAAACCAAAAACACATTTTTGGAGAAACTCAGCAGGTATCGCAGTATCTGTGAAGGGAAAGCAGATATAATGTTTCAAGTCCCATGTGACTTTTCTTCAACTCTGGTTTTGATGAAAGGTCAGTGGATCCAATGTTTCTCTGCTTTCCCTCCACAGATGCTGCCAGTCCTGCTGAGTTTCTCCAGTGCCTTTTTTTAAGTATTTTTGGCTTTTTGTAGACTCATTTAAAAATCCTGAGTTTATAAATTGTACCCCGCTGCAGCACTGTGCTGTTTATTTTCATTTTCAGTGAATGTGAATCAGCTATGCAAAAAGAAAACTGCACATGATTACCTGTGTCTGAGAGGATAGTTCATTTGAATGGCTGAATCCATTCCCATTTTTAAATGCCAGTTTTGGGAGTGTTAAGTCCAGGCTACTATCTATAACATTGATCCTAACACTCCACTCAAAGCACCAACTGTTATGCCAGAAAGCAAACAAAATATTGCAGATGCTAGAAATCTGAAATACAAACAGAAGCTCTTAGCTTGTCTAGGGAGAGAGAAACTGAATTGATATTAATCCCAGTTACACCTGCAATTGTTCATTCTGTATTACCCAGATTTTGAAGCTGGAACCTCAGATTTGTGTGTTTACTTGCTTAACCGTCATGAGAGCTAGTTCACTTTAAAGTAGCTGGATTGAGGGCACTACCCTCACTGTCATCTGAATTAGTGAGACTTTAAATCTAACTTTCAACCAAAAAATCAAAACCGCAAACATATTTTCTTGCCTTTCAACTCAAAAATGGCAGCTTCTACCAAGCATTGCAATGTACAATTTCATTCCTGGTCATGCACTGTGGCATATGCCGAACCTTGAGTATTTTCTGTTGAAACTCGATGGAACATTTTTCTTCCATTTTTAATTGCTGCCACTTGTCCTGAGTTTTTATTTATATCTCAACTGGTTATTTGTTGAAAATCATTGATGTTGATGGATTTTTTTTTTTCCTGATGTGTATTGAAGTGGATTATGGGATAACAGTGGAGCTGTATCAAACACTGATTTCCTTCATGACTGTTCTGTACAGCAGAAAGGGAAAAAAATAAAATGGCAGGCAAAGACTGAGCAGTTGGCATGTGTTTGTCTTTGAATGTTGTTTTGATACATTTGACATTCTCAAGCCTCCAAATCCATTCCCTCCATGGCCCCACCCCTCCTTATTTCTATAAATTCCTCTAGACATAATGTTCACCTCCTACTGTTCCATTTTTTGGCTCTTGCATATCCCTAATTTTAATCACTCTACCTTTGATTATGTCTTCTGCTGCCTAGGTCCTATGTTCTCTGCAAATCCATCACTAAATCTCTTCTCTCTTCTGTCTCCTCTGCTTGTGTTCTTTTTATGCCTTTTTGTCTTTCCTCTTTTTTTCTCTTCAACACCTCTCCACTTTTCTCCCATTCCCCTTCCTTGTCACCACTGAAAACCTACTTTCAATCATGCTTTCAGTTACTTTCCCTAGTATTTCTCAGCCAAATTTTGTTTGGTAACAGTCCTGTGAAATGCCTTGGGATATTTCATTACATTAAAGGTGCTATATAAATTCAAATTGTTATATACTACTGCAGCCACCACTTATTGCTGTCAAACCCTCTTGAAAACACTGACTCATACTAAAACAAAACAGCTTGACCAGTACAGCAACCATTCATTTACAGTGTGTGTCAACAGAGGGTTTTGTAGCAGAGACTTAATTCTGCCGTCAAGCAGCCATACATCATTAGTCTGGCAGAAACCCCAGATGCAATCAGGAGTTTTCCACTGTTGTGCTAATTCACTTGCTTCTTTCAAGAGAAAAGAGCCAAAAGACAGGCATGTTTATTAAGTTACGAGAAAATGTTCAAGTAAAACAAGGCTGGCATGGTGGCTCAGTGATTAGCACTGCTGCCTCACCGCACCAGGGACCCAGATTCAATTCCAGCCTTGGGCAACTGTCTGCGTGGGTTTCTTTCAGGTGCTCTGATTTCCTCGCACAGTCCAAATATGTGCCGGGTATGTGGATTTGTTGTGCTAAATTGTCCATAGTGCCCAAGAATATGTAGATTAGATAGATTAGCCATGGGAAATACAGGGTTACAAGGATAGGGTAGTGAGGTGAGGCTGGATGAGGTGCTCTTCGGAGAGTTGGTGTGGATTTGTAGGACTGAATGACCTGTTTCCACACTAGGGATTCTGTGATTGTCTAAAACCCATAAGGCTGATCACTTCTTAGTTCTTGACGAGCGTAAATTCTTTCCTTTTAGATAACTATTTAATTGCCACAAACTGTCAGCCTTCAAGGTTATGGGTAGCTTAGTCCACAACATGATTACCACTTGGAAATGGTATTTTCTAATCAACCTTTCCAGAGAAGTTATTAAACACTGGAGCAGGTGGGATTTGAACCCAGGCCTCTTGGCTCTGGAATGCTACCACTGTGCCACAAGATCAATCGAAAACTCAAGAAGGGCATGTATTTGTTTTACCTTTGTAAGTTTGAATGTGAGAAATATCCCTTGATGTGAATTGACTAATTTTTCCCAGTGATCAATTTTGGTGAATCTGGTGATCTCACTCCAGAAGTAGCACTAGGTTCATCTGAGACCTGTGTGTGTGGGTACTGAGTGGCCCTGTCTTCAAAATAACCTTTGCTCCTTGGAGTCAAAATTCTTAAAATAATTGGATCAATGTTTGACAAATTGGCTTAAAATATATCGTAGTAAACTGCCTGGGAATCATGGACACTTACTATCTAGAACGTGAACGTGCAGTTTCCCCATAAGCTCCCTGAAAGCCCCTATTGTAGAGGAATTCATGAACCATCCTTCAGCCTGTCAAAATTGCTCCGTCAGTTAATTAGATTGGGGCTGGTTGTCTACTTCAACACCATTTTCCCACACCACCTCCATATCCCTTGATGTCACTCCTCTCCAGAAATCTAATTGATTTCTGTCTTGAACCTGCTCAGTGACTGGGCTTCCTCAGCCCTCTTGGACCACAGACTTCCAAAGATGCACCACCTTTTAACTGAAAGAGTTCTTTCTCATATCCATCTTCAATGGCCTGCCACTTATTCTCAGATTTTGTTCCCTTGTTCTAGACTCATCAGCCACAGAAATCCTCTGCAGCCACCCAGTCACATCCTTTAAAGATTCTGTAAGTTTCTAAAGGATCACCTCATTCTTCCAAATCCCAGACAATATAGGTCCAGTTTAATCATTCCTTTCAGGAAAATGTCTCCTAAGTCATATGGGTTGTGTGTATGGTACTAAACAACATGCATAGGTATTTTCTATTCAAACTGCTCAGATGCTATTGTGCGCCTCTGGAGTAGATGGGACTTGATCCTAGGCCTTCTAGCTCAGCAGCAGGGACATTACCCTGCACCATAGCAACCTCACCAGGTAATCTATACACTTCTCGCTGAAAGTCATGGGTTTAGTATATTTCCTTCTCCCATTATGTGAGGGTCATCACACCAGAATCATGCTGTAGTTCAGCAGAAGGTTGAGGTGTCATGTATTCCAACATGTGATTACTCATTTAGGAAATGTTAGAACTGACCTCTAAACTATCAATTGATTCATTCTTAACCATTTTCTCTCCTCTTAATTGTCTTCCCCATTCTCCTCTCCTGGTGCTGTTGAACTCTTGTAGGCTTATTGCCCCTAAATAGTCTTGATGTCTGAGTTTTGAAAGTGCCCAGTCAGGGTGGCATGGTGGCTACATGGTTAGCACTGTGTTCCATCATAACACCAGGGACAATTCAACCCTCAGTTGACTATCTGTGTGGAGTTTGCACATTTTCTCCATGACTATGTGGGATTCCTGTGGGTTCCAGTTTCCTCCCAAAGATATTTTTAAAGTGAGAGGAGAGATGCTTCAAAAAAAAATGATGAGGGGCAAATTTTTTTAAAAATACAATAATAGGTGGTTCATGCGTGGAATGAACTTCCAGAGAAAGTGGTGGATGCGGACACAGTTACAATGTTTAAAAGATACTTAGTTAAGTACATGGACAGGAAAGGTTTGGAGGGATATGGGCTGGGAGCAAGCCGGTGGGACCAGTCTAGTTTGGGATTATGTTTAGCTGAACTGGTTGGACAAGACGGTCTGTTTTTGTGCTCTGTGAGTATGTGCACATTAGGTGGATCGGCCATGCTAAATTGCCCATAATGTCCAGCGACGTGCAGGTTTGGTGGATTAGCCATAGGAATTGCAGTTACAGGAATAGGGAGGTGAAATGCTCTTCAGAAGGTTAGTGTGGACCCGATGCCAAATGGCCTGCTTCCACACCATGGGGATTCTATGATTCTAATAACAGAACCTGCACTTGTCTGCACCTGACAGCTACAGGTGTACACCTTTCAGCAGGGTCACTGGTTATCAATCAGGACATGGAAGCTCTGCTAGTTTTCTTCACCAAATCCATTTAGACCATTGAGTCTGCTATGCCATTCAATGAGGTTATGGCTGGTCTGATAATCCTTTATGCCTCTTTCCTGCCTTTTCCCTTGAGCCTCTATTCTCTTACTGATTAAAAATCAGTCTATCTCAGCCTTAAATATACTTAAAGACCTAGCCTTTATGGCTGTAAAGAATTCCACTTATTCACTACCCTCAGAAGAATGTCCTCCCTATCTCTGTCCTGAATGAGTTATCCTTGAACTGAGATTATGCCTGTTGGTGATAGACTCTCCCACAAGAGCAAACAACATTACTGTATCTACTGTCAACCCCCCAAAAATCAACTCTGTCTTAATAAGGTCCCCTCCTATTCTTAATTCCAAATAATATAGGCTCAGCCTTTCCTCATAACAGGGTCTCTCTTTCCTCAGGATCAATTTGTGAGCCTACTCTAGACTGATTCACATACTCATGTATCTTTCCTTAGATAAGGAATAGAAAACTCCACAGCGTTCCACCTGGGATCTGATTAGTGCATCAAATACTTTTAGATTCTTTGAACAAAAGTGAAATACTGGAAATCTGAAATTAAAGTGATAGGAGTGCTCAAGTGGGTGAGGCAGAATCTGTGGAGAGGAAGAGATAATGTTTCAGGTCTTTAGATAATTTTTAGACTGCATGTCTCAGTTTGCATTCTTCAATGTCAATGGTTGAAGTGACATTCTGTTTTCTCACACCAGATTCGGAAATGGATCTTGAATAACCATAAATTAATACTCAACGTTCTTAAAAAAAATTGATCAACTGAAAACATGAAGAACAGCAAGTGGCATTTGTGCAGCAATGACTATAACATTGTTAACAAAGTCTTATGTATTGTATTTTTACTTCCAGGTGTGCCAACAGTTTGAATATGCACACTACATGCTGATAGATTGGACACTCCTGTCACTTTGACAGTCCATCAAAAAGGGGAGGAGGAAAGGATCGGAAAAGTCAAGGAAAGAACAAGCCTTACTTTGCTTAACTGATTCTCATACAATACTTGCAATGTTGTACCATGCTTGTTTGTCCTGAAACCCAGTAATAGTGGTCCAACTCCTCAGATGCCAAAGTCACTTGATGTCTGAGACTTCTCCATTTGAGCCTGTGCAAAGTGGCTTTTTGCCATGTGTTGGAATCCAGCTTGCAAGCTCTGAGGCTGGCTTTCAAGTTGTATTTAAACCTGAGTTGGACCATCTTTAATGTGTGTTCCTGTCTGTAGGGCACTGCTTATGGTATCTGGGAAGTCTGCGTTACTGCAACTACAGGGAACACACTCCCTATTTATGCAGCTGCGGTACCTGTGACATCCCTGCCAACAGTACCACTGAAGAATGTGGCCGGTGAAAGTGTTTATTTTCAAAAGCATTCAGATCCTGGAACTGCAATATTCATAGCCCACTCCTCAAAGGATCACCATAGAATCCCTACAGTGTGGAAGTAGGCCATTTCAGCCCATCAGGTCCACACCAACCCTCCAGAAGGGCATCTGACTCAGACCCACCTCATCCCTGTAACCTTGTATTTCCCATGGCTAATCCACCTAACCTGCACATCTTTGGACTGT
This sequence comes from Stegostoma tigrinum, assembly GCF_030684315.1. NCBI lineage: Eukaryota > Metazoa > Chordata > Chondrichthyes > Orectolobiformes > Stegostomatidae > Stegostoma > Stegostoma tigrinum. Next base: position 8,013,121 of record NC_081383.1, on the reverse strand, counting down.
GGGAGGAAACCAGAGCACCCAGAGGAAACCGACGCAGATATGGGCAGAATGTTCAGACTCCACACAGATTGTCACCCAAAGGTGGAGTTGAACCTGGGCCCCTAGCGCTGTGAGGCAGTAGTGGAAACACCGTGCTACCGTGTTCAAGCCTGTCTCCTGTTCCCAGCTTTGCTCCATTGATGTTTACTATTCCCTACGAGCAAGGGAGCAGAGTAGTGAGTGGAAGTACTTGAACTGGCATGAAGTTGATCAATTTAAACAGATAACAAAGTGTGGAGCTGGATGAACACAGCAGGCTAAGCAGCATCTCAGGAGCACTAAAGCTGACCTTTCGGGCCTAAACCCTTTATCAGCAAATGGGGACGGGGAGAAGATTCTGAAATAAATAGGGAGAGAGGGGGAGGCGGACCAAAGATGGATAGAGGAGAAGATAGGTGGAGAGGAGAGTCTGGGTGGGGAGGTAGGGAGGGGATAGGTCAGTCCGGGGAGGAAGGACAGGTCTAGGGGCAGGATGAGGTTAGTAGGTAGGAAATGGAGGTGCAACTTGAGGTGGGAGGAGAGAATAGGTGAGAGGAAGAGCAGTTTAGGCTGGCGGGGATGAACTGGGCTGGTTTTGGGATGCAGTGGGGGGTGGGGAGTTATTGAAGCTTGTGAAATCCACATTGATACCATTGGGCTGCAGGGTTCCCAAGCGGAATATGAGTTGCTGTTCCTGCAACCTTCAGGTGGTATCATTATAGCACTGCAGGAGGCCCAGGATGGACATGTCATCTAAGGAATGGGAGGGGGAGTTGAAATGTTTCGCAACTGGGAGGTGCAGTTGTTTATTGCAAACCCAGCGTTGGTTTTCTGCAAAGCGGTCCCCAAGCCTCTGCTTGGTTTCCCCAATGTAGAGGAAGCCACACCAGGTACAGCGGATGCAGTATACCACATTGGCAGATGTGCAGGTGAACATCTGCTTGATGTGGAAAGTCAACTTGGGGACTGGGATGGGGGTGAGGGAGGAGGTGTGGGGGCAAGTGTAGCACTTCCTGCGTTTGCAGGGGAAGGTGTCGGGTGTGGTGGGGTTGGAGGGAGTGTGGAGCGGACAAGGGAGTCACGGAGAGAGTGGCCTCTCCGAAAGGCAGACAAGGGTGGGATGGGAAAATGTCTTTAGTGGTGGGGTCGGATTGTAGATGACGGAAGTGTCGGAGGATGATGCGTCGTATCCAGAGGTTGATGGGGTGGTATGTGAGGACTAGGGGAATTCTCTTTTGGCAGTTATTGTGGGGGTGGGGTGTGAGGGATGAGTTTGCGGGAAATGCGGGAGACCCGGTCGAGGGTGTTCTCGACCACTGTGGGGGGGTAGTTGCGGTCCTTGAAGAACGAGGACATCTGGGATGTATGGGAGTGGAATGCCTCATCCTGGGAGCAGATGCGGTGGAGGTGAAGGAATTGGGAATAGGGGATGGAATTTTTGCAGCAAGATGGGTGGGAGGAGGTGTATTCCAGGTAGCTGTGGGAGTCAGTGGGCTTGAATTGGACATCGGTTTCTAGGTGGTTGCCTGAGATGGAGACTGAGAGGTCCAGGAAGGTGAGGGATGTGCTGGAGATGGCCCAGGTGAACTGAAGGTTGGGGTGGTAGGTGTTGGTGAAGTGGATGAACTGTTCGAGCTCCTCTGGGGAGCAAGAGGTGGCGCCGATACAGTCATCAAGGTAATGGAGGAAGAGGTGGGGTTTGGGGCCTGTGTAGGTGTGGAAGAGGGACTGTTCTACGTAACCTAAAAAGAGGCAGGCATAGCTTGGGCCCATGCGGATACCCATGGCCACCCCCTTTGCCTGTAGGAAGTGGGAGGAAGCGAAAGAAAAGTTGTTGAGGGTGAGGACGAGTTCGGCTTAGCGGATGAGGGTGTCGGTGGAGGGAGACTGGTCGGGTATGCGGGACAGGAAGAAGTGGAGGGCCTTTAGGCCATTCTGCATGGGGAATGCAGGTGTATAGGGACTGGACATCCATGGTGAAAATGAGGTGTTGGGTCCAGGGAATTGGAAGTTCTGGAGGAGGTGGAGGGCGTGGGTGGTGTCACAGATGTAGGCAGGGAGTTCCTGGACCAAGGGGGAGAAAATGGAGTCCAGATAGGTGGAGATGAGTCTGGTGGGGCAGGAGCAGGTGGAGACAATGTGTCGACCAGGGCAGGCAGGTTTGTGGATTTTGGGAAGGAGACACAAGCGGGCGGTGCGGGGTTGGGGAACAATGAGGTTTGAGGCTGAGGGTGGGAGGTCACCTGATGTGATGAGGTTGTGAATGGTTTGGGAGATGATAGTTTGGTGCTCGGGGGTGGGGTCATGATCCGGGGGCGGTAGAAGAAGGTGTCGGAAAGTTGGCGTCTGGCCTCAGCAATGTAAAAGTCAGTGCGCCATACTACAACTGTGCCTCCCTTGTCTGCGGGTTTGATGGTGAGGTTGAGGTTGGAGCGAAGGGAGCGGAGGGCTGCCCGTTCTGCAGGGGAGAGGTTGGAGTGGGTGAGAGGGGTGGAGAGGTTGAGGCGGTTAATGTCTCGACGGCAGTTGGAGATGAAGAGGTCAAGGGAGGGTAGGAGGCCTGGGGGTGGTGCTCGACAGCAGTTGGAGATGAAGAGGTCGAGGGAGGGTAGGAGGCCTGGGGGTGGTGCCTAAGATGCTGCTTGTCCTGCTGTGTTCATCCAGCTCCACACTTTGTTATCTCGGATTCTCCAGCATCTGCAGTTCCAATTATGTCTCTTTGATCAAGTTAAACCCTTCTTCCTTTCTAACCTCAGTCAGACAAGCAAATTGGAGTGTTTCAATTAGTGGTAATTTTCAAAATACTTAGCTAATCAAAAGAATCTCTGCTCCAAACTGTTGTCTGTGACCCTAGCTCCTACCACACCCCAGAAACACACTCCACCACTCTTACCATCAGCAAAGTTTGCATGTCTGTGGCACATCAAACTTGGCTTTGATGACCCTTTGCGGTCCGATAGCCTGTCAGCATGTCCTGGACTTAAGCATGAAAAAAAACAGCCTGTTGGGCAGGAACTGTACTGCATAGGGCATCAGATAGCTCAGTCAGCTGGACAGCTGGATCTTGATGCAGAGTGATGCCAGCATTGTAGATTCACTTCCTGTACCAGCTGAAGGTACTATTGAGGACCCACCTTTCCAATCTCTTCCCTCACTTGAGGTGCAGTCACTTTAAGGTTAAACCACCACCATTCTTCGCAATCTAATGATAAGCAGCTCTATAGTCTTTATCTTTATTCCTGAAAATATCCGCATTTCCAGATGAGATGGAGGCAAACACAGAACGTGGAATACGTCCAAAGAGCCCGAATTAAAATGCAGACTTATCACAGCACAACCAGGAGAGGGAGCAGCTCACTGAGAAATTTTGTGTCAGCTGATCTGTGCACAGCGTAGAACTTTAGCTCAACAGAAGACATTTCAACTTTGTACACTTTAAACGAGAACTGGGGCTCCCTGAAGTGTGTCTACTGCCAAATGAGGTCCTCAATCCTGTGTGACTATTCATGGTGACAAAGTGTGGAGCTGGATGAACACAGCAGGCCAAGCAGCATCTTAGGAGCACAAAAGCTAACGTTTCAGGCCTAGACCCTTCATCAGAAATGGGGGAGTGGGAGAGGGAGATTTTGAAGCTTGTGAAATCCACATTGATACCATTGGGCTGCAGGGTTCCCAAGCGAAATATGAGTTGCTGTTCCTGCAATCTTCAGGTGGCATCGTTGTGGCACTGCAGGAGGCCCAGGATGGACATGTCGCCTAAGGAATGGGAAGGGGAGTTGAAATGGTTCGCGACTGGGAGGTGCAATTGTTTATTGTGAACTGAACGTAGGTATTCTGCAAAGCGGTCCAGCCAATGCCACCCGAAGACTGCAGGAACAGCAACTCATATTTCGCTTGGGAACCCTGCAGCCCAATGTTTTCAATGTGGATTTCTCAAGCTTCAAAATCTCCCCTCCCTCTACTGCATCCCAAAACCAGCTCTGCTCGTCCCCGCCTCCCTAACCTGTTCTTCCTCTCACCTATTCCCTCCTCCCACTTCTAACCGCACCCCCATTTCCTACCTACTAACCTCATCTCGCCCCCTTGACCTGTCCGTCCTCCCCGGACTGACCTATCCCCTCCCTACCTCCCCACCTACACTCACCTCTACTGGCTCCATCCCCGCCTCTTTAACTTGTCTGTCTCCTCTCCACCTATTTCTCCTCTATCCATCTTCAATCCGCCCTTCCCTCTCTCCCTATTTATTTCAGAACCCTCTCCCCCTCCCCCATTTCTGATGAAGGGTCTAGGCCCAAAACGTTAGCTTTTCTGCTCCTAGCATGCTGCTTGGCCTGCTGTGTTCATCCAACTCCACACTTTGTTATCTCGGATTCTCCAGCATCGGCAGTTCCCATTATTTCTGACTATTCATGGCACTGCTCTTCAGCAACACCAAACCCTCTTTGCCTGCAGGCACTTCCTGGGTGATAACAGTTTCAAAACGGAGTCAGTGACTGTTTAATTTCATTTTTAAATGGCCTATCTGTGGGTTTCATAGCCAGCAGTGGGCCACTCTTAATGTGGATGTTTGAGTCTGTGCCCTATTTGGGCTACAGCTGCTGGAACCAAAGGGTAACCTCAAAGGAATGCCAGCGCTGCCTATGAAGCTGTCAACCAATGAGGTTCTAACTGTGTGGATATTCATTTTCTTTTATTGTTTGAGGTTTGCCAGTGTCTGAAATGTTGGAAAGGCCATCTTTGGCATTACCAACTCAACACTGGATAAATCTGCAAGTTATTAGGGGTACAGTTTGACTTCGAGCACAAAGTAATCTTATGTTCGAATATCCACCTTTCAGGTTGAACTAGAGGAGTTTTGTTATGTGACCAATATCAAGTTTATTGTACAACAGCAATTATTTAAAAATTACATAAACAAAGAAACATAGAAAATAGGAGTAAAAATAGGCCATTTGACCCATAAGCCCAATTCAGCATTCAACATGATCACAGCTGATCCTCTATTTCAACACAATACTCTTACACTTTCCCCATACTCCTGGACATCTTCAGCCTCTCGAAATCTATCCCTTTCGTTTTTTAATGGGATGCGGAGGTGCCACTGTTCAACTGAGGTCAGAAATCACACAACACCAGTTAATAGTCCAGCAGCTTTCCCTGCCACCATCAGTTCTGAGGAAGGGTCACCGGACTTGAAACATTAACTCTGTTTTCTCCTCCACAGATGCTGCCAGACCTGCTGAGCTTTTCCAGCAACTTTGTTTTTGTTCCTAATAGTCCAGCAGGTTTATTTGAAATCACAAGCTTTCGGAGTGCTGCTCCTTTGCAAGGTGAAGTGAAGCTTGCAGGCACAGAATTTTTTTTTATTCTTTCATGGGATGAGGGCATCACTGACTAGGCAGCATTTATTGCACATCCCTAATTGCTCAGAGGGCAGTTAAGAGTCAACCACATTGCTGTGGGTCTGGAGTCACATGTAGGCCAGACCAGGCAAGGATGGCAATTTCCTTCCCTAAAGGACATCAGTGAACCAGATGGATTTTTCCAACAATCAACAATGGATTCATGGCCATCATTAGACTGTTAATTCCAGATATTTATTGAATTCAAATTCCACCACCTGCCATGGTGGGTTTCAGGTCCACAGAACATTACCTGGGTCTCTGGATTAACAGTCCAGCAATAATACCACTAGGCCATCATCCAACCCTGGCCAGAGAGATCAAAAGATCGTACAAATGATGTGAGTTGAGTGTCAACAGGCAACGAGTCTGCATTTGAGCAAAAGTGTTAGATCAAGCGAGTAAAGTGTCAACAGCAGAATAGCCAGTGAAGGGATGTCCTATGATCTGATTAATTGAGGCTGACAGGTAATTACAAAAAATTAAAAATAAGATGGTTCTGGAGACAAACCAAATGGCTGGAATAACATGATGAGTTTGAGAGTTGTATGCTGAGGGTCTAGCCAAAGTAACAAGTAATCCAAAACTGTATAAACTAATTAAGGTAGAGAGATCATAACAAGTTACCAAGGTGATGGCATCAAAACAGAACAGTAAGGAAGATTTTACAGATGCTGTACAGTGAGATGGGGTCACATGTAGCACAGCGCAAACCCAAGATCACGGTTGAGGCCATCTTTATGGGTACAGAACCTGGCTATCAGTTTCTGCTCAGTGATCCTGCGTTGTTGTGTATTTCAAAGGCCATCTCGGAGGACACTCACCCGAAGATCAGAGGCTGAATGTTGTTGACTGCTGAAGTCCACAAACCCTAAGATGTCAGCAGCAAGCCCAATGAGATAACCAATGAACTGGAACATTCGACAGAGAGATCTGCGTGCAGCGACCAAAGAAGAAAGGGATGAATTGGACCCCTCTGGAAGGCTGCTGCCCTGGGCTCGACATGTATGCTTAAAACTTCAGGAGATGTGTCAACGCAAGATTCATCAGCTGCGCTCAGTAGATAGTGCAGAATGTCACCCAAGCACAATGCAATGCCATCCAGGCTCTCAAGACCAACGACAACATCATCATCAAACCAGCAGACAAATGAGGAGCCATTGCCATGCAGAGTAGAATGTACTACTGTACAGAAGCACTCTGACAACCAGGAACACTATAGACAACAACCTGCCAACCTGACCAAACAACACACCCGCCAACTCAACTGACTGATCAAGACCTTTGATCCAGGTCTTCAGAGTATCCTATGCACTCTCATCCCTCTTACTTCTCACATATGAGACTTCTACTGTCTTCCAAAGATACACAAAACCAACACACCTGGACATCCCATTCTATCAGGCAATGGGATGAGAACTTCTCTGGCTACTTCAAGAGCACCTAGAAATCCATTATACAAGCAATCCCCAGCTTCTTTCGCAACCCTACAGAATTCTCACAGAAACTCAGCACTCGCAGACCAGTTGAACCAGGAACAGTCCTCATCATAATGGACATTTTGACACTCTACACCAACATTTCCCACGACAATGGCATTGTTGCAACAGCCTCAGAACTCAACACCAACAACTGCCAATTTCCGGATGCCATCCTACAACTCATCTGCTTCATCTTTGGCCACAGTGTCTTCATCTTCAATTACCAATTCTTCATCCAGACACATGGAGCAGCCATGGGGACCAAATTTTCCCCAATACACCCACATTTTTATGCACAAATTTGATCAAGACTTCTTTGTTGCACAGGACCTCCAACCAACGCCATACACCAGATATATCGACATTTTCTTCCCTTGGACTCATGGTGAGGAATCACTGAAATGACTAGACAATGACATCAACAAGTTTCACCCCACCATCAAACTTACCTTGGACCACTCTTCAGAATCAGTCTCATTCTTGGGCACATACATCTCCATCAATGACAGACACCTCAGTACATCACTCTACCGCAAGCACAAGGTTAAACTCACAATACTACACTTCTCTAGCTTCTGCCCTAAACATGTTCAAGAAGCCATCCCTTTCAGACAAGCCTAATGTATACATAGGATCTGCACTGACAAGGAGGAATGCGATGGACATCTAAAGATGTTGAAAGAACAGGATATGATGCTGAACTCATCAATCGCAGGCTCTGATGTGCCACAGTGAAAAACTGCAATGATCTCCTCAGAACACAGACACAGGATACGGCTGATAGAGTCCCCTTCATCACCCAGTACTTCCCCAGAGCAGAGAAACTACACCATCTTCTTCATAAACTTCAACACATCATCTATGATGATTAGCATCTCGCTGAGATCATCCCTACACTTCCATTTCTTGCCTTCAAACAAACGCCAAACCTTAAACAGACCATCATTCATAGAAAACTACCCAGCCTTTGGGTCAACATCGACCATAACAACACACAACCCTGCCATGGCAACCTCTGCAAGACATGTCAGACCATCGACATGGACACTTCCATCACACCGGGGAACACCACCCACCATGTACACAGCAGATACTCATGTGACTTGGTCACTGTTGCCTATTTCATATGGATGTCACAAGGCATGGTATATTGGTGAGACCATGCAGATGCTACGATAACAGATGAATGGACATCTTGCAACAATGGCCAGATTGTTCCCTCCCAGTCGGGCAGCACATCAATGGTCAAGGGCATTCAGCCTCCAATGTTTGGGTAAGTGTCCTCCAAGGCAGCATTCAAGATACATAACAATGGAGAATTGCCAAACAGAAACTGACAGCCAGGTACTGTGCCCGTGAATATGCCTCAACCATGACCTTTGATTCACATCATGCAATATGTGACCCCACCACACTGTTGTATCTGTAAAATCTCTCTTACTGTCCTGTTTTGACACCATCACCTTGATTACTTGTAATGATCACTCTCCCTTAATCAGTTTGTACAGTTTTGTATTACCTGTTACTTTGGTTAGACCCTCAGCATGCGACTCTTATATCATGTTATTCCAGCCATTTGGTTTGTCACCAGCACTACCTTGTTTTTAACTTTTTGTAATTATCTCTTTGCCTCAGTTAATCCAATCATAGGTCATTCCTTCACTGGCTATTCAGCTGTTGACATTTTACTCACACAGTCTGACATTTTCCATTAACTGCAGAGACATGTTATTCAACATATTGACACTCCACTCACCATTTATATGATCATTTGATCTCTTTGCCTATGAATTCTGTGCCTGTGTGCTTCTCCTCACTCCACCTGATGAAGGATCAGCATTCTGAAAGCTTGTGATTTCAACTACACCTGTTGGACTACAACCTGGTATCGTGTGACTTCTGACCTTTCTTTAATGTATTCAATGACTGGTCTCCACGACTTTCTGTGGCAAAGACTTCCACAGGTCCATCACCCCATGAGTGAAGAAATTTTCCATCGTCTTTATCCTAATTCACCATGTATGCCCGGATTGTGATCCCACGTTCTGGACACTCTCAGATAGGAGAAACATTATCCCAACATCCAGTCTGTCCAGCCCTGTTAGAATGTTATATCCTTCAATTAGATACCTCCTCATTCTCCTAAAAGCCAGTCAATATCAGCCCAGTCAACCCTTTTTTTTTCGATTAGATTCCCTACAGTGCGGAAACAGGTCCTTTGGCCCAACAAGTCCACACCACCCCTTGATATACCCCACTCAGACCCATCCCCCCATAACGCTCACAACCCTGAGCACTACGGGCAATTTAGCATGGCCAATCCACCTAACCTGCACATTTTTGGACTGTGGGAGGAAACCGGAGCACCCGGAGGAAACCCACGCAGACACGGGGAGAATGTGCAAACTCCAAACAAGCAGTCGCCGAAGGGTTGATTTGAAACCAGGTCCCTGGCGCTGTGAGAATACAGTGCTAACCACTGAGCCACCGTGCCACCCCCATTCTTTGCCCATACAATAAACCTGTCATCCAGAGAATCAAACTGAAGGTTATTCTGAAATATCTCAAAAGGAGAGATATTTTCTTACATTTGAAGCCAAGGGTAGTATGATGGCTCGGTGGTTAGCACTGCCACCTCACGGCACAAAGGACCTAGGGTCAATTCCACCCCTTGAGCATCTGCCTGTGTAGAGTTTGCACATTCTCCCCATGGCTGTGTGGGTTTCCTCCCACAATCCAAAGATGTGTAGGTTAGGTGGGTTGGCCACGCTAAAAGAATTTGCCCCATAGTGCCCATAGTTGTGTAGGTTAGGTGGGTTAGCTGTGGTTAAAAACTCAAGGGGTTGTGTCTGGCTAGGATGATGTTTGGGGAGATTCTATGAGTTTAAAGCAAATGAAGATATTGGGACATAAGCAAGTCAGTCATTGCTGCTGGCTGGCAATGCCATTTGCCTTCCAGATGGTTTAAAGAAGTAGAAAAGTAGACATCAGAGGGAGGTTCTTCTCCCAGAGAGTTGTGAGCACATGGAATAGTTTACCAGTGGTAGTCGTGGAAGCGGAGTCATTAGTGACATTTAAGTGACTGCTGGACATGCACATGGACAGCAGTGAATTGAGGGGAATGTAGGTTAGGTTATTTTATTTTTGGATTAGGATTATTCCACGGCACAACATCGTGGGCTGAAGGGCCTGTACTGTGCTGTACTTTTCTATGTTCTATGTTCTATGTTCTAAAATATTAATTGGGGTAAACATGGAGGTAACAAACCAGTCGCATTATACAAGGTCAGATTATAGAGTGACTTAGTAAATAGAGAATTCATAGTTGGAGTATTGAAACAACTCCGTACAGTAAAGAGTGATGGAAATGTTGAATGGGCTTTAACCTGTTAAACAGCAAACACTTTTCATTCAATTGAGGCAATCTTAGAAATTTATTTTATCTCGTGAAAGCATACATTCAAATCAAAATGCATTAGTTCTTAAGAACCGAAGCTGTTTGTATTCATAGAATCTGACACTCTAACTGTCTACATCTTCTCATCTCCAAAGCTGTTGTATGCTCAGTCTTTAATTAGCTTCCCTGATATCAACTGCCAAGATATTGAAATTTTTTAAAAGATGAACCCTACTGCCACCAAGATGTGATTTTTACCTCCAGCTAAGTAATTTACCTGATGTGCCAATGCTTATGATATCTTCCATAAGAAACTGGCACAAACATCATAATCTGAAGGAATCCAACAGATACTTATTAGAACTAACAAATTATATGCTGCAAACACTTCTTCCTTCAGAAACAGTGTACCTGGGCCACCACTAAGCCAGTAATTTAAAGCGAGTGCTTCCAGTAGCTTGTCATGGGATCTCAGGTAAGATGGTGTCTGAGATCTTTTGTACCCTCAGGTCACATGATATAATGCAGTGACAATATCATGCATATATCTTTTCAAGGTACATTGACATGCCATGAGGCAAAACATAACAATTAAAAAGAATAAGGGGGCCTTGAATTAGTGGCTACATCTAATTGAAGGCTAGAGACAAAGCTGGCCAATATTTGGACAATTTACTCTGCAGTTCTCCAACCCTGCAGTGAGAAACAAATCAATTTCAAACCTAGAAGTTCGGAGGGTTGGGAGCCTTGAATTGGAGGAGAGGTTTTGGAAACTTAGGACTCTTCTACTTGGAACAGAGTGGGTTGCGTGCTGACCGAATTTTCAAGATGATGAGAAATTTTGGAAGTGCAGCAAGAGACAATCTATTCCACTGGGAAGTGGATTATTAACCAGAGATTAAAGCTTTGAAATGACTGGCGAAAGATCCAGCGAGGGGATGAGAAGCAATGTTTTCAGTAGATAGTTGCTCTGATGTGGAAAGTGTGATCTGAAAAGATTATGGAAGCTGAGTCAATGAGTTGAACAGGTACTTGAAGAGGAGGAGCTTCCAGGATTGCAGCCAAAACATGGGGGTTTCAGATTAAACACAAAACCGCTTTTTCAAAGAGCTAGAAAGACATAATGGGCCAAATAGCTTCCTTCTGTACTTGATTCCATGATGCCAGAAACTAACTGAATTTACACAAAACAATAATTCCTAGCTTTACAAAGACAGGTTGGGAGAATTAAGATTGCAGGTACTCTAACACACACAAGATAAACTGCAATGTGAGATTTCCAACCCTAATTTCTACTAATCTAAACATGTTTATTAGTAACTGAAAGTAGGCATCACAATTTTCTCCAGTCTCAGATGTTACCTTATAGCACTTAAAATTTAAAGCCAGGAAGGTTTCCATTCCCAGACACCATCTATCGTTCTGTCAGCCTGTTACTCCATGAAGGTATTTTACAAGCAACAGCAATCATAGTAGTACGATTGTGGTATTTTGAATCAGCCATCAACATCGAGACTGAAATAAAGTTTCATACTTATATATTGAAAGAATGTGCCCTTAATGTTCCAGGATGTCACAAATCACCTAATACATCAGTGATGACATTTTTGGGGTACAGGCACTATTGCATTATAGGTTAGGAAGGTCATGCATAAGGAAGGTGAGAGAAGTTATTTCTAGAAAGTAACAAATGGACCTTTAGACTCCCAGGGGTCTGAGGGGATCAACTGCCAGATGATTCCTCAATCAGCTACAGATCTCAGTTCTTCTGCCTCATGTAGGACATGGAAGCTTTTAGCTGCTCAAGGGGATGAAATCAGCCAAACAATGGAGGTGAAAGAATTAGTTTAACATCACTGCATGAAATGACATCAACCTTCTGCATCTGCCAAACACAACAACCATTAAGAATTTCTCAATGTGTCATCTCTTTCCCTTCTTAAGCTCTAGTTTTCTTTTTTTTCCTTTATCTCGCTTGAGTCAGAGGGTTTGTGTTCAGGTCCTCAAGTCCAACTCCAGCACCTTGCACACACCTCAGGATCAATGAAAAGTGCAGGAGGAAATGCCAAGAGCAGCACCAGGCATACCAGAAGTGAGGAGTCAACCTGGCGAAGCTACAAAGTAGGACAACCTGCATGCCAAACTGTCTAATCAGCAAGTGATAGACAGAGCTACACAAGCAGAAAGTGCTAGAAAATTTCAGCAGGTCTGGAAGCAACTGTAGGGAGAAAGAAACACACAAATCAAGGCTAGATAACAAACTGTGGAGCTGGATGAACACAGCAGGCCAAGCAGCATCTCAGGAGCACAAAAGCTGACGTTTCAGGCCTAGACCCTTCATCAGAAAAGGGGGATGGGGAGAGGGTTCTGAAATAAATAGGGAGAGAGGGGGAGGCGGACCGTAGCTGGATAGAGGAGAAGATAGGTGAAGAGAAGATAGACAAGTTAAAGGGGCGGGGTTGAGCCTGTAGAGTTGAGTATATGTGGAGAGGTAGGGAGGGGGTAGGTCAGTCCCGGAAGGACGGACAGGTCAAGGGGGTGGGATGAGGTTAGTAGCTAGGAAATGGAGGTGCCACTTGAGGTGGGAGGAGGGGATAGGTGAGAGGAAGAACAGGTTAGGGAGGTTGGGACAAGCTGGGCTGGTTTTGGGCTGCAGTGGGGGGAGGGAACAGCCCAAACTCGTCCATGCTGGCCATAAAGCCCACTCAGCTGGTTCCAATTGCCCAGATTTGGTCCATATCCCTCTAAACCTTCCTCATCCATGCACCTGCCCAAATGTTTTTTAAATGTTTCTATTTTATCTGCCTCAACCACTTTCTCTGGCAGCCCATTCCATATACGCACCACTCTCTGTGTGAAGAAGTTTCCCCTCAGGTCCTTCTTAATTCTTTTCCTTCTCACCTTAACCCTATGCCCTCTAATTTTCAACTCCCCGTTCCTGGGAAAAAAAGACTATTCATCCCATGTATGCTCCTCAGGATTTGATACAACTCAATAAGGCTATCCCTCATTCTCCTACATTCCAAGGAATAAAGTCCTGTCTGACCACCCTCTCTCTATAACTCAGGCCTACTAGCCCTGGTAACATCCTCGTAAATCTACTTAGCACATTTTCCAATTTAACTATGTCTTTCCTATAACAGGGTGACTAAAACTGTACACAATACTCCAAGTGCGGCCTCACCAATGATTTGTACAACTGTAACATAACATTCCAACGCCTATACAATGCCTCAACCAATGAAGGCCTGTTCACCTGTGACACTGCTTTCAATGCACCATGTACTTGTATCGCTATGTCCCTCTGTTCCACAACATACTTCAGGACCTTACCATTTACTGAATATGTCTTACCTTGGTTTGGCTTTCCAAAATGCAATACCTCACATTTATCGGTATTGAATTGCATTTGCCAATCCTCAGCTCACTTCCCCGTCTGATCAAGATCCTCTGTAATTTTTGATAACCTTCTTAGCTATCAACAATACCTCCTGATTTTATATCATCCGCAAGCTTACTAACAATGCCTTGTACATTCACATACAGATCATTTCTGTAAATAACAAATAACCAAGGTCCCCGTACCAAAACCTCTGGCACACCACTAGTCACAGGCCTCCTTGACCAGTACTATCAAGAAGAACAAGGATAGCAGGTACGTGGGTACATGACCACCTGCTGGTTCCAAGCCACGCACTGTCTGATTTGTAAATACATCACTGGTCCGTCAGTGTCACCGGCTCAAATTCCTGTAACTCCCTGCCTAATGGGACAATGGGTGTGCCGACACCGAACGAACTGCGGTGGTTCAAGAAGGCAGCTCACCACCATCTTCTCAAGGCCAACTAGGGATGAGCAATAAATGCTGGCCAAGCCAGTGACACTCTCATCCCATGAGTGATAGAAAAATATCCTAAAGGACATTACAGCCGACAAAGTAGTTTTGACTTGAGGTCACTGTCATAATGCAAGAAATGCATCATGGCAGTCAATTTGCACAAAATAAAATCTCAGAAACAGCACTGTGGAAATGACCAGTTACTGTAGTTTATTTCTAACTGGTGATGGTTGAAGGAAAATTATTGGCTAGAACACTGGAGAGAAATTCTTACTTCTCTTCAAAATGACACAAGAGGCATTTTTACATTCATCTGAGAGAGCAGATGAAACTTCTGCTTAGCATTGCATCCAGAAGTAACACTTTCAGAAAATCATTGAGAGTAAGAATTTGGATTTTTGTGTTCAAGGTCTGTGGAGGAGGGCCTCAAACCCGCAGTCTTCTGATTCTATGGTTAAAGTGCTACCCGCAAAGGCACAGTTAACAGTAGTCAGTGTTGATGCTTTGCCAGATAATATTATGTTGTGGATTAGAAAGCACAAAGGATGATGGGTGAACTGGACTGTCAAGAGCTGGGACGCAGACACCCGAGTTTTGGATGGACTTAGATTTATGGATGGTGAAAGATAGAAGTGTTTGATGAATCCTGAAGATGGGAACATTGGAACAGGAGTAGGCCTTTCAGTCTGTCGAGCTAGCGCCGTCATTTAATATAATCATGCCTGATCAAACGCTTTGATGTCTTTTAACCATCCCAGTCCAGATAACCCTGTACACCATTGGTCCATGGTAATAAAGTGTGAAGCTGGATGAACACAGCAGGCCAAGCAGTATCTCAGGAGCACCTTCATCTCTGATGAAGGGTCTAGGCCCAAAATATCAGCTTTTGTGCTCCTGAGATGCTGCTTGGCCTGCTGTGTTCATCCAGCTTCACACTTTATAATCTTGGATTCTCCAGCATCTGCGGTTCCCATTATCTCTGACACCATTGGTCCATGGTTGCTACAGGTGAGATTACTGTTCCTACTCCTTCACAACCCACCAAAATGTGTTGTCCGCCAACAGCAACTGTATTAAAGATGAGCAGCCAGAAGTAGTAAAGAATCAAGATGGTGGAGCAGACTAGGCAGTGTCCAGGCTCCTGTGCCCGGGTTTGTCCTCTTCATCCGCTTTTTCTTTTCTTTTCCTTTTACCAACCTTCTTCTTTTCTCGTTTTTTTTTAGTTTTCACTTAAACTTACCCTGTAAAGAGCCCAGTTCATCCCCTCCCCCCACTGCACCACACAACCAGCCCAGCTCTTCCCCCCCACCCACTGCATCCCAAAACCAGTCCAACCTGTCTCTGCCTCCCTAACCGGTTCTTCCTCTCACCCATCCCTTCCTCCCACCCCAAGCCGCACCCCCAGCTACCTACTAACCTCATCCCACCTCCTTGACCTGTCCGTCTTCCCTGGACTGACCTATCCCCTCCCTATCTCCCCACCTATACTCTCCTCTCCACCTATCTTCTTTACTCTCCATCTTCGGTCCGCCTCCCCCTCTCTCCCTATTTATTCCAGTTCCCTCCCCCCATCCCCCTCTCTGATGAAGGGTCTAGGCCCGAAACGTCAGCTTTTGTGCTCCTGAGATGCTGCTTGGCCTGCTGTGTTCATCCTGTAAAGAGGGCTGTTCAGTAGAATTGTGGCTTCTATGTGGTCCGGAGCAGTGTCAGCTTTAATGGCAGTAAGGCTAGAGAGTGGGTCAGCCTATGAAGCCTGGAATAGGACTGTGGTACAGCAGCATGGCATGGACTGGTGAAGCCTGGAATGGGACTCTGGTGATGGCATGGCATGGGCTGGCGAAGCCAGGAATGGGACTCTGGTATAGCAGCATGGCATGGACTGGTGAAGCCTGGAGAGGCACTCTGGTACAGCAGCATGGCATGGACTGGTGAAGCCTGGAATGAGACTCTGGTGATGGCAAGGCATGGGCTGGTGAAGCCGGGTGAGGCACTCTGGTACAGCAGCATGGCATGGACTGGTGAAGCCTGGAATGGGACTCTGGTGACGAATGGTATGGGCTGGCATAGCCCAGAGCGGGACCGTAGCAGCAGAGAAGGAAAAGATGGAATCTCTTTAAGTCGTCTCTCTCTATTTTTCAATTTATTTTAAATTAAGATCATGGCGATAGTACAAACTTTTCATTATATTTTGTATTGCAAACACCAGACAATAAATGATTCAATTCAATTCAATTAAAGTCACCCAGTGTGCCTGTCTGCCCTTTGCAAATTTGCTTAGCCATGCAAAACCAGCAATACACTTCTTTGATGACTCTGAATATAATCTTTGTTCATCCACGGTTTTAATGAAAGAGAATGAAGAAACTTATTTTCATTCTAAAAGTGAATCCTGTGTATTTATAGTCTGTAATGTTCACCATTTACAAAAATCACCAGTTGTGACATTCTCCAGCATGCCCTATGAAATGTGGGACTTTGTTGTGTGCAATCTATTTGACCTGTGCAGGGGCAAGACCAAATAGGGATTTGGTAAAGAGGACAAAGATTTTGAATAAAGACAAAAAACTGTTGACGCTGGAAATATGAAATCAGAGCAGAAAGTGCTGGAGAAGGTCAGCAGTTCTGACAACAGATTGGAAAGAGAAACAGAATGAACATTTTGACATGACAAAGTGTAGAGCTGGATGAACACAGCAGGCCAAGTAGCATTAGAGCAGCAGGAAGGCTGACATTTCGGGCTTAGACCCTTCTTCAGAAAAGGTTTTTCTGAAGAAAGATCCAGGCCCAAAAGGTCAGCTTTCCTGCTCCTCTGATGCTGCTTGGCCTGCTGTGCTCATCCAGGTCTACACCTTGTTATCTCAGATTCTCCAGCATCTGAAGTTCCTATATCTCATGAACATTTTGAGTCAAGTATGAATTTTCATCAGAATTCATTTTGAATGTTTCATTTTTGAAGGTCTCTCACTCCCTAACATCTGTTAATAATAGGAGTGACCAAAGTAAAAAAACTGTGAAAATGACTTTATTAAAGCATTTAACAAAATTAAAAGCCATGCTATAATATCTCACAAATACTGACAAACAAAAAGGCAGGCTATCACCTTAGGGACGATAGTAAACAGATTGTAAAAGACTAAGTAAAAGTAATACAAAATCGAAAACGCCATCCAGATAAGTTCTATTTTGAAGTTTATTTTGTTATTTTCTTTAATTCAATAAAAAAAAGTAGATTCCTCCCTACAACTGTGTTCCATTGATAGTGCTCCATTCAGTGATCAACTCCCTGTATTTTATTCTTGTCTCTGTGTAAATGCCAAGTCAAATTGATAAAGAGAGCTTAATTTCTAACTGCTAAGGCACTGATCCAGTCACGCAATACACCTACGGGGAATTTATATACTCTTAAAAGGGCTTGCTGGCTGTAAAAACACAATAAGAACCTTCTTTGAATGACTCATTGTTACAGAAAATCTGTAAGTGGAAAGAGAGAAAAAAAAACTGTTTTTAATGATATAAATGTATGAATAATGGATGGGTGATGCTGGATAATCTGACTTAATGGAACCTGGCTTTAATCATTTGCATGCTTTTGTATCTGTCTTGTGTACAAAGAGAAAATCACTCATCAGGAAACAATGAAGACAACTCTATTTCAAATATGGTTCAGAGGCGGATTCTGCCATTTCATCGACTCCAGTTCGGTTCTTTGTGGAAATGTATGCTATTCTTTTCTCCTCCCACTTCTCCAGTGAAACTAATGAACTTTATAACAAAGTGTGGAGCTGGATGAAAACAGCAGGCCAAGCAGCATCTCAGGAGCACAAAAGCTGACGTTTCGGGCCTAGACCCTTCATCAGAGAGCTGAAGGGTCTCGGCCCAAAACGTCAGCTTTTGTGCTCCTGAGATGCTGCTTGGCCTGCTGTGTTCATCCAGCTTCACACTTTGTTATCTTGGATTCTCCAGCATCTACAGTTCCCACTATCTCTGAAACCAATGACCTTTAATAGGATTCAGATCCACTCAGCATTCAGCTCACCTTGATCCATGGTTCGTCCACTGTGTCACCTGACAGACTATTCCTCCTTGAAAGCAATCCTGAACACAATCCTGTTGTCCCCAGCATCATTTTCAAATGGGAGGCCTCTGGATCAGGAACAAACCATGGCTAATGTTACCCCTCCCCAAATCAAACATGTTAAAGTCAACAGTCATAACCCTTTGATGACAAACCACCAAGACTCAGAAACACCCTGAATCTTCTTGGGAATGTAGTGTACAGTTACCTTTCTACCACTAGAAATTGGATTAGAACTACATTTATCCTACATGGAAATGGGATTTTATATTCACTTACATGGCACACTCATACCTGGGAAAGTCAAATGTACCATTTCTATGTAATATAAACTGGGACATAAAATAATCTTGCTAGGATTGGAGAATAGACCTATCTTTACATTGTACTATTTGGCCTTATTCTGTTTAGTTAAGTGAGTATGAACTCATTCCTCCCCTTAATTTCTTGCTTCATTTATACGTTCATAGGATGTGGGCACCGCTGGTAAGGCCTGCATTTATTGTCTGTTCTTAATTGGCTGGAGGGCAGTGAAGAGTTAACCACATTGGTTTGGAACGTGACAAGGGCAGAAGTTTTCCTTCCCTAAAGAGCATTAGTAAACTAGGTGAGTCTTCACAACAATGCTTATGTGGTCATAATCAAGTTAGCTTTTAATTACAAATGTTTATCTAACTTAACTTTCGCCTTCTGCCTAGGTGGATTTGAACCCACCTCCCCAGAGCTTGAGCCTGAGGTTCTGGGTTAGTATTCCAGTGACATTACCATTACATAGCTTTCTTCCTTGTTTACATTATTCAGTTCTATCAATTACATGTTCATGTCATAAACCTTTTCAGCACATTTTTCTGACTCTCAGCGACAGATGCATAAAGTCATTGCCATGATTCATTATCAGAAGCCATTGATTTGGAATGACTTGCACTTCTCTGTTATTTGATGTCTTTTGCCTTGGGATGCTAACCAGACTGCAGCCAATTGTTCAAGTACAAGTACCCATGCTTCAGCAATTCAGTATCCAAGTCTTCAAAGCAGTTGCCATAGTTTGGCAATGTAGCTTCGAGCATCAGGTGACCATCAACAACAACATACATTTTTATAGCACAATAAACCACCTCAAGGCACCTCAAAAGCCACAAAGACAAGAAGAGATAGGTTTTCAGAGTATCTGAAAGGAGAAGAGTGTGACATCGAGGGGATAGAAGGGAGGTGAGGGCGAACTGGAAAGGTATCAAGAGGTGAGGAAGCCAGCATAATTTCACAGGATGTATGACAATAGGGCATAAAAGTAAAGGTGATCTTAATGAAGGATGGGGCAGCCTTGAGGATATGCAAGAGACTCCTGTTCCCATTGTAGTGGTCTTTCTTTGTCCAGGCCAACGTCGCAGGGGCCAGCTGTAGAAGGGCCGAATGATGGATGACATGGTGGGAGTGTCACTAGGATAGTATCCAAAGGCTTTGGCAATCGAGTCTGTAAGGAAGTTTTTTTTAATTCATTGAGCAACCAGGGTGAAGTTCATTATAAATTACATTTGCTATTGGTATCACAAATATAGTATTGAAACATTTTGAAATAAAATTGAGAACTTCTTACACAGCACTTTTCACAGCTTCAGGCTATCAATGTGCTTTTCAGGCCATTATGCACTTTTGAAGGGCTGTCATACAGGAAAGCACAGCAGTCAGATTTCACACAACATAATTTCAACGAACAAAATGTGTTGATCACTTGTTTTATTGATGATAATTGAGGGATAAATACTAAGCAGAACATCAATTCTCTCCCTTTCTTGTAACAGATTGTGCCTTGGGAGGCCTCTGATATCCACCCAAGTGCACAAACAGGGTTTCAGTTTATCATCACAACCCAAAAAAAAATACCTCCAACATTACAGTACTACGCTGAAGAGTCACCCCAGATTCTTGTGCCCAAGTCTCTGATGGGATTTGAACCTATATCGTTCTGATTCAGAGCAGAGATGTTATCCATAGACAGTCAGTAGACAGTTCTGTAATTTTAGGCTGGAAGTTTCAGGGGGTGCTATATTCTCTGGCAAGTCAGCAGTCATTCCACCCACCTGAAACGTGGCTGCCTCATATCACTTAATGGGAACAGCCTTCAATGGTTCAGAATGAGACATGGTGTATTCAAATGTGGCATTCAAATGCAGCTCTCCAGTGTAGTGTCTGAGACCTCTATCTGCTTCTTTCTGCTACTAAAGCCAGAGCCACATCATCATGATTTTCATGAATCTCATTACACTTAAGTGAACACATCTTCCCAAACCAAGTGACACCAATGCCCAACAGTAGCCTACATTGTGAAAGCTCCCAGGCCGCCTGCTTTGCCTCAGTTGCCTCTCTCTCCAACTGCCTGAATGGCTGATAAGACCATAACTGTTAGAAATAGGACCAAGAGTAGGCCATTCCATCCTTTCAGCCTGCTCTGCCATTCAATGATATTATGACTGATTCAACATTCCCCGCATCTATTTCCTGCTCTTTCCCCATAACCCTTGATTCCCTAACTAATCAAGCCTCTATCTATCTCAGCCCTAACAAGGACTTTGCACCCATAGCTCTCTGTGTCAATGAGTCCAAAGACTCATAACCATCTGAGAAAAGAAAGTCATCATCTCAGTCTTAAATTCCTCTGGCTCTAGACTCTCCCATGAGGGAAACCATCTTATCAGCACCTACCTTTTCAAACCCTTAAGAATCCTATATGATTCAACAAGATCACAATCTCATCCTTGAAAGCTCCAGTGAGTACAGCAGAGTCCTAACCTGTCTTAGCCTTTACTCATCAGACAATCCCTCCATGGCAAGAATTATCCTCATGAACCTTCCATGAACTGTCTACTATTAAATGATATATTTCCTGAAATAATGGAACCAAAACTGTACAATTACATAAGAGCTCCCTATTCTTATACCCCAACCCTCTTGAAATAAGGGAAAATATTCCATTAGCCTTCCTGATTACTTGCTGCACTAGTGTGCTAGTTTTCTGTGTTCGTGCACAAGTCCCTTTGTGTTACAGATATCTGCAGTTTTTCCCCAATTAAAACAATTTGTTTGTAATTCTTTTGTTCTCCCTTCCCAGACGAACATCTAAATGCCATTTGCAGACTTCTGCCCAGTCACTTAGCCTATCAATATCTCTCTGTAAAACGTTTGTATCCTTCTCACAACTTGCCGTTCCACCTATTTTTGTGTAATCCAGAAATTTGACTACAGTACATTTGCTTCCTTCACCAAGTCAGTAATACATAATGTGAATAGCTGCAGTTCCACTACTGATCCAGTGGAACACCACTGGTCACAGATCGCCAACCCAAAACAGAAAATGTTATCCCCACTCATTGTTTTCTGCCATTAGCAAATCCTCCATATATACCAATAAGCCACCTCCAACACTGTAGGCTCTTGGGACTTAACCTTTTGTGAGGTACCTTGTTGAACGCCTTCTGAAAGTCCACATCTACTGGTTTCTCTTCAATTCACTGTTATTGAGAATTCCTTGAAAAACTCCAATGAATTAGTCAGACATAACTTCGTTTTCATGAAGTCATGCTGACTCTACTCGATTAGATTATGATTTTCCAAAAGTGTGGCTATTACTTCCTTAATAGTTGACTTAGCCTGTATTTTTCATGATGAAGATCCAGTACAATCATTCCCAAGATTTTCTGGTTTTTCCTGAATGGGATATATATTAATGTTCCTAATATAGACCACACCAAGTGAGGGTGGCAAATATCTTTCCCCAAAGGGTATGAGAGAACCAGCTGAGTTTTTACAACCACTGATGATAGTTTCATGATCATGATTATTAAAGATAGCTTTCAATTCTAAATCCACAAATTGAATTGAATTCAAATCCCAGCAACTGCAAATACATGTTCCCAGAGCAATAGCTTTGGCTATGGATCACTCGGCAGTGATACTATGACTACCCCACCACGCTCCCCAATGACAGATTCAGCTCCAAAGACATATTTGTTGTTAGAAATAAACCTGTTACAATGTTGGGTATAATTCTCACATTTGTATGACATATTCTCACATGCTAAGGAACTCACAAAGCACTCTGCAGCCAATAAAGTACTTTTGAAGTTTAGTCACTGTTGCAATGTGGGAAATGTGGCAGCCAATTTGAGCATAGCAAGATGCCACCAATATGATGACTGAATAATCATAGAATTCCTACAGTGTGGAAACAGGCCCTTCAGCCCAACAAGTCCACACTGACCTCAGAACATCCCACCCAGACCCATCTCCCTAATCAACACATCCCTGAACACTATGGGCAATTTAGTGTGGCCAGTCCACCTAGCCTGCACATCTTTGAACCATGGGAGAAAACTGGAGCACCCAGAGGAAACCCACACAGACATAGGGAGAATGTGCAAACTGCATACAGATAGTTGCCTGAGGGTGGAATTGAACCGAGGCTCCTGGTGCTGTGAGGCAGCAGTGCTACCCACTGAGCCACAATGCCATTAAATAGAGTAATCTGATGGAATGGTGTTGGTTAAAGAGTTAATACTGGCCATGCCAAAGATGTTTTGGATTATGGTAGCATTATGGAACATTGAGTGTATCCTCACAATCTGACAGAAAATATCCGCACTTCCAATGATGGAACAGACATTCCTAAGTGAATGTCTCCACAAATGGGATCCACTTCCTTTTTTATTGCTCAGCTCCAATCACATCAGCTTTGAAACACAGTACCAGAAAAACACATAGCATACCCACAAGGAACTGAGAGGAGACACTGAAAGGCAACAATTAAAGAGAACTGGATTAACATCAGTAGGGATGCACTTGTAAACATAAGGAACACTTTAGCAATTCTGTAACTTGAACTGCGTGCATTAACACAGTCTGACTGTACTTAACGTGATTGAATCTTTGTGGATCCAAACTGCAACTTTTCCCTTTCTCCTGACTCAGCCTTTTGTAGAATCTCTCTTTCATTCTCCTTCAGCCACTTCTGATTAAAGTTATATTTGACTGTACTACCCTCAAAATGGCCTGAACCAGCAACATTATCACAAGCCCACATTTAGTGAAAAATGCTATATCTCCCTTTATGATCGATGGGAATGGGATTTTCAATCAGTAACTGGGAGAATGTTCATTTAAACAGGATTAATTTGCAGCATTTTCATTAGGACCATTGTCAAAGGGATTTCAGCAAATATAATGACACACACACGATCTTTATCCTGCATTCCCTTAAACTGTGAAAAGATCCAGTTGGAAATTACAGAATCTGTGATTTTAAATTTGAGTGGTAACCAGAGGCAACATTTTGATCACTCCACTAAAGACAGAATCTGCATTTCCATAGCATCCTTCACATGATTCCAAAGCC
Organism: Stegostoma tigrinum; assembly: GCF_030684315.1. Classification (NCBI taxonomy): domain Eukaryota; kingdom Metazoa; phylum Chordata; class Chondrichthyes; order Orectolobiformes; family Stegostomatidae; genus Stegostoma; species Stegostoma tigrinum. The sequence continues at coordinate 7,989,524 of NC_081383.1, read as the reverse complement.
ACTCACAGCAATCAATCAGTTGTCACCAGACCCGAAACGTTAACTCTGTTTTCTCCTTTACGGATACTGCCAGACCCGCTGTACTTTGTTTTTGCTGCAGTTGTGGGGTGCAGTTGCTGGGGTTCTGCAGGTAAAGGTGTAGCCAAATTGTGCACAGCACAATCAAATTCCAAACAGAGTTTGCGAGTCTGACATACACTCCCCTGAAAGAAAATGCTACAAGGTTGCTCTGAAGGGTTCACTTAGGAGTTCTGATGTCAACATCAGGCTCGTGCAGGATCCCTGGATACAACCATACAAAAACGTTACAACTTCCTTCAAAATCAAGCACATATCAGAGAAAGAGGGCAAACACAAGGGGAGGTACCAACTCATCCCAAACTCATCTTTCTGTTGTACCCTGTCCTATATTCAGTTAGAATGGAAATCAAGCCTAGTAGTCATTTACGCACCCACCAAATCTCTACCAAACACCACAGGTAATGAACAGGATCTTCTTTGCCTCATAGGACAAATGCATGAAATGGGTAGCTGTCCCTACTTGCAAAGTATTCAGGCAGCATTGTTGACATGATAAGTGCTAGTGAGCTCCAAACATCATCACTGCAATGCCAAACTATATTCCAAGTTAGGACTGGCAGATAAATATCCCAGAATTATGATTGGCAGCTGGATGTCCAAGGATTTAGATGTTTCAGGTGTGATAGAAAGGGAGGTGAAAGGGTTGGGGGAGTTGTCTTACTGGTAAAGGAGTATCTTACAGCTGTAAGGAGGGAGGATACATCAGAGGACTTGTGCAATGAGGCAATGTGGGTAGTATTCAGGAAGATGAATGGTGAAATCATAATGCAGGTTTCCCAATAGGCAGCAGGAGCTAGAGGAGAAAATACGTAGGCAGATTTTTGAAAGATGCAAAAACAGCAGGTTTATTGTGGTGGGTGATTTTAACTTCCTCTGTATTGACAGGGACTCACTATGTGCTAAGGGCTTGAACGGGGCAGACTTTGTAAGGACCATTCAGGAGGGATTCTTGACACAGTATGTAAACAGTCCAACCAGGGAAGGGGTTATATTGGACCTGGTTTTGGGAAATGAGCCTGGCCAGGTGAGTGAAGTTTCAGTGGAGGAGCATTTTGGGAGTAGTGACCATAAAACCATGAGTTTTAAAAAACTCATGGAAGGGATAACAGCAGTCCTTGGGTGAATGTGATTGAGGGAAGGCAAGCTACTACAATATTAGGTGGGAACTGGAGAATTTTGATTGAAGGTGGCTTTATGAGGGTAAATCTACATTAGGCATGTGAGAGTATTTCAAACTGCAGTTGATAAGAGCTCAGGCATCGCACGTTCCTGTGAGAGTGAAGGATAGGTTCGGCAAGTTGCATGAACCTTGGATGGCCAACGATATTCTGACCTTGATGAGAAAGAAAGAGGAAACATACATAAGGTCTAGGAGAATGGGAACTGGTGAAATATATAAGTAAGAAAGAACTTAAACAAGAAAGTAGAAAGGCTAAATGGGGTCATGAAAAGTCATTAGCAAACAGGATTAAGGAGAATACCAAGTCTTTTTATACAGATATCAAAAGCAAGAGGGTAGTCAGAGAAAGGGTTGGCCCACTCAAAGACAAAGGGTGGAGCCTATGTGTGAAGTCAGAAGAGGTAATTGAAGTCCTAAATGAATATTTTGTGTCATTATTCACCAAAGAAAAGGAATTGGTGGAAGATGATCTCAGGGAAGGGAGTGTCCAGTTTGTAAGCCAAGTTGCTATAAAAAAGGAAGAGGTGTTGTCTGTCTTAAAAAGCATTAAGGTGAATAAGTTCCTGGGTTCCTGGGATCTATCCAAGAATATTGAAGGAGACAAAAGAATAAATTGCTAGAACATTGACAGACATCTTTGTATCCTTAAACAGAGATAGTAAGAACTGCCAATGCTGAAGTCAGAGATAATGCAGTGTGGAGCTGGAGGAACACAGCAGGCCAGGCAGCTTCAGAGGAACAGGAAAGTTGATGTTTCGGGCGAGACCATTCTTCAGAAATGGGGGGGGGAAGGGAGCTCTGAAATAAATAGAGCGAGAAGGGGTGAAGCTGGGGAAGGTAGATGGGAGGGTGACATATGAGCGCAGGTTAGGAGTGGTGGGGATTAGTCAGTGAGGTGGGAGGAGCGGATAGGTGGGAGAAAAGATGGACAGGTTGTGTCAGGTCAAGGGGGCAAGGATGATAGGGAGGGTTGATCATGGGATGAGGCCGGGCATGGGGAGATTTTGAAGCTAGTAAAGTCCACATTGAGACCATTGGGTTGTAGGCTCCCAAGGTGGAATTTGAGGTGCTTTTCATCCAGTTTGCGTGTGGTGTTATTATACACTGGAGGAGGTCCAGGATGGACATGTCACCCAGGGAGTTGGAGGGGGAGTTGAAATGGTTCGTGACCAGAAAGTGTTGTTTGTTGTGAACAGAGCTCAGGTGCTCTACAAAGCAGTCTCCAAGCCTCTGCTTGGTCTCACCAATATAGAGGAGGCCACAATGGGAGCAGCGGGTGCAATAGACCACACTGATGGATGTGCAGGTGAACTGCTGTTTGATGTGAAAGGTTTAAGTTGTGCCTTGAATAGAGGTGAGGGGGGATGTAGGGGCAGGTGTAGCACTTCCTGTGATTGCAGGGAAAGGTGCTGGATGTAGTAGGATTAGTAGGGAGTGTGGAGTGGATGAGGAAGTCGCAGAGAGAGCTGTCCCTACAGAAGGCAGATAGAGGAAGGGAGGGGCATATCTCTTTGGTTGTGACGTCGAATTGTAGGTGGCAGAAGTGGCGGAAAATGATACATTGGAGGTTAGTGGGGTGATATGTGAGGACCAGGGGGATTCTGTCTTTGTTTTTGCTGGGGGGAGGGAATGTGAGGGCAGAGATGCGGGAAATGCAAGAGATGCGGTCGAGAGCATTTTCGACCACTGAAGTCGGATAGTTGCAGTCCTTGAAATAGGAGAACATCTGGGATGTTCGGGAGTGGAACGCCCATCTTGGGGGCTGAAACGGTGGATATGGAGTAATTGGGAATAGGAGATTGCATTCCTGCAGGAAGTTGGGTGAGAGGAAGTGTAATCTAGGTAGCTGCGGGAGTCGGTGGGCTTGAATTGGATGTATCCTTTTTACACCCTTTTTGGCCACAGGTGAGGTCCCAGAAAACTGGAGAATAACCAGTGATGTCCCTTTATTTAAGAAGGGTAGCAGGGATAATCCTAGAAAATACAGGTCTGTGAGTCTCACGTTGGTAGTAGGGAGGTTATTAGAAAAGATTCTCAGGGACAAGATCTTTACACATTTAGAAATAAATGGACTTATTAACAATAGACAGTATGGTTTGTGTGTGAGGAAGCTCATGCCTTACTAACTTGATCAAGCTTTTTGAGCAGGTGTTGAAAATGATTGCTGAGGATAAAGTGGTTGATGTTGTCTACATGGTCTTCAGTAAATCCCTTGAAAAGGTCCCTCATGGCCACACAAATACAATAGGTGAAGTCACATAGTATCAGGGTGAGCTGGCAATATGGATACAGAACTAGCTTTGTCATAGGACATGGGGGTAGCAGTGGAAGGATGCTTTTCAGAATGGAGGGCTGTGACTAGTGATGTTCCACTGGGATCAGCGCTGGGACCCCTGCTGTTTGTGGGCTACATAAATGATTTGGAGGAAAATGTAGCTGGTCTAAATAGCAAGTTTGCGGACGATACAAAGATTGGTGGAGTTGCGGATAGTGAGGAGGATTGTCAGAGGATACAGCAAGATATAGGTCAATTGGAGGCATGGGTAGAAAAATAGCACACAGAGTTTATTCTGGATAAATGTAAGGCGATGCATTTTTAAAGATCAAGTACAGGTGGAAATTAAACTGTGAATGCCAGAACCCTTAGGAGTACTGAACATTAGTTTGGCCACACTTGGAATATTGCATTCAGTTCTGAACACCACATTACCAAAAGGATGTGGATCTTTTGGAGAGGGTACAGAAAGGTTTACTAGGATGTTGCCTGGTATGGGAGATTTTAGCAATGAAGAAAGGTTGAACAGACTGGGCTTGTTTTCAATGGAACGCAGGAGGTTGGAGGGCAACCTAATAGAAGTTTATAAGATTGCGAATGGCATGAATAGAGTAGAAAGTATACGGTTGTTTCCCAGGGTGGAGCGGTCAATTACTCAGGAACACGGGTTCAAGGTACAAGGGGGGCAATGTTTAAAAGAGATGTGCGAGGCAGGTTTTTCACACAAAGAGTGGTGAGTGCCTGGAACGTGCTGCCAGAGGAGTTAATGGAAGCAGATGAAATAGCTGCATTCAAGAAGCAGCTGGATGAATACATGAATAGGAAGTGAATAGAGGGATATAGTTTCTGTAAGTGAAGACAGTTTTAGGAATGGAACGGCAAAATATGGCGGCGCAGGCTTGGAGGGCCAAAGGGCTTGTTCCAGTGCTGTATTGTTCTTTGTTCTTCGTCCGAGATACATCATGATGATGTGGTGAGACTAGTTCTCCGCCAATGCCAGCCTCTGTGGATGGAGGCTGCAGATGGTCACTGCTCATGGAATGTGCCCTGAGACACTGAAAATGTTGGCCCAGGCAGATGCTTGGGGAAGACACCGGCAAGCTGCAGCTGCCAAGTACCTATCAGGAATTTGTATTGGGAATTGTTGCCATTGGTACTGGGAAATTAACAAGCTACATATAAATATAGCAATAATGAGCTACTTAATACATGAAAGTAGGCTTTCGCTACCCTCTAGGAAGAGTCTCATCAAGCCATTAAAATGTTCGGCAGAAAATTGTACTTTATTTTCTCAGTGTTGAAAATCTGATTTATTTAATTCTCAGAGTATTTTCCCAATGGTCTCACCATTGCCCACAGCATTCAGAGTCTGGCAAAGTTCTGCTTCTTGATCTTTTGCTAATTATCTTAAATCTGTGTATGTTATTGGTTCACTCTCAACACAATTCTCCCTCGTGGAATAGTTCAAAATAGGGGAAAGACTCACAGACTGATTAACAATGAATATTCTCTCAAAGCCATAACTACCTTTAAAATAGGCAATGGAGTATTAATCATCTAAGGGAGAGTTTTGTGAGATTGCGTACTAAAAGCGATCAGTATATCAATAATCTTATTGTATTATCCTGAGTTACACTGGTACAGATTTTTCATACTTGGTTGTAAGAAGCTAGATAATTGTGTTTATTTTTAATTAAAATCTTTCCTTGGAAGATAGGATCACTGGCAAGACCGGTATTGATTGTCTGTCCCTAAATGCCCATTTGCTGAGCGGCTTATCCATTTCAGAGGGCAGTTAAGGGTCAGCCTGGTGAGGATGACAGATATCATTTTCCTAAGTAGAATGGCAGCACGGTGCCTCAGTGATTAGCACTGCTGCCTCACAGCACCAGGAACCCGGCTCGATTCTAGTCTTAGGTGACGGTCTGTGTGGAGTTTGCACATTCTCCCTGTGTCTGCGCATGTTACCCTCACGTTCTCCAGTTTCCTCCCATAATCCAAACATGTGCAGGTTAGGTGGATTGGCCATGGGAAATGCAGGGATGGAGGAGGAGGGGGTAGTTGGGTCAGTGTGGACTTGATGGGCCAAATGGCTTACTTCCACACTGTAGTGATTCTAAGTGAAGGATGACCAAGTGGTTTGGTGATAATCATTTCAAAGGCACCATTACTAAGACTAATGTTCAATTTCAGACATTTAATTTAACTACCATGGTTGAACCTGTGTCTCCAGGATATTATCCTGGGCCTTTAGATTACAGTCAAATAATATTGCTGTTATGCTACTGTCCCCGCTACAAGTGGTCAGTGATATTTATCACAAATTTGGGGTCCAATGACATTGTTTTCACCATATTGCCAAATTGCCCAAAGAGGAGTACTGTATTCAGCCTCTGTGGCCCCAGATTAAGGAGCATGAAGAAAAAAATCATCCAAAATACATTATCCAATAACCTTGCCACTGGAAAGTTAATACCTGGATGCTGAATTACAGTCAGCTGTGATATCCTCCACTGTCAAACACGAGGCTCAAGTGATAGCCACCAAAGTGAGGCACTTGGGACGTGACAGCATGTCTGGATCACATCACTGTAGGAGCCAGCAATTTCAATTACAAGGTAGGGAGTTATCAGAATAAATGCATAAAGGAAGCTGCGAGGCCCCTGTTGCTTAGAAATGCACATTCTGCATAGGTCTCAGAGGATCTTGACTTACATCCCATTCTTTTAAAAATTGCCCCAATTCTAAGACAAAAACTAACCAGAGTGGGAATCTTATGTATAGGGCTAATGTGACAAGTGAGCACTGAAAATGAACAGCAGCTAAATTCCTTCCAATGCCTCTTGATATGAAAGGCACCATGAATAGTTCCATTTAGAGAGGCAGACTTGGAGTAGGAAATTTGGGTCATTAGTTCCAGATTAATAATGGCATGCTCAGATTGCTCTGTGTGTGTGTGTCTCAAATGCTGATGCCCTCTCTGAAAGAAGTGACAAAAGGTAAGTGTATCAATTCAGCTGCCAAATTGGGAATGTGAATTTACTGCTTTCTGCTTTTTGACACATTCACACATTTGTTGTTCCTGTTGAGCTAGGAGCAAAGCTAAGTTAATTATCCAAATCAAAAAGCTTAATCAGTGGTTCTGCAGCAAGGAGCTCGCAAAGTATAGAATATTGATTCATCATGTAGCCCAGCAAATCCACTCCTTTCCACAGATCTCTGCCAGACAGCTCAGGCATGGATTCAATTGCGCCCATTAAACCCTTGTTTGGAAATGATTCTGCAAAGTTTTTCCCTTGAACACTTTCTTTAAACAGAATTCTTCTGAGCGACGCTGTGCTATGATTCCGCACCACTTCAGTGACCGTGGAGAGAGTAGACTGGTTTGATCAGTCAGGTGGGTGGGCACTTCAACAGAGCAGACAAATTCTCTGGCCAGCTGAAATTCACTTGTTTTTTAATCTTTGTGAAAAAGCTCCACAGAGGGCGGTATCCTGTCACCCTTTATTTACGTATTGACACTGGTCCGGCTCCCTCAAAACCAGCTCTCAGAATGAATAGAACTTCTGACACTCCAGTTAGCCAGGGATTCCAGATTAACAGCCCCAATCAGGGAACTCACAGTCTGTGAGGTCCCCCTAACTAACCTTATTGCAATCACTACACTTTGTGACAGTACTGCAGATACAGGTTGGGTTTTTTTCAATCCAGGGCCCTGGTTTAACAATCTCATCCAAAACACATCAAATAGATTGTACTCCTAACTTGAGTCTCTTAAGCAACCTCAATTTTATTTGCTGTACCATTCATCGCCATGTTTTTAATTGCCTAGGCCGCAAACTCCGGAATTCACTTCATAATCCTTCAACCTCACTTTGCTCCTTTAAAACAAGTCTTAAAACTTACCTCTTTGACCAAGGTTTTTACCTCCTAATGTGGCTCAGTGTTATATTACTTTGTCATGCTCATGTGAAATGTCTTGCGACGTCTTAATATGTTCAAAGTAATATATAAATATACATTATTGTTGCTATTAATTCTCAAATAAATGCCTCCCTTTCACACAACTGGGCTCATCATCTTAACTCCTTCTGGTCCTTGGTACCCTGAAAATAGACATGAGCTATTTGTCACGCCACAGGAGATATGTCTCTTTGTTGATGCCCAGTTCCCTGAGACCCAACTGTGCTGTGGTACCTCCCACAAATGATGTTCGTGAAAGATCCTAGATAGTAAATGTTCTCCAGCATCATATCTGAGCCTGAATCTGCTCTTGTTGCATTCAAGGGCAAAGGTACAGAAATTCCAAATTTATTACCTTTCCCCAAATAGACACAGCGCATTTGACTTCAAATTTGACCTAGCTCACGGTAAGGTTTAGTTCAGATAAGAAAATGGGGCAGCATGATGGCTCACAGCACCAGGCATCTGGGCTTGATTCCAGCCTTGGGCAACTATCTGTGTGGATATTGCACATTCTCCCCACATCTGAATGGGTTGCAACCCACAGTCCAAAGATGAGCAAGTTAGGTGGATTAGCCATGCTAAATTACCCATAGTGTCCAGGGATGCATAGGCTAGGTGGATTAGCTATGGGAAATACAGGGTTGCAGGGATCGGGTAGTGAGTGGTTCTGGGTGGGATGCTCTTTGGAGGGTTGGTGTGGATTCAATGGGCCAAATAGCCTGCTTCCACATTGTATGGATTCTATGAAGCAACTTCAATCCAATCATTCTCTGGATGTAAGATAGTCAAACAATAACGTGAAATTTAATGCAGTGGAATGATGAATTTTGGGAGTTGTAGCAATAATCAGTAGAGGCAATAATAATAAATGATAAAATTCTAAAGGGGTATGAGAACAGAGATACTTGAGGTGTATGTACGCAGTGCCAATAGTCAGAAACATTTATTTAAAAATAATTGGTAGCAAGATCCAAAGAGGAGATGAAACAATTGCTCCTGTAGTGTGGATCTTGCAGCCGCTCCTGTTTCTGCAGGCTTAGTTACAGATATATTATAGTTTTTTTACAGTTATTATAAAAGACATTTGGATAAGTACATGAATAAAAAATGTCTGGAGGGAAATGAGGCAGAGCAGACAGGTGGGACTAGTTTAGCTTGGGATTATGTTCGGCATTGACTGGTTGGACCAAAGGGTCTGTTTCCATACCATTTAACACATACATAGGCCTGGTTTACTGTCTCAATGAAACTATTGCATTTCTGACCACGCTGAGATCACATGATTTGGTGTGGTGCTAGAACCCACAGCTTTGTGGACTAAAGCAAGTTCAGGAATTTGGATGAAGTAGCAAGCAAACACTTGTAGTGATTCATTTATGAATTTTAGTAAGGTTCTGTGCCTGCCACAAGCAGATATGCAAATATTGAATAAGTTAAGTCTATTCTGCTGTCAAAACAGATCATTCCAGTGCTCTGTGTTCTGTAATGAGCACTAAAGGAGGCGGGTGAATGCAGTAAAGCTTTTAAAGAATAAAGCTCTATGAAAGCCTTGTTATGCCTTTATTTCTTCCCCCAATGTTCACTCAATTCTCCTTAAAGTGCTGACTCATGTTGGTGCACATGTGCCAGCTTGCCCATTGGGGATCACGGCCATTTGTACACTTATTCAAGAATCCAGTGACAGAGTGAGAGCAGGGAGAAGGGTTTAGGTAACTTGTGCAGGAACGACAGACTGAATTCTTACCTTCCTGAAACTGAGGAGAATGGAAGTCCCCATGCTGTTACCCTGGAGCAAGATTATTTAACTAAATACTGATTGCAGATCTCTTCACACATCAAGCTGGTCTGTGTGAGCATGTTCCAAACCAGACATTGAGTTTATCAAGTGAGTCATAAAGATCGGTTTTATCAGGGAAAATGGTGGTACAGTGATGATGTCACAGGAATGTGGATGCAGGTTCATGCAAATCCCACAATAGCCGACAATGAGTTTAAATTCAATTAGTTATTCTGGAATTGAGAGGTAGTCTTGTAATGTGAAGTTATCAGCGACTGTTGTGAATGCCATTTAGTTCATTAAATCCCTTTAGGGAGGAAGCTCGACCATTGCTTACCTGGTCTTGACTGTTGTAGGAATCCATCCAATGCCCTTTGGAGAAAGAAATCTAATGTTCTTTCCTGGTTTGACATTGTTGTGACTCTAGATACAAAGCAATGTGGTTAATTGCCCTCTGAAATTGCGAAGCAAGCCATTTGGATCAATTAGGGAACAGCAACAAATGCTGGCCTTTCTTAGTGATGCCCATATCTTGTGATTAATGAAGAAGGTCCTCTCCTGGTCTTTATTTCCAGCTTAAAAACAATTTAAATCCCACTCTTTCTTCTATTTACCACCACCATTTCCAACTTTTATATAACTGGTACTTCCAGTGAGTGTGGCCATCTGCACATTGACTAAGAGTAATATGTAGATGTATCAGCTTGCCCGTTGTGTAAAAAGCATTGCTGGACACTATGTGCAATTTAGCATGGCCGATCCACCTAACCTGGGCTTCTTTTAAAGGTGGGAGGAAACCAGAGTACATAGAGAAAACCCATGCAGACACGGAATGTACAAACTCCACACAAACAGTTGTCTGAGAGTGGAACTGAACCTGGGTCCCTAGTACTGTGAGGCAAGAGTGCTAACCACTGAGCCACTATGCTGCCCCCAAACTCTGGAAACCTGAGCTCACTCAAATCTCTGCTGCATGTATCCCAACTTGCACTAAGTCTTATTGCCTATTCCCAACTATTCACATTGATATTCCCAATCCAACAACTTGTTGTTTTCAAATTCATAATTTTTTTCTACTCCTGCATTCTCCAGCTTCAAAAGAACCATAATTGCTGTCCTCCAATTCTGGCCTCTTCTTTTATTCTAATTACCGGCCTTCAGCTACCTAGCTCCCAAGCCTGGAGTTTCTTCCCTAAACTCTCCACCTTTCAGTCGTCCTATAAAATCTATCTCTTTGGCCAAGCATTATGTCACTGTACTAACTAATATCTTTTCAGGAGTTTCATTGTTTGTGCTCCACAACAATAGTGTGAAATGACTTAATTCATTTTATGGCCTTGGAGTGTTTATATAAATGCAAGTTGTTGTGGAAGGTCTGGTGGGGCTTAGCTCTAGTTCACTGCCCACTGTCCTCAACTTGCCTCCTTACGACTCTCAAATGCCAATGGGGAAGTTACTAGAGGGTTATTGCAACTGTGCTCTGATGAAGGAACTTATTTTGTTGACATGGGTATCACTAACAAAATCAGCATTTATTTCCCACTCCTAATTGAAGCATGTAAGATGCTAAAGGAGATTGACAAAGCAGATGTAAAGAGGGTGTTTCCCTTGGTAGAGCAACCGAGAACGAGAGATCAAAGATTTAGGCCAAGCGGTGGCAGATTTCAAACAGAGAAGAGGTATTACTTCTCTCAAAGGGTAGTGAATCTGTAGAATTCACTCCCCCAAAGTACGGTGGATGTGAGGACACTCAATAAATTTAAGGAGGAGATAGTAGGAACTGCCGATGCTAGAGAATCTGAGGTAACAAGGTGTAGAGCTGGATGAACACAGCAGGCCAAGCAGCATCAGAGGAGCAAGAAGGCTGACGTTTCGTGTCTGGACCCTTCAGCAGGAAAGCTGACATTTCGGGCCTGAAATGTCAGCTTTCTTGCTCCTCTGATGCTGCTTGGCCTGCTGTGTTCATCCAGCTTTAAGAACGAGATGACTTTTTAGTAATGAGTTGAAGGATTATGGGGAGCAGGCAGAAAAATGGAGTTAAAGTTCAAATGAAATCAGCCATGATTGTATCCAATGTCAGGGCAGGCTTGAGGGGCTAAATGGCCGCCTCCTTTCCCCCAATACTTTCATTCTTGTCGTGGAGAAGGCTACTATGAGCTATTTCTCTTGACCCTTTGCAGTCATTGGGAATCTAGGGACACTTTTGCTGTTTGGGAGTTCCAGGATTTTTAACACAGCGACAGTGAAGGGGGTGGTGACAGAATTCCTGACGGAGGGGCTATGCTCCCAAAGCTCGTGATTTCAAACAAACCTGTTGGACTATAAGCTGGCGTCGTGTGACTTCTGACTGAGATAACTCCAGGGGCATGAGGTTTGGAGGGGAATTCACAGGAATCGACGAGTTTCAAAGGGTGAGTCGGTTGTAAAATCTATTAGACAGAAATAATAGAAAGGGTTAAAAGCAAGAGTTTTTTTTACTGAAAGATTGGGCCCACATGTTTTGATTGCAACCGTGACCTATTTCCTCAAGGAATCTTGAGCAGTCTTTGAAAAAAGAAGCACTCAACATCATAAACAAAATGATTGTGAACCTCGGGTGCAGTGGGCGGCTGACGTGCAGGCTCTCCCTCTCAGTCTAGAGGCTAATTTGATTGCAACAAACAAGAGAGAGAGCAAAGTCTCCAACGAGCCGAACGATCCACTGGTTAATAGGACGGGAGCAGTGACCACCCATGCAGTGTGAGTGAAACCTTGGTATTTGTTGTCTCTGCGTCAGTAAAGTCAGTGGCAGGTCACATTCTACACGGCTTGCTAGTATCAATGTAACTCTACATATTATGCAGATATAGTTTGAAGGTGCTGGTGATCAGCTCAGTCGGTTTTGACTGCACGATTTTTTTTCCCATTCCAGCAAATCCAAGATCTCAATAATATTTGGTCGTAGGCGATTGAATGTATTCGTCAGGTAAAGTTGCGCTTTTGGTTAAATGCAGTGTGATGTTTCTTAATTTAACTTGTATTCTCCCCGGGTGGGTGTTAGAAGTGGGACGCCAATAATTGGACTATTATTCTGCTAAGTAATCATCTCTCTCTCTCTCTCTCTCTCTCTCTCTCCCCTTCTTCATGTTTTTACTATAAATGTACTGGTCTCAAACCGGCTGCTTACCTGTGAGATGGTGCGGATTGATTATTCCGGGTTATGTTAAAACTGTCAGTTATTAAACGCCAGCTCTAGAATGCTCGGAAACCTATCCCATATTGTCTTGTTGAAAACTGAGCCAGTCTCCCTGAGATGGACCAGCAGCATTCTCGAGTGTGGGACATAAATTCACCAACTTGTGCTTAGTGAGTGTTGAAGTTTTTGTGAGTTGTTAGAATGCTTCTCGCTGCTTATACGTCGCTCAGTTTCCGTTTGAACTGTCACCCACTGTTTTGTAGCGCCGTCTCTTGTGATTTTTTTTAAAACACAAAATGAAAAATTAATCTTTTTACTTCGGGCTCCCCATTCTCCGGAGAGTGCATTCAATCACTGAACAGTATCTCTTAATTTGGAATCGAGCATGTGGTCTCGAATGTGACGCATTGCCCCTACAGTCTAAAAGCTTCAGTCTTGCTCAAGTTTTTTTTGAAGCTTCCTTTCTGCTACCCTTGGCTCTCCGTCAAGTTGAGTTCTTGGACATGACCAGGAGGATTACCGGTTATTTGACCATAAATGGACACTCCTGTTTTCGTCTAACACTTAAAACTCTCCAAGTAGGGTTGGGAGCTCTGGGGCATTTCTTCACATCCTTCTTCCAAGGTACTGAGAGCATTGTGACCAGTATTTACAGTTGAGCAGACTTGACTTTGAGCAAGGAGCAAGGTTAGTGGTATCTGTGGTGAGAGGCTGGGTTCAAATCCCAACACAACTGTTGCGGGTAATGCAGTGTCGAGCTGGAAGAACACAACAGGCCAGGCAGTCTTAGGGGACCGTCCCTACCCGAAACATCAGCTCTCCTGCTCCTCTGATGCTGCCTGGTCTGCTGTGTTCCTCCAGCTGCGCACCTTGTTATCTCAGACTCCAGTATTGGCAGTTCTTATGGTCTCTGAATGAATTACAACAGCTGGGGGAATGTTTTATTTAAGTTTTTGGCAAAAAGGTGGTGATGAAGCTATCATTGATTGTTGTAGAAATCTATCCTAAGGTTTTGGTGAAGGAAATCAGTCATTCTTGCCTGGTTTGTGATTCCAAATTCAACACAATGTGTGATAACAAAGTGTGGAACTGCTGAGGGTTAACTGCACTCTGAAATGCCTTAGCAATCAGTCCAAAGGGTGGGTGATAAATACAGGCCCTGCCAATGATACCCATATCGCAGGAAATAATTAAATGAAGTGTTGAAATCAGGATTGACATGGTTCGCTTGGCAGTAATCATGTATGGTGCTTGACTCTTAACTGCCCTCTGGGCAATTAGGGATGGACAATAAATGCTGACCTAGCCAGTGACACCCTCATCCCACAGATGAATTTTTAAAAAAGACTGACTGTTCCATCAAGGGAGCTAAACGTTAGTTAACAAGTAATGTTTAGAGAACAGAAAGGGACCAGTAGCTTGGTCAGATTTGAAAGAGAGAATTCAAGAGAGTGTTCCAAAGCTTGGGCCTGAGGCAGCTGAGCTGCCAACTACAGAATGAGATTAAAGTCAAGGATTTGCCAGAATTGGCCAAGGAGGGTTTTAATGTTATGGATACGGGAGCAATGAGGTATGGGGATTTGAACAGAGAGAATTTTTGAAATACAAGCATTGCTGCAGCCAGAGCTAATGTAGGTCAGTGAGCACAAGGCAGTTGGGGGAAAGAGTCTTAGTGCAAGTTAAGAGACAGCACCAGAGTTCTAGATGATTTCAAGTAAGTGATAGTGCAAAGGCAGCTACCAAATTCCAATTATTGGTGATTTGCCCCAATGTAGTTATCTGTGGGCTCTTGCTTTTTTATTTATTCTTTCAAGAGGATGTGGGTGTCACTGGCTTCACCAGAACTTATTGCCCATCCCTAACTGTTCTTGAGAAGATGGTGGTATGCCACCTGCTTGAATGACATTGTATCTTCTGCATTTTAAATTAATTTAATTGTACGTCTGGCATTTTTGAAATATTTCCCATGATGTGAGGCTATAATTACTGACAGTCTGCATTTAGCACAGACAGTGATGGTTTTGAAGACTCTGCTTGTTTGTACCCAACATTGGCACAGACCAGGCACCACGCACAAGAGTTATCCTTGAACCCTGACCCACGTTATGATACAACTATGTAGTGAAACCTGTGCTTTGGAATTCTAATTCTGTTTACACCTAAGCATCATACCATCAGCACCAGCAAGTCAAGTTCAAATAGAGAGTCTGTGAGAAGGGAAAGTGATCTGAGACTTCAAAATTTTAGAGAGTTAAAAATGTCAGGGCCATCTTTTCTGACCAAGAAGGAAGGGAAAGAGATGTCAGCAATATTACTTGTGGGAAGGAAAAACTGTTTTTATGCATCTGTTGGTTAACATTTGGAATCCACTGCCTAAAAGTGTGGTGAAGCCAGTTTCAACTGTAGCTTTCCAAAAGGGAATTGGATAAACACCTGAAGTGTAGGGAGGAAAACTGCTGGACTGGGGACAAAAGGTGGGGGACTTGGTCTATTAAACTGCTTTTTCAGAGAGCCAGTACAGGTTTGTTGGGCCAAGTGGCCCTGTGCTATAGAAGTTCTATAGTCCTACGATCAAGAACTGTATCCGCTTTCATATGCTTACAGTGTTGGGCAAACCAACAGCTTAAATTACACCATGTCCCACTGCACAGTCAATGGAAATCTTTGTTTTAGGAACTTCACAGTACATCAGGCAGGGCATAAATTAAATGATCCAAAGTCACTCATTTTACACCATCATCCGAAATTAAAATTACACTCAACACTGAGGACCAAATATTTATTACAGACTTCAATTTTATTTCAAAAAATTAAACAATTTTTATGATGCATTCTTGATCATGGAGGATTTTAATTTCCCTGTGGCTCCCATGGTTTTTTTTAAATTCATTCGTGGGACGTGAGCATTACTGGCTGGCCAACCTGAGCCTTGTTGGCCTTGAGAAGCTAGCAGTGAGCTGCCTTGAACTGCTGCAGTCCACCTGTTGTAATTGACCAGCAATGCCCTTCAGGGGGGAATTCCAGGATTTTGACCCAGAGACAGTGAAGGAACGGTGATATGTTTTCAAGTAAGAGTGGTGAGGGGAGCTTGCAGGTTCCCGATTCCTTCTAAATGGAAGTGACCATGGGTTTGGAAGGTGCAGTCTAAAGAGCCTTGGTGAATTTTTGAAGTGCACTTGTAGATAGTAGTGGCAGCAGTGCATACTGAGCATCGATGTTGGAAGGAGTGGATGCTTGTGGAAGTCATAGCAATCAATTGGGCTGCTTTAACCTGGATGGTATCAAGCTTCTTGTGAACATGATGTGAGTTGTTCATACTTGCTATGAGTTTTTACAGATATTTACACTGAGGAAACCTCCCTCACTCTTGTGTTTAAGTTATCACCAGTGTAAAAGATCAGAAGAGGTTCCAGTTCAAAATAGCTGCTTATCAGCAAGTACGTTTCCCAAAACACAAATATTCAGGGTTCAAAACCCTTCTGTTCAGAAGCAAGTGGTTGCTGCCTGCAAAGTCTTCACAGTAAACCTCAGGCGTTCCTACTATGTATGGTCTGCATACCTGATGCAAAACTTGCAAAACAAGCTTTGTCATTGGCAAGCAGATACCAAACGGGCAGAGGAAACACTTCACGGATGTCCTCAAAGCTTCCCTGAAAAAATGCAATATCATCACCCACTCACGGGAATCTCTTGCTCCTTAGGACTGACCAAACTGGAGAAGAATTGTGTGTGAAGGTGCCAAACATTTTGTACAACTCCAGCAGTTCTAGATGGAGTCAATCACAAGCAACAGAAGGACCTTCCCACCTGCCTGCTCCATCAAAATACAGGCTGAATATATGGGCCCAGAATTAGACTGTTTGGTTATTTCAAGTCCCACAAACTCCGTCTTGAGGCCATAAGACATAGGAGCAGAAATTAGGCCATTCAGCCCATCAAATCTGCTCCGCCATTCAGTCATGGCGGATAAGTTTCTTAACCCCATTCTCCCACTTTCTCCCCATAACCCTTGGTCCCCTTGATAATCAAGAACCTATCTACCTCCATGGCCTCCTGTCCTCCACAACCTTCTGTGGCAGTGAATTCCATAGATTCCCCACTCTCTGGCTGAAGAAGCTTCTCCTTATTTTCCCTTTACTCTAAGGCTGTGTCCTCGCATCCTAATTTCTCCTACCAATGGAAACATCTTCCCAACATCCACTGTGTCCAGACCATTCAATATTCAGTAATTTGAGCCACTGCCCAAGATGGAGAAGATGTGTAAGACCTCCCAGTCTTGCCAGGAGTCCCACACTGATGTACAAGACAGCCAAACTAAGAATTGGGACACCAGTGCACAGCTCCAGGACTGAATGCTCACCTAATTCAGCCAGACTCGCTGTGATGCCCTTTATAGTCAAGAAGTTAACTGGAAGTTAATGACAAGGCTCACACTGAACAGACAGCGTACTGGCTGATGACCTGTTCTTCAAGTCTTTTCCAAGGATGTTGCTTCGTAGTCCTGCAGTTCAGTTCCAGCTGTCTGGCACTTTTATCAACCAGCTTTTAAAGGCTTAGGGGAATATTTTGTTGTCTTTGTTATATAGAATTCACAGCACAGGCTAATGGCCCAACTGACCTAAGCTGATGTTAACCCCTCATTCTACCCTACTTCATCTAACTCCACCAGCAAATTCATTTTAACCACGATGATGAATTCTGTTCTTACTGTTGTTTTGGGTATTTGGTGTCCTCACCTGCCTTTACCTAAATATCTCCTATACCCTTTCTCTGTTCACCTGCTGCATTTATCCCCTCCTTAATTACCGGCTTTCCAAAAAGTGAAAATAGGTTAGTCTTGATTGTAGCTCGTCAACACCCCTGACGATTTGGAACACTTGTGGATCTTTGCGTCGGAATGAATCAGCACCTTCAGGAGAGGAAGGAAAAAGAATGGAGATGGGATAAAACGATGGTGAGAAGAACTTTAGAATTCACTAACTGAAACGCAAAACTGGAATCAGGACAAAAGAAAGTGAGAGGATTTTTTTCCTCTGTGCTGTAAGTATAGATGGATGTAGCCCTGTTTAGATATACTGGAGTCTGGCTTGCAGTATTTATGTAATGTAAATGGAGCCAGGAAGGAATGCTGTTTCAGTGTGACCGACTCGGGTGTAATCTATTTTTGGGTCAGAAGTCTGAGTTTCTGCTGAGATTGTTGTTCAAAAAGTTCATTTTAATTCTTGTTCTGGACATTTGCTCATGGAATCTTGGAACGCTGGCAAGAATTCCATTTTATTTCAGAAGGGAGTTTTGATTAAGAAAGAAAAAAGCTTTGCCCCAGATCTTTATGCGTGTTTGTTTTCTTTCCCATTATTTTTAATCCTGTTTCCTCCATCACTAATGACTGAGTTTGGATGGTTTTCAGCAAGTCTCTGTACAAGCTCAGGGTTGTAAAGGACAAGTTTAGGACCTAGCTCTGATGGTATCCAGTTACAGAGCGAGAAATCACTTGCCTTTTTACAATTTCAGGATGTCCCAATGCACTTCAGATCCAATTAAGAATTTTGAAAGTGTTGTCATGTAGAAAACATGAAGCCAATTTTCACACAGCAAGATCTGACAAACGGTGAGGAAATAAGGTACTGGATAGCTTACTTTTGTTAAAGAAATGTATATCAGCCAGAATAAAAGTCACCTGTTCTTCTTTTGAAATTGACCCTAGAGATCCATGAGGCCAGCAAAATGATGGACAGTTCCTTTTGATTTGATATCTCAATCAAAAAACTGAACCTTTACTTAAAAACATTGAGACATCAGTAAAATGCAGAAGTTGAAAGCAAACAAGCAAGAATCATAAAATCTGACTGGTGAAAACTTGTAAAGATTTGTGAAAAGTAAAAGATTAGCAATTGTGGGCCCATTATAGGGGAAGATGGGAAAATTCATCTTGGGAAATAAGGACATGGCACAGAAACTCAAAAATAAAATTTCTGTCTTCACAAAGGAAGATACAAAAAAAATTCAGAAATACTGGAGAAACGAGGGATCAGTGAGAGTGAGGAACTAAAATAAAACAGCATTAAAAGGACAATAGCACTGGAGAAGATAATGGGATGATTGGCCCTGGGCCAGATGATCTGGTATCTGAAAGATGAAACAGGTAGCTGTAAGTGATCAGTGATGATCTTCCAAATTCTATAGATTTTGGAATGGATTCTGTCAATTGGGGGGTAGAAAATATCACCTGACAACAGGGAGGGAGAAAACAGAATACCACAATCTGTATTTTGAAAGGGGAGGGCAAACAGCTAGTGGTTGTAGTTCTGATTATTACCAATGACACTGGTAGAAAGAGTGAAGTGGACCTACAACAAGAATTTAGTGGATTAGGGCCTCTGGCTGTAATCAGTGGATTACACTTGGTACCACATGCCGTTGTGTAGAAGAGTACACGGCTAGTGCAGATGAGCACATGGCTAAAGAGTCGATGCAGGAGTGAAGGGGTTCTTGGTTCACAGTGTGGAGCTGGAGGAACACAACAGGCCAGGCAGCATCAGAGGAGCAGGAAAGTGGACATTTTGGGTTGGGACCCTTCTTCAGAAATGGGGGAGGGGGAAGGGAGCTCTGAAATAAATTGAAAGTAGAGGGGTGGGGCTGGGGAAGGTAGGTGGGATGGTGATAGGTGAGTGCAGGTAGGGAGTGGTGGGGATTGGTCAGTGAGGTGGGAGAAGCAGATAAATGGGAGAGAAGGTGGACAGATTGTGTCAGGTCAGGGAGGCGGAGCTGAAAGGGAGGGTTGGTCATGGGATGAGGCCAGGGGTTGGGGAGATTTTGAAACTGGTAAAAGCCGCATGTAGGCCATTGGGCCGTATGCTCCCAAGGTGGAATATGTGGTGCTGCTCCTCCAGTTTGCGGGTGGTGTCATTTTGACACTGGAGGAGGCTCAGGATGGACATGTCACCCAGGGAGTGGGGAGTTGAAATGGTTTGCGACTGGAAGGCGTTGTTGTTTGTGACAAACAGAGTGCAGGTGCTCTACAGAATGTTCTCCAAGCCTCTGCTTGGTCTCACGGATGTAGAGGAGGCCACCTTGGGAGCAAGAGATGAAATAGACCACATTGACGGATGTGCAGGTGAACCTCTGTCTAATGTGGAAGGTTTGTTTGGTGCCTTGAATAGGAATGATGGGGGAGGTCTAGGGGCAGGTGGCAGTTGCAGGGAAAGGTGCCAGGAGTGACCAGGGAGTCGCGGAGAGACCAGTCCATACAACAGGCAGGTAGGGGTGGGTAGGGAAATATATCTTTGGTTGTGGGGTCGGATTGTAGGTGGCAGAAGTGGTGGAGAATGATACATTGAATCCGGAGGTTGGTGGGGTGATAACATGAGGCCAAAGGGAATCTGTCTTTGATTTTGTTGGAGGAAGGGGATGTGAGGGCAGAGGTGCAGGAAACGCAAGAGATGCAGTGGAGAGGATTTTCGACCACTGAGGCTGGGGGGGGGGGGGGGGGGGGTGGCATGATATTGTGGCCCTTGAACTAGGAGGACATCTGGGATGTGGTGGAGTGGAACTTCCCATCTTGGGAGCAGATGCGGCAGAGGTGGAGGAATTGGGAGCAGGGGATTGCATTCTGGCAGGAAGGTGGGTGAGAGGAGGTGTATTCTAGGTAACTGTTATCTCTGACTCCAGCACTGGCTGTTCTTGCTATCTCAGAGATGCAGGAAGGATGTTTTCTCTTGCTGGGATGTTTAGAACTCGGGGAACCAATCTTCAAGCAAGGAGTAGGCCATTTAGTAATCTGAAGTAAGTCTTTGGGATTCCCTACCACAGAGGTAGGTAGTATTTACTCATTCCATCAATAAATGTATTCAAGATAGAAATTGATTGATTGAATTCTAGATTTTTTTTAAAAAAAACATTGACTCATGGGATGAGAGTGTTGCTGTTTTTATTTGCACATCCCTAATTCCCAATTGGTCATCATTAGACTCTTAATTCCAGATTTTTATTGACTTCAAGTTCCACCATCGAACCCATGTCTCCATAACATTGCCTGGGTCTCCGGATTAACAGTCCAGTGATAATTCCACTAGGCCATCACCGTCTCTTCTGGATATTGGGCAGCTCAAGGAATTGGAAATTGCCTAGCTCGATGCCATTTTCCTGCACTATCAGCCATAATCTAATTGAATGATGGAGCAGGTTTGAGAGGGCTGAATGGCCTGATCCTATTTCCTAAGATTCTTTAATTGAAATGTGCTTACAGCCTTAACCATTACCCAGCAACTTGGCAAAGGTAACAAGTCACTAATTTCGACTGCACTTTTATCCATTAGATCATTGGACCATGCTGGGGAGCACATTCAGTGCTTCAAGAGACCTTGTATGTCAATTGTTTTTCCTTCCTTTTTTTTATTTTAGGTAATCCTTCAATCCAACACACCATGCACTTCAAAGTGGCAATTCACCCAGGGATTACTCTTCTGTCTCTGGTTTCTTCTTTCTCTATTAATGAACGTTTCCAGGATTAGTGAAGTAATGTGTATCCTTGTTTATTTATGCAGCCCAGCAGTTGCCCCAGAGATTGACTGTACAAGGCAATAAACGTTAAGTGCAGTTGGGATGTTTTTTCCATCGATGACTTGACGTTGAGTATTAGGCAATCGGCCACTGTTTGTTCCTGTGTTTGGCAGGAGCTGGAGGGCCAACTGGCCTTCCAATTAATGGTGATGAATTATTTATCAATAGACGGTGTCTTGCTGACCAGAAGAAGCTTTTCTGGGACCTGCTGAAGGATAAATGTGTTTGTGTAATCATTCGTCCATTACTTACCAGCCTGAGCTGCTGAAATGGTTATATGTCCATTTTAAATTTTCTTTTTGAAGTTTGGATTATTGTATTGTCCAAAAACTATTAGAGATTGGAAGATGTTTTTATTCTTTCACCTCTAGACCCAATTTTATCACCTAGTGATGTCAAAAGAAATCACCCATTTCAGCGTAATCACATTGGAAAGTAATGCAAAGTTAACGTCACCTTAGTCTTATCAAACCATTTTGTTTTTCTGTCACTAGACACTTCACTGGTGATGGTTTAACCTAGGGGTGAGGAGATGAGTTGAGAAGAAGGGTTCTTCATGGTAACCTCAGCAGTGTAGGATTTGAACCCGCAATGTTGATATCGCTCTGCGTTGCCATCCAGCCATCCATACCAGCTGTCTAATCATAGCAACAGAGTGTTTCAGGGTAGGAGTAGGCCACACAGCCTTTGAACCTGTTCCACCATTCAACAAGGTCATGGCTGATTTGTTAGCAAGCTCAACTCTTCATTCTTGTCGGCCCCACATTTAACCTTGACTCCTTTTAGTCTATGAAAAATCTAACTCAGCCTTGAAAAAAATGCGGTGGTGCTGCCTCCAGTGTTTTGAGGTAAATAAACGCAGACTGACAACCCTCCTCATCCCCAAAGACCCCTTTGTATGTTCAGATTGTATCCCCTATTTCTAGCCTCATTCACAGGAGGAGTATCGGTCCTGTCAACTCTCTCTATTTTTTTAATGTTTCAGTAAGATCGTCTTTCATTTTTCTAAATTCCAGTGATACAGGCCCAACTTGTTCAACCTTTCGTTTTAAATTAACCCCTTCATCCCAGGAATGAGTCAACTGAAAATTGTCCGAATTGCTTGTAACAACAAGTTTTTGTTTTGTTTTTCAAGTAAGGAGATTAGAGCTGTATGCACAATACTCTCGGTGCGTCTCACCAGTAAGACTCTGCTACTGTTATGTTCAATTCCCCTTGCAATGAATGACAATACTTGACTTGCTGTAACTACACTGTAACCTTTTGAGAATCACATACAGGGAAACACAGATCCTTCTGTGTTCTTGAGCTTTTTTTCAATTTCTGTCAACCTAATAGCTTTTCAGTTCTTCCTGCCAAATTGGATAAGGTCACATTTTTCCAAATATTTAGCCCACTCATTTAACCTATCTCCTTTGTAGACTCTTTACCCTTTTTGACAGGTTATTTTCCTACCTATCTTGGTTTCATTAGCAAATTTGACTGCCAATTTTTACTCCAGCAACGGCTCTAATGGGCGGACATTCTGCCACCTCGACATTCTTTGCCACAACTAAGTAATAAGGGGCTGCATTTTACTGCCCCTTGACAGTGCCCATTCCACCACTTTTCTATCCATCAGTTAACTGTACCTGTTTACCAAAACGTGGACATTTTGGGTGGTTGTGGGTGGAGTGCTAACTTGGCCACCCATCTTGAGTCCTATTGAAGCCCATAAGTGCCCACTTAATTGGAAATTAAGGATCTTAATCCACCTCCACTACCGTAAGATACTGCGTAGGGCAGAAAGTAAGGCTGTTTGTTGAAAGGCCTACTTTGCAAAGAGTGGGATATTTAAGAGGCCAGAACTTGGAGATGTGCCTGGATACCAGCGATTTGTAGGTGGCTACAGAGATACGGAGAAGCGAGGCCCCCGACGGATTTGAAATCTGAGATGAGCCTTGTTGGCCACGGAATTTGTTTGGAGTCTTTGTGTTGCAGCTAACCTGTTGAAAGACTGCAAGTCATGAAATGTAACTCTGTGCAAAAAGCTCTGTTTTACACCAGGATCATTTTATGGAGTTCAACGAAATGCCTTTGGGCCTGAACATTTGTTAGTTAATGAAATCAAATTGCCCAAAGAGCGGTCTTCTGTTGAACTTATCATGTGATCGGTTTACTTTTTGTACTGGTTAGGACTTTTTTTCATTGGAGAAAGCAATCCAAGCTGGTTTTATTTAGGGATCTAAGTAGTTATTGAAGAAGCACCAGTACCCCAGCTCTGCATGCAGGAATGAAAACTATCTACCTGATGGTACTGTCTCGTCTTCTGTTTTCTTGGTTGAATTCTCGACTATGGGGAAAGCCATCCACTATGTGTGTGTCTCTCTCATTTTGTCACTTGTTCTCTTCCCCCTGCCCCCACCTTTCCCATGGAAAGTCCCAAGAATTTTCTGCCACAGCCCTTCTGTGCATATGTACGTGCATGCACACACATACAGACATTTGCTAGAAATGGGGAATATGAGGGTCAATGTAATAAGGTTGGAAGGCATAGAGTGTCATTGAATTAAATTTGATGCCACCACATAAGTGACGGGATGACGACCAAAACCTAAACTTTAAGAGTCATACAGCATGTAAACAAACCCTTTGGTCCAACTCATCCACCCTAACCAAATGACCCAAACTGATCTACTCCCATTTGCCAGCATTTGGCCCATATCCCTCTAAACCTTTCGTATGCATTACCTGTCCAAATGCCTTTTACATGTTGTAATTGTAACTGCCCCTATTACTTTCTGTGGCAGCTCATTGCATATGTGCACCACCCCTCTGCATTATAAAGTTGCCCCTCAGGTCGCTTTTAAATCTTTCCCCCTCACCTTAAACCTATACCGTCTAGTTTTGGACTCCTCCACCCTGGGGAAAAAGACCTTGGCTATTCATCTTATCTTTGCCCCTCGTGATTTTGTAAACCTCTATAAGGTCACCCCTCGGCCTTTGATGCTGCAGGGGAAAAAGCCCCAGCCTCTCCTTATAACTCAAACCCTCTGGTCCTGGCAATGTCCTTGTAAATTTTTTAAGCACTCTTTTTAGTTTAACAGCATCCTCCATATGGCAGGGCGACCAGAATTGTATGTAGTATTTCTAAAAGTAGCCTCATCAATGTCTTGTACAGCCGCAAATGACATCCCATATCCTATACTTACTACTCTGACCACTGAAGGCAAGCATGCTAAACGCTGCCTTCACCCTGTCTACCTGTGACAAAACTTTCGAAGGGCCATGTACCTGCACCCTTGGTCCCTCTGTTCACCAACACTCCCCAGGGCCCTACCACTAACTGTAAGTCCTGCCCTGGTTTACCTTACCAAAATGCAACACCTTGCATTTATCTAAATTAGGGCGGCACGGTGGCCCAGTGGTTAGCACTGCAGCCTCACAGCACCAGAGACCCGGATTCAATTCCAGCCTCGGGCGACTGTGTGGAATTTGCACATTCTCCCTGTGTTTGCACATTCTCCCCGTCTCCGGGTGCTCCGGTTTCCTCCCACAGTCCAAAGATGTGCAGGCTAGGTGGATCGGCCATGCTAAATTGCCTGTAGTATTCAGGGCTGTGTGGGTTACAGGGGGATGGGTCTGGGTGGGAGGCTTCAAGGGGCAGTGTGGACTTGTTGGGCCGAAGGGCCTGTTTCCACACTGTAGGGAATCTAATCTAATCTTAAACTCCATAGGAGTACCTTGAAGGAAGGAGAAAGTTAGAAAACTGTGGGGAAACCAATGAGAACCTAATTAAAATTTTGGGATGCTCAGGAGCCAGAATTAGGTGAGTGCAGACATAACCAGAAGTTTTGTGGCTGGATGAAATGACAAAGGTGGGGAGCTTCAAGGCTATGGATCAGTTTTTAAAATTCTATCTCTTATTAACAAAATGAGGTATTGTCTATCTTAACCAGGAGCGAGGGTAGGTCAGTGGGCAGAGGTATAATGGATGAGTGAAACTCAGTGTGAGTTAGGACAAACATAGCAGAGGTATTTTTTTGGATAACTTCAAAATGGCAGAGGGTAGAATGTGAGAGTAGCCAGGGGCACCTCGGAATAGGCAAATCTAGTGGTAACAAAGGTACAGATGAGGGTTTGAGCAGCAATGGTGGCAGATTGCGATGTTTTTGGATTTGGAAATAGGTGCTCATGGTATTGAAGTAGATACTCGTCGCTCACAAGGACGATGGAAGCCAAAGCAATGAATCTGGAGCGGGTGTGATTTGTATCCAGGCCCAGAAGTTGAGGCATTTACCGTTGTACCACAAGAGCTCCAGCTATGGATATCCCCACAATGGGGTAATGGGAGGGCCTGACACTGATTAGATTCCTCTCCAGAAAGGTCACAAGGACTACGCTGAATGTCCTCTATCCATGAAGATAAGATACTGTGGTGGTGCTGAGGTGGAGTTGGATTCCATCAGATAAAATACAAAAATGAATTGTTTTCAGTCATACTATTGAAGGGAAATAGGAAGGACTGACATTAGGGATCATGGTGAGGAGCAGGAAGCGGAACCAGCAAACAGCAGTCCTACTAAATGAAATGACCATGGACAGCCATGAAGAGGAAAAGGGGGGCCATCTATTGTGTCAAAGGCTCAAGCCAGGCTGCAGAGAACAAGCAGAAATAGTTTATCTTTTGTTGCTGTCAAATTCAGAGGTATTTTATTGCTGTGGCAGAGACAGGGTCCTGACTGGAGGATTTACAAAGGTGGAGTTCCAGACCAAAAAAATGAGAATTGATTTGGGAGATTTTATCACATACATGAGCTTTGGAGAAGAGAAGGTCAGGCATGCAAAGCGTTTTGCAAGGACAAAGGATTTATTTTTGAAGGGAAGAAGGTAATGGCAGGTTTCAACAAAAGGGGATGGAGTCCGAGGAGAGAACCATTTACAAAACCCCATTTTCTATTGCCGGATTGACAGCTGTGCCACAGGCATTGCAGTAGTCCTGTGTGACTCCTCCCATATGAAGATATGGATTAGGGACATGTCACTCAGCTCTGTTAGTGTTTCAGATACCATGTTCCCACCTCACCTCATGTATGCATAATGTAGCAGAAAGGAATTTTGCTACCTGTTATTTACTAACCGGTACAAATCCTGGGCAATATGCCAGCTCATCCCCATAAACAATTATTTTTGCTCTACATTACATCACTTTCTGAATGTCTGGACAGATGGACAACTCCATCCTGTGTGCTTTGCTATATTTAAGTTTGCCACAAGGGAATAAGAGTCAAACAAACACCCAGAGTGACTTGTTCTGTATTTCACAAGTTCTGAGC
This sequence comes from Stegostoma tigrinum, assembly GCF_030684315.1. Taxonomy (NCBI): domain Eukaryota; kingdom Metazoa; phylum Chordata; class Chondrichthyes; order Orectolobiformes; family Stegostomatidae; genus Stegostoma; species Stegostoma tigrinum. The sequence goes on along the minus strand of NC_081383.1, from coordinate 7,963,196 downwards.
GCCCCAAGATTCCACTCTCTAATCCCCAATATTTGAACTCTGGAGCAGAATTGTGGTATATTTTTCTGTGAATTAGTCACATTTATTGGTCTTGCTGATTCTAGATTCCTGTTGGCCACTGGCAATATTCTCACAACATTGTGCAAACACATCTTGATTTTAAAGTAGGAAAATTGAATAAGATGTCTTTTCTATTCTCACCTCAGCCCCTCCTCTAAGTTTCTTTGTTCCTCAAATTCTATATCAGCAGATAATTGGTGAAAATACATATCCCAGAACATTCCAGGTATGTGTGTCATTGCAAAAAAGATGTATTGGCTTAGAAATTTGGGGTACTTATACTTGGGCAACTGGGTGATTTATATAGGGAGTGAGCCTATTGCCTGAATGATGAGGCTTTTGTTTAAGCATGTAAAAATGCTGTCAATGCACAAGCATTTCTCTAGGCTGTTCCAATATGGTGAGCAGCCTGTTGGCTCTGTTGGAAACATGGCTTCTCACCATTTAGCAGCCGGATGACAAATATTGACATCCAAGTTTTAGGCAACTGTGTTATTTGTTTTTCTCTCTACCTGCTGACTTTTATTTCTCCCTAACCTGCACCCTGTCATCAGTGCCTGAAGGTTTATGACTCCCTGGCTGTTTCACATTAATGCCTGTCTTCCATGCCTGAATTCAGACTGTCAGTGCTGGTGGGGCAACTAGTTTGAAGAAGGCAAAATATCAATCCCAATTCTGTCCTTGCCCGACTTCACAAACCTGTTTCAAGAGTGATGTTGAATAATGTTGGCAAATGCTGCTGATCTTCTCCTTGTTCAGCCCCAGCTATGCTGGGGTTAACTTGGATGAGCTCACTCTGCGCGAGCCAGTGACTCGACCCAAGAACTTCCTGATCTGTATGGCTGAGGTACACGTACTGTGAACTGGAGGAGAGCTGTCCTGTGATTTAATAACTTGATGTCGACAGATTAATGTGGCTTCACAATGGGCAGAAGGCTTTAATGATATTAAAGAGCTGAGGAAGCATTTACAGGATTATACTTGAGACTGTGGAGCCATACGTCATCTCCTAAGAGTCTTGGTCAGTGTGTGTGGAACAGAGAAACCCGAATGATCCAAGAATGGTTTCCAAGTCTTGGAAGACTCAATAAAACCATCCTTGCATTTCCCTTGCTCCTTTTCTAGTCATCTTGCTAAAATCAGGATCAGATACCAAGTTGCCCCCTGTACTAGTAGGGTCTTAGGCTCTTGTCCAATTTTAACCCAGTGTGCAAATAGTCCTTTATCTGAAACTTCCACTGAATATCCACTTGATAAGGCCCAAATGCATGTCACCAGGCTTATATTCCTTTTGAGTATAGAAGATTTTGAGTGTTTGAAATGGAGTCCAGAACCAGGGCTCACAGTCTAAGCATACTGGACAGTCCATTTAGGACTGAGAAGGGGAAAAATTTTTCATCCAGAGAGTGCTGAACCTGTAGCATTCTCTGCTACAGAAGGCAGTTGAGACTAAAACATTGCACATTTTCAAGAAGGAATTAGATACAATTCCAAGGGCTAAAGGTATCAAATGATTATATGGGGAGAAAGCAGGAACGGTGTATTGAGCTGGATGATCAGCCTGACCATATTGAATGACAGAACAGACTCAAAGGGCCAAATGGCCTACTCTTGCTTCTATTTTTAATGTTTTTACTGAAGAAGTTGATGAGGTAAATGCAGAGACAGTGGTTTGCTGACGTAGGCGGACCAGAACATGAAATTAAATTTATAACTAGCATCATTAAATTCAGAGCTAGGTGATGTCAGGTAACGTTTTTTCATACACAAAGTTGCAGAAACTGGAACATGCACCTTCAGAAAGCTGTTGAGACTGAGTGTCAATTGAAAATTTCAAAACTGAGATTGATAGATTAAGGAACCAAAGCAAGTTTTGTTTTTATTTTTTTCATGGGTGGGTGGGCATTGCTGGCTGGACCAACCTTCTTTTTATTTTCATTTGAAGGTGATGGTGAGCCAGCTTCTTGAACTAATTCAGTCGTTGGTGTGTAGAAACAGAATTCCAGGATTTTGGCCCAGCTAGATGGATAAAGGCACAGATGAGCAATGCATTACTTGAACATGGAGATGGGTCTTTTTTTTTAAAAGTACACTCATGGGGCATGGGCATTTCTGGCCAGGCCAGAATTTATTGCTGCCATTAGTAGTTCTTGACACACATGAATGCTTGGGCATTCCAGAGGTTAGTTACAAGCCAGGCACATCACTGTGGGTCTGGAGTCACATGTAGGTCAGACTGGTTAAGAATAAAAAATTTCCTTAATGAGAGCACATTAATGAATGTTTTTACCCCAGTAATTCACAATGGTTTTCTTATTATCATTACACTCTTAATTCCAGACTTTTGGAATGCTGCCTTCAATTCTGGTCCCCTTGCTACAGGAAAGATGTTGTTAAACATGAAAGGGGGCAGAAAAGATTTACAAGGATGTTGCTAGGGATAAAAGGTTTCAGCTTTAGGGAGAGGCTGAATAGGCTGAGGCTATTTTCCCTGGAGCATCGGAAGCTGACTGACCTTTATAGAGGTTTATGAAACCATGAGGGGCATGGATAGGGTAAATAGTTGAGGTCTTTTCCGGGCGTGTCCAGAACTAGAGATCAGAGGTTTAAGGGGTGGGCAAGCTTTAAAAGGGTTCTAAGGGGGTACTTTTTCACACAGAAGGTGGTGCATGCATGGACTAAGCAGCCTAGTGGTAGAGGCTAAGATAATCACAATATTTAAACAGCATTTGGATGGGTATATGAATAAAAAGGGTTTAAGAGGGATATGGGCCAAATGCTGGCAAATGGAGCAAATTTAATTCAGTATCTCTGGTCAGCATGGACAAGTTGGATTGAAGGGCCTGTATCCCTATGCTGTACAAGTCTATGACTCTGTTAGATTCAAATTCCTCCACGTGCCATGGAAAGATTCAAACCGAGAGCCCCAGAACATTACCAGAGTCTCTGGATTAATAATCCTGTGATAATACCATTAGGCTGTAGATACCTCCTGCTGGTGGGGCTGAATGGTGTACTCCCGTTCTGATGAAATCAGCTGAGTGGAAATGGGAAGAGAAAAACCAACAGAGGCTATGGTCAGAGATAGTAGGAACCGCAGATGCTGGAGAATCTGCGATAACATGGTGTGAAGCTGGATGAACATAGCAGGCCATGCAGCATCAGAGAAGAGGAAAGCTTGACATTTCGGGTCAGGACCCTTCTTCATCAGCTTTCCTGCTCCTCTGCTGCTTGGCCTGCCGTGTTTATCCAGTTTCACACCGTGTTATTGCAGATTCTCCAGCATCTGCAGTTCCTCCTATCTCTGAGGCTATGATTTTATGGTTTCAGGTCTCGATAATTATCTGGAGTCCTGCTGTGTTAGAATAAGTATTTAGATTGCTCAATTACAACAGGTTTGGGCTCGACCAAAGGTGAGTCACACCTAGCTCAGAGCTGTGTCATAACATTTCCAAATAGGCTACTTTTTTAAAAGCATGTAATTATAAGATAAAGTGTGGGGAAGGAGTACAATTGAGGGGAACATAAAACCTGTTATGCAAAAAAAATTATTTGCTTAAAACCTATTAATTGTAATCTGGACTCCATTATAACTGTCATTAACTAAATCTGTTTGTTACATTATCAGCAAGGAAGTAGACTTAAGTGCAGTCTGGTTTTGTTTCCTATCAGTCAGTATGTCTCCATCATGTTCTCAAAGATAGATCTCTCTCCATAGAGTGGAGCACATTAAAAAAAATGAGTCTGTAGCTCAGCATATTGACCAAATGCTCAGACTGATATCTCGTTAATTGAATTGGGCACTCTAAATGTTTTCTCTTCTCCCTCTCTTCTTTCTGTAACTGCACCACCATTAATATCAACATTTGTAGTGTTGGCAGAGTCCGTTTGTTTGAGGATTCGCAGTCCCTCTTTATGTAGTTTTAACTTACAAATGTCCATACAAAAAGCTTACTATGACAGTAAGAAGGTTTTATTTTTTATATGGTGCCTATCACAACTCTGACCATTTTGAAATACTTTACACCCACTTGAAGTTTTGCTGCTGTTGTAATGTAGGAAAACTCTCTCACACAGCAAAATGGTAATCTGCTTGTTTTGTGATTGAAGTTAAATGTAATTGTTAGCCAGGACTCCAGGGGGAATTTTCCTGCTTGTCCTTGGCTTGTGCTTTGGGGTTTTTTACGCCCACATGAAAAGGCAGATGGTACCTTGATTGAACATCTTATTTGATTAACGTTGAGTTGAAATTGATCATTTTTCAACTGCTTTTAAATGAGGGAGAATCTAGTGGCAAAACAGTAACTGATTAACCAATTGCCATTATATTACTACCCAAGCAGAATTGCAACAATATGCCAAGTGCTTTCTAAACCTGTGATTCTCTCGGTGATTGTGCATTGAAAAATTGCAACATTAAATTGTCAGGCTATCATTTGAGACCCAATTTGCTCAGTCAAATCATTGAGGTAAGGCAACCTGCCAACTGATTTCTTCTGCACCAAGCATTTAATTCTCAATTTCCTGAATTAAACACAGTTAATCAGGAATAAATGTCCCCCTCCCATTCCTTAGACGACATGTCCATCCTGGGCCTCCTGCAGTGCCATAATGATGCCACCTGAAGGTTGCAAGAACAGCAACTCATATTCCGCTTGGGAACCCTGCAGCCCCGTGGTATCAATGTGAATTTCACAAGCTTCAAAAGCTCCCCTCCCCCCACTGCATCCCAAAACCAGCCCAGCTCGTCCCCGCCTCCCTAACCTGTTCTTCCTCTCACCTATCCCCTCCTCCCACCTCAAGCCGCACCCCCATTTCCTACCTACTAATCTCATCCTGCCCCTTTGACCTGTCCATTCTCCCTGGACTGACCTATCCCCTCCCTACCTCCCCACCTTTACTCTCCTCTCCACCAATCTTCTTTTCTCTCCATCTTCAGTCTGCCTCCCCCTCTCTCCCTATTTATTCCAGAACCCTCACCCCATCCCCCTTTTCTGGTGAAGGGTCTAGGCCTGAAACATCAGCTTTTGTGCTCCTATGATGCTCCTTGGCCTGCTATGTTCATCCAGCTCCACACTTTGTTATTCTCAGATTCTCCAGCATCTGCAGTTCCCATTATCTCTTACCAGTGATGCCTGCTCCTTAAGAATGAGTTTTTAAAGAAAGATTAGAAACCAATTTCCCACCAGGGTTGAAGGGCCCCTGTACCTATGGAAATCTCTCACCTGCTAATTGAACTATCTTTCGTTCACATCTGCCACCTAACATTTTTATCTACCTCACTTATTTTTTCTATTCTATTGGTGCAATGGCTAGTTCTACTCCTTTTTCTGATCATTCTGCTCATACTCTCACATTCCTTGTGTTAAATTTGTGACTCGTTGCTTCCCATACTTGCTGCCATTTCCTATATCATAGAAGCAGTGAAAATAGGAGCAGGAGTAGGCTATTTGGCCCTTCTAGCCCACTGCACCAATCAATATGATCATGGCCGATCATCTACCTCCCTGTCTTGTTCCCACTTTCTCTCCATACCCTTTTGATCCTTTAGCCCAAAGAACTGTATCTAACTACCTCTTAAAAGCATTCAGTGCTTTGACCTCGATTACAGTGTGGAGCTGGAGAAACACAGCAGGGCATCAGAGGAGTAGGAGAGTCGATGTTTCGGGCCTAGACGCATCTACCCCTGTATCAACTCTGACTCCAGCATCTGCGGTTCTTGCTATCTCCAAATGCTGTGATCTCAACTGCTTTCTGTGGCAGGGAATTTCACAAGCTCATTGCTGTGTCTGGGCGAAGAAGAACTTTCTCCTCATCTTAGTCCTATACAATCTGTATCCATGGACTATGATCTCTGGTTCTGGATGCAAGCAGATCTCTAACTGTTTCTTGCCTGAACTCTGCAAGCCTTGGTTGTTCTGAGAGAAGCTATTTCTCCAACAGTTTGAGATGCAAACTTGGCATAATCTAACAGATACATTTGGTTTACCTGGTCATTCCTCCTATCTGGTGTCTCTGGTTAGTATGGCTGCTTCACAACACCAGGGAGCCGGGTTCGATTCTACTCTTCGGCAACAGTCTGTGTAGAGTTTGCACATTCTCCCCATGTCTGTATGGCTTTCCTCCCAGAGTCTCCAGTGACATGTAGCTAAGATGGATTGGCCATACCAAATAGCCCATAGTGTCCAGGGATGTGTAGGCTGGGTGGATTAGCCATGGGAAATGCAGGGTTACAGGGATAAGGTGGGGACTGGGTGGGATGCTCTCTGGTTCATCGGTGTGGACTCACTGGGCTGAAAGACCTGCTTCCACACCGTAGGGATTCTATATTTGTATTCTTAATGACAGCCTAGGGAATGGTGCGATGAATCACAGAGAATTCAGGAGTTCAACAGATGTGGCAGCTTGCCCAGTATTTATTGAAGAAACTTATAACAAATCGATGCTCAAATGCATGGCTCTCAGACCGAGTGCTGTTTTGGAGACAAATGTGTCGATCAACCTCCCTTCAATTTTTCTCCTTGTTTCTAATGATACAGGTTTTTCATTTGACTTCTACAAACAGTCCATGTGCCCAATCTCCTGACCAGCCCTGAAGATGCTGCCTCAGGATGGGAGTATGGATCAATGGCGAGCTCTACACTGTGAATGTGAGCAGTTGTCTGTGTTTTATTAAGTACAAACTGAGACAAGGACAGGCGAGAGGCAAAACGCCAGGAATGTCTTGATGCCTTAAAGAGAGCCTGCATAGATACCAATATTCTATCAAAATAGAGACAAAATGAGAGAGATCTGGATGGAGAGGCTCATGAAATTTTATTCTCAATATTCTGTCAAAGTATCATACAAATTATAAAATTGTGGAAATTTATAGAACTCAAGGAAACCTTTAGGTGCAGCTTGTCTCCCCAGCTGGAAAGTATCCGTTTAGCCTCCTCTCACTTTCCAGATTTTGGTCTGTAGCCTTGTAGGTTGTGCATTACATTAAATATTGAGGATTTCCGAGGCTGGCCTCAACCAACCAACTCAGGCACTGAGTTCTGTATTCTCAGCACTGTCTGGGTGGGGGATAAAACAATTCTCCTCAATCTCATAGCTGTTGCTTTAAGTCTTAACCAAGGGGAATAAAGTTTTCTAATCCCCTCCACCTAGATCTCTGTCGGTGTAAATTTAGTAATTAGATTAGATTCCCTACTGTGTGGAAACAGGCCCTTCGGCCCAACAAGTCCACACCTCCCCTTGGAGCATCCCACCCAGACCCATCCCCCTATAACCCACACACCCATGAACACTATGGGCAATTTAGCATGGCCAATCCACCTAGTCTGCACATCCTTGGACTGTGGGAGGAAACCGGAGCGCCCGGAGGAAACCCACGCAGACATGGGGAGAATGTGCAAACTCCACACAGTTACCTGAGGTTGGAATTGAACCCGGGTCCCTGGCGCTGTGAGGCTGCAGTGCTGACTACTGAGCCACCGTGCCACCCTAAACCTAGATTAAATTAGCTTTCCCCTCAGCATCCCTTGTTCCAAAGAAAACACACCCAGCTCATCCTGTTATTCCCCAGAGCTCAGCATGCCATTCTCACCAACATCCCTGTAAATCGCTGAGGAGGTGATGGCCTAGTGATGTTATTTCTGGACTGTTAGTCCAGAGAATCAGCACATGTTCTGGGAGCACAGGTTCAAAACCCATCATGGTAGATGGTGGATTCAAATTCAATAAAAATCTGGAACTGAGAGACTCATGATATCCATGTAACGATTGTCGATCATCAGGAAGAACCCATCTGGTTCTGTATTTCCCTTCACGGAAGGAAACTGCAATCCTTACCTGGTCTGGCCTACATGTGACTCCAGACCCTACTTGTGTGCTTACATGTCTGTCCACAGTATGCTGCAGTGTTTGAGCCAATCACAGCACAAACTGGAGGAACAACATCTCATCTTCAGACTAGGCACTTTACAGATTTCTGGACTGAAAGGAATTAAACACTTTCAAATTGTGAACCTTTCCTTTAAGCTTGTTATCATATCCTATCTCCTCCACCACCCCCCCCCCCCCCCCCCCCCCCCACCCACCACCACCACCCCAGTGCCTGTCCTTTCAAGGTAGACAGACAGGAGGCTGGAAGAACACAGCAAGCCAGTCGGCATCTGGAGGAAAGGGGCAGTCGATGTTTCAGGTAATACCCTTCTTCAGGTCAGTGCCTGTCCTTTCAAGTCTGGCAGGAGATGCACCATTGTTCTGCCATTGTCATATTCCCATCGCTTAATCTGAACTATAAACATCTTTTCCTCCACCAGCACCTAACACCCACTACCACCACCCTCACCCAACCCATCACCCCCCATAGCCTAAATGTTGTCCCCTCCACACTTAAGCTCTGATGAAGAATCATCTAGACTCAAAACATTAGTTTACTCCTCTCCATGGATGCTGTCTGATCCACTTAATCTCCAGCATTGTTATTTTCAGTTCAGATTCCAGCATCTGAAGTAATTTGCTCCTACATCAGTTAATCACTGTTTGTGTTTTTCCAAGTTATGTTGATTTAAATTATAAATATTGGCCTGGACATTGGGGAGAGTTCACTCCCTGGTCTTTGCATAGCCCAAATGATAGCAAGATTTTATCAGTGCAAGTCTCATGGTGCAGGAATTCAAACTATTTCTTGCAATATATTTAGCAAATTACATATCAACTAACGGGCACACAGTACAGCCCAAGCACTGTTAGTCCTGCTCTTTTATTTTCTCCACAAAGCGTGCAATGGACAAATATATCAACTTGAGCCACTAATCCTTGGTTGCCGAGCAACAATGAGAAGAAATCAACAATATAGTACACACTATAAATTTAACAAACTAGATGGTTGGCATTGGCACAGTGATTCAGTCAAAATTTATTTCAACATTGAAGGTAACTCCAGTGCTGTACAGATTAGAAGATGACATCTTGCCACCCCTTCGGAGATTCAATTATTACTGGACATTTTTGTCATTGACTCACTAATGCCCTTTAGGGATGGAAATCTGTCATCTTTACCACATTTGGTTTACATGTAAATTCAGACTCGCAGCAATGTGGTTGACTCCTGCTATCTGGGCAACTAGGGATGGGCAATATATGCTGGACTAGCCAGCAACACCCACATCTCTGAAAAGAATTTAAAAACACACACCCACACACACATCCTACTTCCAGTCATTCACAGGATGCTTATTATTAGTCAGTGTGTGTATATACTATGCTGGGAGGAATGATATAAACGTCAATAAACGTGGAACCATCCTCTAGTATAATGGGATTGCAGAAAAGTCAAAAGACACTTGTTTGAAGTGTTACCTAGACAAAATTGACAATGAACTAAAGTGAAACCATGTCCCATGTATACCACGTAGTTTTAAAATGACTAATTCAGTAATTCCCAAACTTTTTTCCCCACTACGATCCCATTTCAAGGTTTGAAATTGATGTGACCCTGTCAGTGAGAATTGGATGGGAGGATGACTCTGACAACAAGGGCTTCTTTTGAGATTGTATCAGTGATAATGACATAGACATAGACATAGAACATTACAGCACAGTACAGGCCCTTCGGCCCTCGATGTTGTGCCGACCTGTCATACTGATCAAGCCCAACTAACCTACACTATTCCATGTACGTCCATGTGCTTATCGAATGACAACTTAAGTGTACCTAAAGTTGGCGAATCTACCACCGTTGCAGGCAAAGCATTCCATTCCCTTACTACTCGCTGAGTAAAGACACTACCTCTGACATCTGTCCTATATCTTTCACCCCTCAATTTAAAGCTATGCCCCCTCGTGCTCGCCGTCACCATCCTAGGAAAAAGGCTCTCCCTATCCACCCTGTCTAACCCTCTGATTATTTTATGTGTCTCAATTAAGTCACCTCTCAACCTTCTCTCTAACGAAAACAGCCTCAAGTCCCTCAGCCTTTCCTCGTAAGACCTTCCCTCCATACCAGGCAACATCCTAGTAAATCTCCTCTGCACCCTTTCCAAAGCTTCCACATCCTTCTTATAATGTGGTGACCAGAACTGTACGCAATACTCCAAGTGCGGCCGCACCAGAGTTTTGTACAGCTGCAGCACGACCTCATGGTTCCGGAACTCGATCCCTCTATTAATAAAAGCTGAAACACTATGCCTTCTTAACAGCCCTGTCAACCTGGGTGGCAACTTTCAAGGATCTGTGTACATGGACACAGATCTCTCTGCTCATCTACACTACCAAGAATCTTACCATTAGCCCAGTACTTTGCCTTTCCGGTTACTCCTACCAAAGTGCATCACCTCACACTTGTCTGCATTAAACTCCATTTGCTACCTCTCAGCCCAGCTCTGAAGCTTATCTAGGTCTCTCTGCAACCTGCAACATCCTTCTTCAATACACACAACTCCACCGACCTTACTGTCATCTGCAAAGTTACTAACCCATCCTTCTACGCCCTTGTCCAGCAGTGGACCCAAGACCAACCCTTGCAGTACACCACTAGTAACTGGTCTCCAGGATGAACATTTCCCATCAACCACCACCTTCTGTCTTCTTTCAGCAAGCCTATTGCCGATCCAAACTGCTATATCTCCCAAAATCCCATTCCTCCGCATTTTGTATAACAGCCTTCTGTGGGGAACCTTATTGAACGCCTTGCTGAAATCCATATACACCACATCAAACGGTTTACTCTCATCTACCTGTTTGGTCACCTTCTCAAAGAACTCAATAAGGTTTGTGAGGCACGACCTTCCCTTCACAAAACCGCGCTGACTATCCCTAATCAATTTATTCTTTTCTAGATGATTATAAATCCTATCCCTTACAACCTTTTCCAACACTTTACCAACAACTGAGGTAAGGCTCACTGGTCTATAATTACCAGGGTTGTCTCTACTCCCCTTCTTGAACAGAGGAACCACAGGACAGGAACAAGACATCCCACTGTTCTACGAGCCACTACAAATACATGGCAGCAACTGACCAACTGAGTCACCAAGATAATTAATTTGCCTGGTTAACTGCGATCTAAGACAGTAGAAACTCACCAGGATTTATGAGTAAGCAAAACTAAAACTTATTTAACAAGTGGCAAAATGATGGGAACTGCAGGTGCTGGAGAATTCCAAGATAATAAAATGTGAAGCTGGATGAACACCGCAGGCCCAGCAGCATCTCAGGAGCACAAAAGCTGATGTTCCGGGCCTAGACCCTTCATCAGAGACGGGGATGGGGTGAGGGTTCTGGAATAAATAGGGAGAGAGGGGGAGGTGGACCGAAGATGGGGTGAAAAGAAGATAGGTGGAGAGGAGAGAGTATAGGTGGGGAGGTAGGGAGGGGATAGGTCAGTCCAGGGAAGACAGACAGGTCAAGGAGGTGGGATGAGGTTAGTAGGTGGGGGTGGGAGGAAGGGATGGGTGAGAGGAAGAACAGGTTAAGGAGGCAGAGACAGGTTGGACTGGTTTTGGGATGCAGTGGGTGGAGGGGAAGAGCTGGGCTGGTTGTGTGGTGCAGTGGGGGAAGGGGACGAACTGGGCTGGTTTTGGGATGCGGTGGGGGAAGGGGAGATTTTGAAGCTGGTGAAGTCCACATTTTTCCATCCCCACCCTTGTCTGCTTTCCGGAGAGACCACTCTCTCCGTGAATCCCTTGTTCGCTCCACACTGCCCTCCAACCCCACCATACCCAGCACCTTCCCCTGCAACCGCAGGAAATGCTACACTTGCCCCCACACCTCCTCCCTCGCCCCTATCCCAGGCCCCAAGATGACTTTCCATTATTAAGCAGAGGTTCACCTGCACATCTGCCAATGTGGTATACTGCATCCATTGTACCCAGTGTGGCTACCTCTACATTGTGGAAACCAAGCGGAGGCTTGGGGACCGCCTTGCAGAACTCCTCTGCTCGGTTCGCAATAAACAACTGCGCCTCCCAGTCGCAAACCATTTCCACTCCCCCTCCCATTCTTTAGATGACATATCCATCATGGGTCTCCTGCAGTGCCACAGTGATGCCACCCGAAGGTTGCAGGAACAGCAACTCATATTCCGCCTGGGAACCCTGCAGCCCAATGGTATCAACGTGGACTTCACCAGCTTCAAAATCTCCCCTTCCCCCACCGCATCCCAAAACCAGCCCAGTTCGTCCCCTCCCCCCCACTGCACCACACAACCAGCCCAGCTCTTCCCCTCCACCCACTGCATCCCAAAACCAGTCCAACCTGTCTCTGCCTCCCTAACCGGTTCTTCCTCTCACCCATCCCTTCCTCCCACCCCAAACCGCACCTCCATCTCCTACCTACTAACCTCATCCCACCTCCTTGACCTGTCCGTCTTCCCTGGACTGACCTATCCCCTCCCTACCTCCCCACCTATACTCTCCTCTCCACCTATCTTCTTTTCTCTCCATCTTCAGTCCGCCTCCCCCTCTCTCCTTATTTATTCCAGTTCCCTCTCCCCATCCCCCTCTCTGATGAAGGGTCTAGGCCCAAAACGTCAGCTTTTGTGCTCCTGAGATGCTGCTGGGCCTGCTGTGTTCATCCAGTCTCACATTTTATTATCTTCTTTTGAGATTGCCTGGTTAGTGGGAGTTTTGTTGGGCTTAAGTTGGCAACTCCAATTCTTACATTTTTTTTATTCAACATCCCTAATTGCCCTAGTTGGTGGTAATGAGCTATTTTCTTGAATCAATGCTGCCTGTGTGGTGGAGATATGCCTATTTCGGAAGGGAATTCCAGGATTTAGATCCAGCAGCAATGAAGGAACTGTGATTAGATGTGCCATGCATGTGCGTGCTTTGGATAGGAACATAGTAATGTTCCCAGCTGTCTGCTGGCCTTGTCCTTCTAATTTGTGGTGGCCCCAGATTTGGAAAGTGCTGTAAAAGTAGAGTTGGGAGGTTATAAGAGTGACTGCACTTCGAGTGTGCTTCATTGGCTGAATTGGCACTTTAGAGTGTCCTGAAGTTGTAAAAGGCAGTGGAAATCCAAGTTTGGACGAACTGACTAGAAGAACAACAATGTGTACAGTTTCACCTGCTGGGGGTGGGGTGGTTTGGTGCAAAAAAAAATGTTGGCACAAGAAGGTCTCTTCACACTCGTAGCAAAGTTTTTAACTTGGCATCCACTGAGAGAAACGTTGCCCATGTTTGCAGAAGAGCAAATAAAGGGAAGACCTGACTCCCTGGGAGCTGCAATTGAGGAGGAATATGAAAATGCGAGGGCTGACGCACCTTTTAGATGTGCAAGAGCAGTTTGTTCTGACCATAGGTTGCTCTCATTTGTGTCGCCATCTGTGTGTAGAATTTGAGGACAGAACAATGGAGCAGAGCAGTTTGAGTTCTGTCCTGATATATCTCTTGCATGTGTTTGAAAATAAGAGAGACTTGCATTTCTATAGCTCCTTTCGGGATATCCCAAATGAGATACATTTTGAAAGGGAGATGTTTAGAGTTTAGGATGTGCAACAGCCAAATTATTCACAGCAATCTGCTGCCAGAGAAAAGTGACAGTGCTCATCTCATACGTTTTCAGTGGCATTGATTGAAAAATATGTATTGACAAGAGGAGATGGAGCATAGTCTTCATGTAATTGGATTGATAATCCAGCAGCTGGGACTAAAGCTCTGACTTCAAATACCGCCATGTGGAATATAAATACAGTTGATAAATTGGGAAATGAAGACCTGTAGCTACTACTATGAAACTGGTGTAAAAAATTCTACCCTTTTACAGATGCGGGGGTCGTTGGCTAAATTGATATTTAATCCCTAACCCCAGTTGCTCTCAGACAATGGGTTAAATGATCAACTTCAGCCCCTAGGTCCTATGAAATGCAATGGCTTGCTGGCTGTTTTTGAGCACAGTAAGAGTCAACAACACAATTATAGATCCAGAGTCCCATATCATTCTGGCTCTGTCTAGCTAATAACTTTCCTTCTCTAAAACTCAAATAGGTTTTTACAACAAATGATAGTTTCATGATCAGCATTACCAAGACTGACTTTCAATTCCTAATTTTATTAATTGAATTTAAATTCCATCAGCTCCCATTTTGCGATTTGAACCCATACCCCAATGTATTAGCCTGGTCTTCTGCATTAGTATAGCAGTGACACCACCATTGTAGAATTCTGACCAAGGGTCCTGACTCAAAACGTTGACGTTGCTGCTCCTCTTACGCCTGACCTGCTGTGCACCTCCACCTCCACATTTTACCGACCATTGTAGAACCATCTGGTTCACTAGTATCCTTTGTTTGAGGACAAAAATCTGCTATCCTTACTGGTGTGACCTACATGTGACTCCAATCGCACACCAATGTGGTCGACGCTTAATTTCCCTCTGATATGGCACTCAGCTCAAGGGAAGAGCAACAGATACTGGTCTTGCTAATGAAGCCCACCCCCCATCAAAAAATTAAGGTAACAAAAGGACACTGGAGAAAATTTATAACTGCTTTGGATTCTTCAACACCTACTTAAGGACAACAGACAGGGCCTTGGTTTAGCATCTCACCTGATGGCTGCAACACTCCCTCAGTACAGCATTTCAACAGAACATTGTTGTAAGAGATGTCTGCAGTTGGTGCATTGTTATATTGTACTTTGCCTTTAATAGAGTTCACCATTTAAGGACTGATACAAGACATAGGTTAGCCTGGTATCTCTTAGGAAATACTTAAGTTACATGGTTGTTAGCTGTTGAAGTAAGACTAGCACATTAACTAGCTCCTGTGAGAGGCTGTCACTAATAACCTGGTGGCCAGAGCTACATTTGTATCTTGGTTAATCATTTCCAGATCAACTGCTGTATACAATGGCCATCAACCTACGTTATGTGCTCAAGTCTCATGCATAGGATTTTCTGACTGCACAGAGGGGAGCACACATAATGCTGTAGAAACATAGAGGGAAAGCCTGACCAAAATGTGCTGTGTGACAGTTGTCACAACTGAAGGGAAATGGTAGCAAAGTAATACTGGAAAATGTGTGGAGTACCAACTCATCTCAAAACTTACTTGTGCAATTCCTGCAAATATTCTCTATGGATGCATATAATCTTTATGCATGGGATTCTCTAGATGAGCTTAGCCAGGTAAAGAAAACATAAGAACATGAGAAATAGGAGCAGCAGTAGGCCATCTGGCCCATTGAGCCTGCTCCACCTTTCAATAAGATCATTGCTGATCTTTTCGTGGATCAGCTCCACTTACCCACTTGCTGACCATAACCTTTAATTCCTTTAATATTCAAACATCTATCTCTCTTTGCCTTTAAAACATTCAATGAAGTAGCCTCAACTGCCTCACTGGGCAGGGAATTCCACAGATTCACAACCCTTTGGGTGAAGAAGTTCCTCCTCAGCTCAGTCCTAAATCTGCTCCCCCTTTAGTTTGAGGCTATGCC
This sequence comes from Stegostoma tigrinum, assembly GCF_030684315.1. Lineage (NCBI taxonomy): Eukaryota > Metazoa > Chordata > Chondrichthyes > Orectolobiformes > Stegostomatidae > Stegostoma > Stegostoma tigrinum. The sequence goes on along the minus strand of NC_081383.1, from coordinate 7,947,705 downwards.
CCCTTGCCCTAGTTTCACCTGCTAGTGGAAACAACCTCCCTGCTTCTAACTCATGTGTTCCCTTTAAAATTTTATATGTTTTTATAAGATTCCTCCATAATTCTTCTAAATTCTAATGAATATATTATCAATCTACTCAGTCTCTCCTCATAGAGCAACATTTCTCAATTCCGGTTCAACCTAGAGAACCTCCTCTGCACCCCAAGCCCAAAAATCCTGGGATCAGGTCTTAGCTGTTCCAACAATCTATCACAACATTTCTGAACAGGTCGATTTTGAAAATATCTGTACAAAAGCAATTATTGCAGATGCTGAAAAACGTGAAAAGAAAATTCTGGAAACTTTCAACAGATCTGAAAGCATCAGTGGAGAGAGGAAAGCATAATTTCTACATCATCTCTGTTTTTTTTCTCAGCAGATGCTGCCTGACTTGAGTTTCATACGTTTAAAAAGCTTGGGTCCGAAGTCAAATTGGCGCCATCAGAACCCAGACCGTGCCAGATTTCAGATTCTGCCACATTTTTGGACTGTCAGCTGGTGGAACAGGTAACTGTGTCATGAGGATAGGGAGAGTTTGTCAGGGTGGGACAAAATAAATCCCCCAGCACTTTAGTGACATCGTGTGTGCAGCTCTCAGGTTCCACCCTCTCCAGGACCATCCTGGAAATAGACTCTCTGTACTCCTGCATTTACCCTGCTCTCGGAGAGGCGTCTGAGATTTCACAAGAGAAAAATGTCTTGGTTTTCAAACAGTTTACAGAGATATGGGAGTTTGGATTCAGCACCTTCAACACTTATAAGGCTGCTCTCTGGAGTGCTATCCAATATAAAAAGTAATGGAAGCATTGAGTGGGGCAGCTAGTTTGCACTGCAGATTGACATTGACCACATGGATTCAACTCCCGCACTGGCTGAGATCATCGTGAAGCCTTAGCCTTGTTGTGAACTTGCACCAGTCCTCGCTCTTGCCCTTGCACTCTCCCTACCCAACCTTTTGGGACTATAGTGGCTTTCCCATTATAAGATGACCCTGAGCCTACTAGAGAAACTTTAGGACAGGCAACAAAAGGTAGTTTTAGTTAGCAAGTAAGCTGGAGGGTTTAGGAAGGGAATGGCACAGCTCAGGGCCCAAGCAGTGAAAATTTCAGCTATTATCAGTAGTCTACTCCAGTTTGTTGCCTACAACTCCACCTTCAACACCATTATCGTCTCCTGACTGATCTCAAAACTGCATGACTTGGTCTCAGCTCCGCCCTCTGCAACTGGACCCTCAGCTTTCTAACCCACAGGCCACAATCAGTGAGGATAGGTAACTGCATCTCCTCCACAACAACACTCAACACTGGAGACCCCAGGGATGTGTCCTCAGTCTCCTACTGTACGCCCACAAATGTGTTGCCAACTTCTGAATGAAGCCATCTGCAAGTTTGCTGATGACACCTCTGAAGTGGGTCGGATATCTAACAACAATGAGTCAAACTACAGGAGGGAGTTAGAGGATTTGGTGACCTGGTGCAATGAAAATAATCTGTCTCTCAACATCAGCAAAACTAAATTGATCATTGACTTCAGAAAGAAAGGAGGAGAACATGCCCCCATCTACATCAAGGGAACTGAGGTTGAGAGGGTGAAGAACATCAAGTTCCTAGGACTGATGACAACCGACGACCTGTCCTGGACTTTCCACATGGATGTGATGGTCAAGAGGGCACAACAATGCCTCTTCTTCCTCAGGTGGCTCAGGAAATTTGGCACATCCATGAAGACGGTCACCACCTTCTACAGATGCCCCACATCCTGTCTGGGTGCATAATCGCCTGGTATGGTAACAGCTCTGCCCAGGACTGTGAGAAACTACAGAAGGTGGTGTGCACACCCCAGACCATCACGGAAGCCAACCTTCCATCCAACTCCATTTACATGGCTCACTGCCGCAGAAAGGCTGCCAACATCATCAAAGACACATTACACCTCCTACAACCTCTTCTGTCAGGCAGAAGGTACAGAAGTCTGAACACATGCCCGGGCAGGTTCAGGAACAGCTTCTTCCCGGCCGTTATCGGAGTGATGAATGGAACCTCTAGCCTCAAATAATGCTGGTCTTGCTAACGTCAATCTCGCCTAGCGCACGCCCTGTGCAATGTAACCTGCATGCCTCTAAGTTTTTTTTAATCTGTACATCCTTTGCACTGCTCGTAAACAAAGCTTTTTGCTATAGTGCAGACAGAGGCCATTCAGTTCATCAAGACTGTACTGACCCTTTGAAAAGCATCCCAACCAGACCCAACCCCTTTTCCTGTAATCCCACCATGCAATGTTTAATCCACCTAGCCTGCACATCTTTGGACTGTGGGAGGAGACTGGAACACCCGGAGGAAACTCTCTCAGACTCAGGGAGAATGTGCAAACTCCACCCAAACCATGTGATAAAACTTGAACATGTCATATCAGGACAGAGTGCAGATCTCCCAGACAGTCATCAGAGATATGAAGGATAAGAATGATAAAAGGCATTGCCAGTGTCAGTCAAGAGGTCCCAAGTTCTAATCCTTGGCCTCTGCAGTTAGTTATATCAGGCACAGTATGAGCCCAAGTACTGTGCCCGATTGCTATTTGGTGCCCCCTGCTGGCACGTGTCTACACAGCATCTGGGAAAGGCCAAGCTTTTTTCTAACATGGCAGAGATACTGGGAGCAAAGGTGATAACAAAATGTATAAAAAGCAAAAATTTAAAAAAAAAAGCATTGGGGAATTTGTAAACCAAGACCCAAATGAATTAACAACAGAATTAAAGCACAACTTTTCTAGTAGAAATAGATGAGGTTCATTTGAGTAAATTCAATATCCAAACAGGGATAATGGTCTAAGATAACAAGGTATGGAGCTGGGTGAACACAGCAGGTCAGGCAGCATCAGAGGAGCAGAAAGGCTGATGTTTCGGGCCTAGACCCTTCTTCAGAAATGGACTGTTGTGATTTTGTAAGATGAGTATAAGATCCTGAGGAAACTTGACTGGGTGGATGCCAAAGGGATGGTTACTCTTGTGGGAGATTCTAGAACTAAAAATAAATGGGCACCCATTCAAAACAATGAGGGAAGAATTCTTGTGAGGGCAGGGAGTCTTTGGAATGCTCTTCTCAAAGGCAGTGGGTCCAGAATCTTTCAGTATGTTCAAGGCAGAGGTAGATCGATAACCTAGGGAATAAAAGGTTGAGGGATAAGCAGGCAAGTAGAGTTGAGATTAAAATCAAATCAGTCACAAGTTATTTGAATGGCAGAGCAGGTTTGGAAGACTGAATGGCCTACCATTGTTGTATTGTTATATAAAGCTGTAACTGCAGTTAATCATATCAATCTCACTCTCTCACTCTCTGCCCTTTTTTTATTTTACAGATTCTGTTCCATTCAAGGAGGTCTGATTGTCATCAGTTGAATATTATAGGACTCACTGCTGCATGTTGAATGCCAGCCTACACCTCTCTTGCTGTGATTGTAGGGGTTCCTGGCATCGTGATTTAATGACAGGATAAAAGTGAAAAATCACATTGCCAGGGATTACCACACAGTTGCAGGCACATGCCAGCTGTATTACTGAGAACTCTGACAACAAGGATATCACACTCGAAGAGTAATGCCTTCCTGTTGTATAAGTCACAGGAGCTGAGATCATTATCTTCTTGTTGTTGTCATCAAACACCCAGCAAGGACCAAGCATTATTTTTACTTTTTGTTTGAAAGGCATAGACAAATCCACTTCTGTAACCAAGTGAAAGTCAGGTCTATGATTCTGAAAGGAGATCAAGTCACCCCACAGCTCATCTTCATTCTGGTTTTGTGAAAAGTTAACAACTTGCAATTTAGTTTTTTAATTTCAAATATATTTTATTCATAAATCATCTGTTAGTACATACAAAGGTTCTAAATCAGTTCTGTACAGTCGTTGCAGAGAAAAGAGTCAAAATATTGGAATTTTGCATTTCTCAGGTCTTCTCTACAGTTGCAGAAACAAAGGCATTTTCCCCATATGCAGGAAGCTTATATTTTATATTTATTTATATTCATTTCAAGGTAATGAGAGGTTCTGACAACTGAACAGACTTTCATTGTACTTTGGCAGAAAGACCCTAGGTGCTGGTCTTTCCTCACTCCACCTTAGTGACAATGCCCTAAGCTTAGTGTGTCCCTCAGCACACAGTCCTGGACTTTGGAATGTGCCAGTCTGTTGCACTGTATATGAGCCCTTGCTAACACCTCAATATGTTCCTGGTGAGAGCCATTTTCAAACTCTTTTTATAATAGACTTATTCCCGTGACAACAACATGAAGTAAAGTCCGAAGCTATGCTAAGCCAACCTTGTTATTTCCTCCTAATTGGCCCGACCTTATCTGATTCTGATTGTGTCAGATTCTGTGGTGTCAAGTCTCTCTCTCGTGCAGATGACTAAAGAGAGAATGGGCATTGCACGTATGTGAGTTTGATTTCACTCTTGCTTAAGCTGAACATCCCTTCCTCGCTCTTGTGGCTATTTTAAAAATTTGTTTATGGGATGAGAGCATTGCTGGTTAGACCAGCATTTATTGCCTGGTCCTAATTGCTCAGAGGGCAGTTAAGCATCAACCACATTGCTGTGGATCTGGAGCCACATGTAGGCCAGACCAGGTAAGGATGGCAGCTTCCTTCCCTAAAGGATATTAATGAACCAGATGGGCTTTTCGACAGTCGACAGTGATAATCATTTTGCATTTCTTCATTTTGTCTTCCAAACTCCAAAGAAAGTTCTTCTCAGACTGGTCCAGAACTTAGCTATTTGGAGAGCAGTTGCCTTTAATGAAATCCTGTTCACAGTGGCTAAGTTCAGGTTCTCTGAAGTAAACACTCACTCACTAACTTCCATCAATCTTCATCATGCTGGGCATGTTTCAGGAATAGCAAAATGTCCCAAAGTCCTTCAGGGAAGTGTCACCAAACAAAGTGTGGAGCTGGATGAATGCAGGAGGTCCAGCAGCATCTCAGGAGCACAAAAGCTGACGTTTCGGACATAGACCTTTTTCCTATGCCCCCAGAGGGCAATTATGAGTCAACCACATTGCTGTGGGCCTGAAGTCACATGCAGGCAGACCAGGCAAGGACAGCAGTTTCCTTCCCTAAAGGACATTAGTGAACCAGAGATGGGTTTTTCCCGATAACCAGCAAATTCCACCAGCTGCTGTGCAGCATTCAAACCCAGGTCCCCAGAACATTACCTGGATCTCTGGATTAACAGTCCAGTGATAATGCCACTAGGCCATTGCCTCCATATTTTGGGGAAGGAGAGTTGCTAAGCTTGTGAGAGGGAGAGATAAAGCGATAGAAAGGTTTTTTGGGGGGGGGGAACGGGTTAGATGCCTACAGTATGGAAACAGGCCTGTCGGCCCAACAAATCCACACTGACCCACAGAGCATCCTATCCACCTAATCTACAAATCCATAAACACAGTGGGCAACTTAGCATGGCCAATCCACCTAAGCTGCACAACTTTGTACTGTGGGAGGAAACCGGAGCACCCATGGGGAGAATGTGCAAACTCCACACAGACAGTTGCCTGAGGGTGAAATCGAACACAGGTCCCTGGCGCTGTGAGGCAGCAGTGCTAACCGCTGAGCTACTGTGCCGGGTTGAAAGCTCAGAGCTGAGGGCCCAGGCAGCTGAAAATATATCCACCTTTGGTGGAGAGATTTAAAATCAGGGAAGCACAAGATGTTAGACTTAGAGGAACATGTGGATTTTGGGAGCAATGTCCAGCTGCAAAAAGCTGCAGAGATGGGGAGTGTGAGTCCATGGATTTGGAAAAGATTAGAATTTTAAAATCATGGCTTTGCTGAATTGGGAACTACTGGAAACTGAAGCAAATTAAGATGTGGTCCACCAAGAGACATTTGAGGAGCTCATGCCTGGGGTTGAATGCTGGGATGCCCACGACAATGATCTAATCCAGAGGGGAAAGCCTGGTTGAGTTTCAGCAGCAGAGATTAGGTGGCGATGTTACAAGGTGAAAGGAGGTAGCCCTAATAATCAGGAGGACATGGGGCTAAGGACTCAGATCAGGGTCCAATCAGATGCTAAGATTGTGAACAGGCTGGTGCAGCATCGAGACTTTGGCCAGGGAGGGGGAATGGAGTAAGAGGCTAGGGAGCAGAGTTTATAATGGAGATGGAAGAACAAAGATTTCAGTCTTCTCTATATTTAAAAGGACACTGGCACGTCAGGTTGTGAGAGGCTAGGCATCTGGGACCTGAGTCAATGGCACAGTTCTGCATGTGGCTGGTGTTTGCATTCTCAATTGGCCATGGGGAGGCAGTAGACCATCAATGAACATGTTGGGACACCAGTAGCTGGAACATGGGCTTTGGTTCAGGTTTTCATGTAACAACCTAAAAATGTTTGTGTTCCTGTATGACTGCCAGATGTCGATCCTAGGATTGGGCCTGGCCTCCGTCGCCAGAGGTTTTTGGAAAACAGGCCCTGACCTCCTGTGCCTACTGAGCTGATATCAGTGAGTTGTGAAGTACTGGCTCAGTTCAGCAGGAACTGGAGTCGGGCCTAACAATATCCTACTGGACGTGGATAAAGAAAACAAAAGCGTAGCCAGGTGAACATCATAGAATATGAGCTCCCTGATTGTGGCTGTTAATCTGGTCCCATCAGGGAGCCCTGGCTGACAGATATAAACAGGTGGGTCAGAGGTTCTGTTCACTCTGAGAGCTGGCTCTGAGGGAGCTGGAGCAGTGTAAAGGACTTGCCACATGTAAATAAAGGATGACTTGATGAGATAGTGTGGAGTTATTTCCCAAAGAGCCTGCATTTATGTAACAGCCTCAGGATGACGTTTGGTGCCAGTGTTGATTAGGAACTGAAAAGCAGCAAATGTGGACTTTGAATTGAGCCAAATTCACTTAGAGTCGTACAGCTCAAAAACAGACCCTTTGGTCCAACCAGTCCATGCTGAACATAATCCTAACTAAACTAGTTCCACCTGCCAGCTCCTGGTCCATATCCCTCCAAACCTTTCTATTTCTGTACTTATCTAAATGTCTTTTAAACATTGTAATTGTACCCACATCCACCACTTCCTCAGGAAGTTTATTCCACACGCAAACCACCCTCTTGGTGCTGGCTCAAAGGGCTGAATGGCCTACTCCTGCACTTATTGTCTGTTGTCTGTGTAAAAAAAATTGTTCCTCACATCTTTTTTAAATCTCTCTCCTCCCACCTTAAAAATGTGCCCCCAGTCTTGAAATTCCTCATCCTAGGAAAAAGACAACTACCATTAACTCTCCCTCTACCCCTCATTATTTTATAAACTTCTATAAGGTTGCCTTTCAACCTTCTATGCTCCTGTGGAAAAAAAATCCCGGTCTATCCAGCCTTTCTTTACACCTCAAAGATTCCATACCCAGCAACATCCTGGTAAATTTCTTCTGAACCCTCTCCAGCTTAATAATATCCTTCCTACAACTGGGCACCCACAATGGGACACAGTGCTCCAGAAGAGGCCTCACCATCGTCCTGTACAACCTCAACATGACTTCCAACCCCTACACTCAAAAGGACTGAGCAATGAAAGCAAGCATGCCAAATGCCTTTTTAACCACCCTGTCTATGTGTGATGCAGACGTCAAAGAATTATCTACCTGCACCTCTAGGGCCCTCTGTTCTGCAACACTACCCAGGGACCTACCATTAATTGTATAAGCCCTACCCTTGTCATGTTGTACAAAATGCAATACCTCACATTTATCGAGATTGAACTCCATCTGCTGTTTTTCAGCCCATTGACCCATTGGATCAATATCCCTTTGTAATCTTAGAAAACCCTCTTCACTGTCTACTATGCCACAAATTTTGGTGTCATCTACAAACTTACCAATCCCGCCTTCTATATTCTCATCCAAATCATTTCTTATGGCTTTTGAAAGGGAATTGGATAAGTGCTTGAAGACAGAGAATTTTCAAATTATGGGGAAAGGGTGGGCCAATGGAATTGGCTGATTTTGATTTTACAGATGGTAGGCGTGCAAACTCCGGGTTGAATGGTTTTCTATGATTCTAGTGAAGACAAGGAGTAGGCAGGAAAGAATCTCTCTAAGCCACTCACAACGACAGCGCTGATGTGAAGCTTTCTACTGATTATCACAGAACTGTATTGAACAAGAGGATGCCATTAAGGACCTTTTGTTTAATTTACAAAATCTTCAACTAAACAAGGAGGAAGAATGTTGGTTTCATCGTAACGGAATTTCATGGAAAATAGTCAATGGTTAAAAGCTGAAAGCACTGGAACTATTTTTCCGAAGAAGGGCCTAGGCCCGAAACGTCAACCTTCCTGCTCCTCTGATGCTGCTTGGCTTGCTGTGTTCATCCAGCTTTACACCTTGTTATATCGGAAGTCTGGGGGACCATGTATGTATATCATTAAAATCTCACAAATAGAAAATATTCAAAAAGGCTAAAGTAATCCTGCCTTCATATCTAGAAGACTAGTATACAAGGGGCTTGAAGCCATGTTTCCATATAGTTTTAGTACCTGAAACAGTCTAACAGTTTTAATAAAGGGCCTAATTAACTGGCCATAGTGAGTTCTGGACATAAAACTTCAAGAAGGCTATATTAGCTTTTAGAACGAACATCACAGATTTTCTGGAAAGCTGCCAGAACTAAAATCAGGATTTTACTTCTGGGATTTAGAAGATTTAAAGTATGAGTTTATTGATGGTTTCAATATATTTAGACAAACTGGTGAGGAAAGTAGGAACTATTTTCACTGGCTGTGTGTGGCTTAGTTTAGGACTTAGGGCCTACTTTTAAAACCAGAGTTTTTAGTCATGAAACAAGAAAATGGTCCACACAAAGGTTGAATGAAGGAAAGGTGGAAAAAAAAGTAAAAGTAAAACTCTTCTCCAAATATCAGTTGACGCTAAAATTAATTATTAACTTCAATCTGACATTTTTATTAACCAAGGAGATAGCGGGAATAGGCAGGGTACACAGTATTAGGATACATGATCTCACTGAATTATGTCAGAACCAGCAGAAGGGACTGAATGGATTCTTGCATTTCCTTTGTCTCCAGGCCTAGACATTCAGGCAGATCCTTACTGTTGAATGCTGAGGCCTAAGGAGCCCACAACTTAGGATGGCCAACTTTCGTTTTATTTAATAACATTCCGATGTCCAAGTGCTGTCCCTACTCCTCCGCTGTAGCACACTCCCATCATTGATTAAGCTCATCCTGGTCGCACTGGTCATCATCCAGTGAAAGAAATTCATTGTTCATTATTTAGATGCTTTGACTCTCAGTCAAAAAAAAACACACTTTCTCCCAAGCCTGTGTAGTCTCTTTAAAACCAACAAACAAAATGAATATAAAAAGAAAGAAGACTCCTGGAGATTAACCTAGAGTCTGATTTATGTTGAGTTGCTGGTGAATCAAGGCCAAAGATTGGGCCTGTGCTGGACTTGCGATAGGCCATAGATGAGTGAAGAAATCTCAGGAGCACTTGTCCTCACAGCTACAAGATTTGACATAAATGCACCTCCCCCACCCCCACTCTTCCCGATCGTTGCTACCTTAACTGCTCTGTGCACGTTTAGCTTTAACTGACTTCCATCCTCACAGAATTTGAATATGCAGTCAGATCGCAGTGAATGCTAATTCATCTTTCAAACCACGCAAAGCACATCTGTTTCATCTGCAGTGGAAGATTGATAACTCACACAGGAGGAAATTGCTGACAACAACAGCCCTTTAATTACATCCAAAATTATTTCTTCACAGATTGAAACCTAATTGACAAATTTTTGCTTACGTTTGAAGCAGTAAACGCAAACATTATCATCGTTCTATTGTACAGTCAATTCATTCTGCACAGGCAACATAGTCCAGTGAGGAACAAAAACAAAGTTGCTGGAAAAGCTCAGCAGGTCTGGCAGCATCTGTGGAGGAGAAAACAGACGGGTCCGGTGACCCCTCCTCAGAAGTCCAGTGATGCTTTGGTTCACTCTTGCTAATACCTTGACATGCTTCATTAATGTTTTGACTTCTTCCATTAATACTGTGATGCACTCCACCATTACTTTAGCTTGAGCTATTTAAAAAAAAATCACACTCTTAATATTTTAAGACAAAGGCCCACTCCTGCACTTCAGGAAGAATCTTGATATTAAAGAAAGTTTTGCTTTTCCGCACAGCGTTTGTATTCTCCTGCAAAACAACAGCTAATCCTTCCCTGTAAGATAGACATGGCAAAGCAGGCAAAATTACTAGTTTATTAAAATATTGTTGCTCTCAGGCAACTGATCACTTTGCAAATGTCAAAAAATGTTACAATTTTAAACAAATATTAATTCACAGGGAGCCGTTGGTAAGTTCAGCGTTTTGTTGTCCATTCCTGTCTGGAAAAGATGAGGGATGAACTTTTTTCACTGCAGTCCACCTGGTGAATGTTACTCCTAGTATCTTTAGGTTCAGCATTCCAGAACCTTAACCTTGCGGCATTCATTAAACATCGAATTCACCCACAGTGGGGGGAAACAAGGTTTGAAATTGCTGGATTTAAAATGCATCTGTGTTTATTTAGCTTGATATCAAAGTACTGCTGTGTAAATGGACAGAATATGTACAACTAAAGACAGGAAAACCTTCATCAATGATTCACGTTTAGTAGATGTGCTGCGTCTTATCTGCATTTTCCACTGTGCAGTAATATACATTTTATTGATATTTTTAACATTCATATGATTAATAAAGATTCAGTCAAACCTCGAGTGTTGATACTGTCTGGTGCAGGATAAGTCAATGAGTAACTATCATAGAATTAGGTAGAAGTCGCAGCAGAGTGACAGCTCTACTCGTGAATGCTGTTCTTTAAGCGTCGTATCAGCCTCTAACTCTTTTCATTATATTTATGAGCATTTCCTATTCCTCATGTGGTTTATGTCTGGTTTTCCCCAAAATACAGCAGTAGGTTGAGACATGATGCTATTGATTGGATTAACCAAGACACTAGCAGAGTATATTGTGGTCTTAAATGATTTTGTGTATGTTTTACGTTTTGTGTGGGCTCACCTGCCCTTCCCAGTGTTTAACTGATATCTTTCCGTGGTGACATCTCGTGTTTTAAAAGATACAGTGCCGCAACTGTCACAGCATTCCATCAGCTAAATGAGTTTGTTGACTCTTCAGCAGACAAAAATATGTGAGATGCTGTGGTAAAGGGGCAGCCCTTAGAATCCCCTAACTTTACAATTCAGTAGGAGGGCATTCAGTTTCATATCTGGTACTTTGAATGACCTATCCATTTAGCCCCAGTCCCCCATCCCCGCACATTGTTTACCACGTTTCAACTATTTATCCCATATCATTTTAAAAGTGTTTCTCAAATATTTCTGCCCAACCATTGGGTGGCCACATGCTTTGTGTAAAGGAATGTCGGAGACAACAGCAAATGTGCGCCACCCACCTGCAGAATTAGCCATGATGGTGGCAGTTGAACAAGTGCACCTGGCAAGGCTGAGTTCAATAGATCTCCTCACTGGGTTCGGGTGTCAGGAAATCATGGCCAGGGGTAAATAAGTGGAACTGAGGCACAGATCTGCTGTGACCTAATTGACCAGCAAAATAGGCCTGCAGACTGAAGCATAGAATCCCTACAGTGACGAAGCAGGCCACTCAGCCCATCAGGTCCACACTGGTCCTCCAAAGAGCATCCTGCCCAGACCCACCCCATCCCTGTAATCCTGCATGCCTCCATAGCTAACTCATCTAGTCTGCACATCCCTGGACACTGCAGTTTAGCAATGGCCAATCCTTATAATCTGCAATTCTTTGGTCTGAGGGAGGAAACCAGAGCAAACCCGCTTGGAGAACACGTGAGCTGCACAAGGGTGGAATTCAACCCAGGTCTCTGGCAGTGCTAACCACTGAGGCACTGTGCCACCCCCAAATGGTCTCCTCCAGTTTGATGTTACTATGGATGTATCTATATTTGCCCATCTCTCATTCTCCAAGTGTAAAGATTTTGCTTTTAGTTATATGTGTAATTGTTTTAACCTGCAGAAAAGCTTTCTTAAAAGCACAATTGTGCAATAGTTTACTATTGGTGTTCATCTCAAGCACTTACACAGCTTTATTTTAAGATACATATGCTGGAGCCAGCCAGTGCAATTTTCCAATTGAGCAAGACTCATAGTGTGGTTTAAATTGGTTTGTAAAAACAAAGTTGGTTAACAATCTACCCAAGATCTGAACTATCAGATAAAATCAGCTGTATGATTTTTATCAGTTGAACTTAAAGAAATGCAAAGCAGCATTTGGAGAATCTACCTGGGATGAGAGTGAATTGAATTTTTAACAGCTTTGTGAGGTAAGAAAAATTTTTAAAATTTCATTTATATAGCGCTGTGGTCAAGCAATTAATTATTTTTCTTTGTATATTCACTGTTGTTATGTTAGCAAACATGGCAACCAGTTCACACAGAGCAAGAATAGTCGAAAAGTCATGACCCATTATGTTGGTCTGGGTTCCAGGAGAATTATTGTGCCCTTCTTCACTGGGGGGGAAGTTGTTCAACCACAGTGACATTAGTAAAACCTCCCAAGAAGCTACATAGGAGCACCATCAGATTAAACGTAGATGGATACTTTTACATTCTACTGATTCTTAATGTCTCATGGTAAGACAGCATTATTGACAGCGCAGCGCCCCCTGCAGTACTGTGATGAAGCATCCGCCGAGGAAAAGTGCTCACATTTCTGGATTGGAGTTTGAACACTTAGAGGTGACCCACGCCTACACCTACTGTCACCAGGCTGGGGATCACCTAATTCAAACAGGTTGCGAGAATGTCACCAGAAGGAATCCTAATTTAAATTTTTAAAAATGTTCTTGACGCAAGCAAGAGTTGGAGAAGCTCTCAAAGCTATCCCACCTGCTCCTAACTCCTGAGCCATGGTTTATAGTTGCCCTGACTTGGGCAGAGTCTTCTTCGGGCTCAGCAGTTTTGAATTTCGGAAACTCTCCCTCAGTCTGTAGGAGCTGTCAGTGGAAGCTCCAACAGCAGATTCGCTCCTACTCAGGAATGGCAAGGGAGCTCCTGCTTTGATGAAGCAGCAGCACAGGAGTTTGAGAATGGCCCGCCTCACCTCCTTACTTCCAAAGGAGTAAATGACTGGGTTTATGGCCGAGTTGATCACAGCCAGGGCAATGGTCCATTCCATACTGTGCAGCTTGGAGCAAGATGGCGTTTCGCAGAAGATATCCAGCAAGAGAAGCACAAAGAGGGGGCTCCAGCAGATCACAAAGGCAGCGACGATCATGAAAACAGTCTTGAGCAGCCTCACAGACTTTTGCCTGCTTTTACTATTGGACACAGACTTGGCACTGTTCCTGACAAGGTGATAGATGCCACTGTAGAGTGCCACAATTCCAACGATGATGATGCTGAACATCACCACACAGAAGAGGATGTAGCTCTTGGAGTACAGAGGTAGCAAAGTGGAGCACTCTTCAAAGTTGCAAATGCAGTTCCAGCCCAGCAACGGCAAGAGGCCGATAAGGGAAGCCACCAGCCAGCACAATGCAATAAGGACATACACCCGATAGGTCTTACGTGCTGAGGCATAAGGTAAGGGTCTGACCATGGTCGCGTATCTCTCAACCGCTGTGATGAGCAGGCTGAATGTTGATGCAGCCAAGGCAAAAAACAACACCCCCTCCCTAATGAACCAGACGGTGGGGGTGATTTGAAAGGTCCTTTCACCCGACAGGCATATGTTCACAATGTAGACAATACCAGTCAGTAGGTCACAGAGGGTGATGTTGGCAATACAGTAGTAAACCCAACTCCGGAAGCGGGTGTTGTTCAGGATAGCCATGAATACCAACAGGTTCTCTATGACGATGAAGCAACTGATTACCATGAAGATAATTCTAACTGCACCCAAGCCCTCGCTGGGCAAAGGCCTGTTCTCCAGCTTCCCAGTGTGGTTATAATGCATCAGAATGATATTCCTCTGCTGCGAGGCCAAGAAACCCACGCACTCACTATTATTATTCATTTCAATAAGAAGCATTGACTCAGAAGTAGTAATTGAACTTGCACTTCAGCAGCGGCTCAGAATCATTCAGCTAGTTTCTTCGAGAGGGCATGGAACTTAATTTCTGATTTTCAAACAATCTGAAAGGAAATTGAAAAATGCATTATTATCCTTTTCATTCTTATCAATGCCCATCTAATTCCCTAATATCCCTTAGGGAAAGGTATCTGCCATCCCATCCTGGTCCGACCCACGTTTGACTCCAGACCAATATAAATGTTATTAAGTCTTAAGTGTGTTCTGAAGTGGCAATAACAAGCCATTCAAGTCATGGGCAGTTAAGAGTGGGTGCAAATTGTGACCTTGTCAGTGATACCCACACATGGGGAAGAATCAATTGAAGTATCCACTCTTAAGCTGGATCCCTTGATCCCCTTGTTGTCCAGATGTCTTGAATATATTCAACAATGGACAAACTTTGAATTGATACTTCCAAAGATTCACAACCCTCTGAGTGAAGAGGCTCCTCTTCATCTCAGTCCTAATGGATCACTCTCTTCTCTTGAGACTATGTGCTACCATGACCATAAACGATCAAGCCTAGAAAATCAGCCTGTAAGTAACCACCCTGTCAAGTCCTCTAAAACATTTTATTCATTTCCATTAAACCTTTGTTAGTTTGCACATGTCAATGTGCAACTGATAGAGATATGATGGTCATCAAACAATCTGACTTATTGACAGACAGATAAATGGGCAGGACACTGTAATGGATGCACCAGTGCAGCAGTCCCTCAGTGTTCCACCAGGAACATGGCTTATATTATAATGCTCAAGCCTCCAGAATGGATTTTGACCTTCTGACTCAGTGCTACACACTGAACCACAGTCGGCAGCAACAAAAGTTAAGGAATACATGTTTGTCTCAAATATGTTTGTTGTCAAAAAGCACCCAAAAGGAAACTGCTGCGACAGCTCTATTAGGTCACGGATGTTTTAAAAATATTTTCTGTGCAAAAATTCTGTGGAGAGTAAATTGGCACCAATGTGTATATATTTTATATTTTGCCTGATGACTGGCAGATTTGAAATACAAATGTCATTTTTGCATTGAGCAATTTAACTTCCTCTTTATTGACTTGTTATTGACTTGTTAAAGTCACCTGAGTTTGCTGTCCTTCCTCTTGCTCAGCTCTACCTCCGGGCTCAGGAGAATATCACCCAATTCTCCCCATGCTCTTTTCATCCTGGCTTTCTTTAAAATTTCTTTAACCTTTAAAAGTTACAGTGTCCTGAAGGGCTGCCTTATTTTAATTTAGTTTGATTTGGTCAACTCGATCCTGTAAAATAATCATGAGATGTGTAGATAAAATAAAAATGCCAGCCAGCATCAGATCTGTTTAGAGTGAAACTGTCAGCTCTGCAGGGTGCAAGAAACAGACTCTGCCAAAATGTTCCAGTTCTCAGTGAATTCTTCACAAATAGGCTTGAAGACCATCGAACATCAACAGAAGGAAAACTTTGTGATACTCATACTTGTATAACACATAGATGGTCCAGTGATGGTGCTAACTTCCACCGAGATAGCCTGGATGCAGTTGCTGAACTCTTTATTTTACATTCCCTCTTCACCCCCTCTGTTTTCCTCTCTGGAACTTCATCTCCCTCTACCCTCTTGGTTGAAGCTTTCAGACTCCAAGCTTAGCACCACCATTCCTCCTTTTCAAAGCCCACCCTCTTTCTTGTTCTTTCCCAGCTTGGTGTTTCTGACCTGCAGGGACCTTGAAGCTTTTCAATAATAGCTCTCAGGCTTCACTGCGGCTATCCTACAGGTTACTTGCACTCGTTGCTGTATGTAGTTTAAGTGTCATTTTGCAGTAGAAGGGAATAACAAACAGGGGACAGTAGAAAGAGCATGAATAGAGAATGGAAGGAGGCAGGCTGAAAGAGTAAAGGAGGAGAGAATGGGAAAACTTGCTCAGGAGAGAAGGGTAGAATAGGAGAGAAAAGGGGAAGGGAGAGGAGAGAAGGAGAGAAAGAAAAAGAAAGAAGGTGACAGGGAAATGGAGAGAAGGATAAAAGAGAGGCAAGTAAAAGGTAGAGGAGAGAAGATTGACAGAACAGAGGAAATGGGAAGAGAAGGGTTAAAATAAGGAGAATGAATGCTAAGGAAGAATAGGGAGGAATGGAAGGGAGAGGAGAGATGAGGACCTACATAAGATGCAGGAGTGAGACTAGGCCATTCAATCCATTGAGCCTGCTTTCCCATTTAACAAGATGATGGTTGGATGCCTACATCAACAATTCCCTATCTTATTAGCTTTTATCTTAATGGAGCAAAAGGTTATCTGCCTTCACATATTATTTATAAATGACGTTATTTCAAAATAACTCATATAGTTAGAAACACAGATGATGTTTAAAGGGTTAAGTATTGAGATTTACAGAAATGTTGGACTCCTTCTGTGCCATGAATTTTCTATATCTCTAAAGCTTTTAAAGCAATATTTTTAGCTCCAGATCCTGACACAAGTCCACTTTCATGCACATTTACTTTTACACCATATCTACTATCTGTATTAAAAATATAATACAGATGACACTCAAAATAGAACATTGTGGAGGAGTGTTTCTGATGAAGAGTATTATTTTAACTGGTGTGTCTATCAATGGAGGCTAGGTATTTAACTTATTTTGTACTAAAGCTTTTCCTTTCCTTAGAAAGGTGCAACAGGGTTAATAAAGTCAGCAATAATACACAGAATAACAAAATTGTTACAGTGCAGAAGGAAGCCATTTGGTCCAGCTCTCCACACGAGCAATTCATTTAGCGTTCAATTCTCCCTATATAACTCTGCACATTGTAACTTTTCAGATAGCAGTCTAATTCCCTTAAGAAAGACTTGATTGAAACAGCCTCTACTACATTCTCTGGAAATGCATCAGATTCTACCCACTCTCTGCATGAAGAATTCACTCCTAGTGTTGCTTTTGCTTCTTTTATCAATCTTTTAAGTCTGCCTTTTCATTCTCAATTCCTCCACAACTGAGAAAAGTTTCTAATTCAGCTTATGCTGTCTGGGTCATATCTGGCGGCGTGGTTACTTACTGGAGTTGAACTTACAGTGCTCGTGCTGTGGGCTTGTTCTTTCATCACTTGGGTTGCTGGTTGCCTTGTGCCTATACTTCAGCAGCTGCTCCTCTTACAGCCCGTGCACATGGTCTCAGTAAATTACAGAAGTTGCATAGAGACTTGTTGTGATCAGCTCTGTACCGCCCACGATGACATGACAGACTGAACAAGCTGATAAGATTGTGCAGCAGATGCAGGGCCACTTTTGGGAAGCAGCACATTGCAGGGTGAGAAACAAACACACTACAGGATCACGTCATCTCAACCTATCAAGCAATACTGAGACAACCCCATACTACGACACCACCCAAAACCACATGCAATGCAATTTGCTGTTCTCTCTTTTCAATTTATGGTCTAGGAGCACACAGAGTGCTGGAGTTGGAATTTAAACACTACCGAGTTGAGTGGCAACACTTTTCTTCCACATGATTAGTTGCCACTCCAGGAGATTTAAGTAGACAGCATTAAGCTGGCCTGACCCTCCCACAAGTACAGAGGAACGTGTTTACGCTGTTGTGGGTACTGTCTTTCAGAATTAAGCCATGGTTCTGTTTGCTTCCTGAGGTGGACATAAAAGATTCAGTGATTCCATTTCACAGAAATACAGAGTAATATACTGGTCAATATTTATCCCTTGACCAACATCACTAATAGGCAGATTTTCTGCTCATTGTCACACTGCTGTCAGTGGGAGCTTGCAGTGAGCAAACTTACATTGGCTACATCATAGCTGCACTTCAAATTTGGTCTAAGATAATTTTGGGATATGCTCAGTCTCTCTATGATCGCAGAAACTTGCCAATTCTGATGAATAGAGAATGGATGAGAGGCCAGAGAGATGGTGATAAACTGGGATGCCATCAATGAAATGTCCTTATTCTTATAAAACCTTGATCAGAGCAAATTGGTGGTGATCTAGCATTCTTTCATAGGGACATGATGGGGGGGGTCACTTTTAAAGTTGGGGGGAGGCAGTACATTCTGTTTTTTTAGCAGAGTTTACAGTAGCCGTGTTCTTGACATACAATACAGTGCAAATGTACATGTTGAGAATGAAAGTGGGAATATCAATGATGAGGTTGCACAGCATGTGTGTATATATATATATATATATATGTGTACACTGCATGTGTGCACCAGATACACAATGAACACACACATTGCCTATTTTTCTGTTGGGGTGGAAATAGTTCAGAGTAAGAGGAGGTTGGTGTGGAACATTACTGTCAGCATTGTTCATTTGGACTGAAATGCCTGTTTCTCTATCACAGGCATTAAGTAATTCTGATTGATATTTTCTCAAAATGTGGTACTTCAAAGAGTCACAAATTTACATCTAACTTAATAAGAAGCACTGGCTTGTCCATACCCTGCAGTGAGCGCACTGCTGATTAATATATCTGACTTGGGAAGAAATGAAAATGAGTTGTTTTAAAAAAATACAGCACTCATGTGAAGAACTCCTGGCAGGAAGTCACTGCTTCTAGTAAACACCCTGATTGCAGCAACTGCCAACGTCAACTGTCTTACAAAAGAAAAACAAGTAGAAAATGGTGTTAGGAGATCTTCCTCTTTGCACTCTTCACTGTCCATTTATGATGGAGAAGAAGAATAGTGAAGACTTGGTTTCCAGTCAGTCAAATTCCCCTCCACTCCTGTTCAGAAGACGTTAGAAAATTGAGAAGTATTTCTTTGCACAAAAGGAGATAGAAGTCCCACACGAGTGGACATTTCCTCAATTTATAACGTTGAATCTGCATGATAGATATTTGTTAGCCACGGCCATGAGAGCATATGGAGTCAAGGCAGTAGGAGGCAGTGGTAATGTCACTGAATTAGTAATCCAGAACCTAGGATGATGTTTTGGAGACATGGGTTTGAATCCCACCATGATAGATGGTGAAATTTGAATTCAGCAAAACTCTGGAATTCAGGAGCTGTTTTATTGGTGACCATATAGTCATTGTCAATTGTTGTAAAAATCCACCTGGTTCAATAATGTCTGTTAGCGAAGGGTATTTTTTGTCCTTACCTAGTCTGGCCTACAAGTGAAATTGAATTACTTCCAATAATTTTTGAAATATTTATAATGGCTATTGCATGGTTCCCAGAGTGCATACTGGATGAGAGATTGTGAAGGATACATAGGATCACAGGGTTAACATGGGGCTCCCTGATGAGATGGTATGGAGATGGGTTTGGAGGTAACATGGGCATGAAGTGGGGTGGAGTGAGAAGAGTGAAGAGGGTGACTTTTGGGCAACTGCATTGGAGAGCTGAGGCTGGCCTTCCAACCAATCCACCACAGAACCCGCCCTGTCTTCACATCCTCTCCTGTGGTACACACAGTGCATTGGGAGCCCAGCCCCCTGTGGTCAAACTCCAAATTCCTGGGCAAAGTCACTCAAGGATTGATGCACTTCCAAAGGCACAATGAGGTGTCAGTCAGGTTTTCCCAGCCATCCAGCCCTCTGGGTGGTGCAAGATGTGGCAGATGAATTTAGTTAAAGGTTAATGGAAGGGAAGAAGAAGAACAGGCTGAAACAGCAGAGAAAGCATGCGTGAAGAACTCCTGGTGGGAAGTCACTGCTTCTAGTAAATACCTCGATTGCAGCAACTGCCAACGTCAACTGTCTTACAAAAGTAAAACGCAGCTGAAAATTGTGTTAGGAGGTTTTCCTATTTACATGCTTCATTGTCCATCTATAATGGAGAAGAAGAACAGTGAAGACTTGGTTTCCAGCCAGTCATATTCCTCTCCACTCCTGTTCAGAAGACAACAGAAGATTAAGAAATGTTTCTTTTCACAAAGGGCAATAGAGGTGCAGAATGCAATTCCAGGAAACACAGCAGATGATTGCTTAATTAATAAGTAAGATTTGAGAGTGATAGGTACATATTAGCCAATGGTGTGAAAGCATATAGAGTCAAAGAATTAGTCTACAAATCCATAATCAACTAAATGGTGAAACAGGCTCAAAGAGCTGAATGGCCCGTTGTTCCCATTTTCCTCTTAACCCTGTTGAAGATATCTTTTCACATACGTTGATTACCAGGCAATCTCCTGATCAATTACAGTATTGTGTATGATTTTTTAACAATCAATGCATGGACAACACCATAGATGAATCCTCCTACTCTTCACACAATTCCAATTGCAGTTAATCCAAAGTGATTTTGTTTTACTTTTTCTCCTTCCTAACCTGAAGTAGGTGAAACTGGAGTGATCTCTGCCACTCTCTGCTGGTCTTTTGTGGCTCAATTGGTCTCTGGATATACATGATGGGATGAATGGCCTATTTCTGCACCATAACATTGATGTGATGGCACCAGGAATGTCAGGAAGTGTTTGCAACAGTGCCTGCACTGCAACGTCATTTATTTGGCTGTAAACAGTTTGGGATGCTGCTAGGTTTGTGAAAGGTGCCATTTCAATGTAGGCCATCCTTTATCTTTTAAACACTTTGCTCTGTCAAAACACAACAGTAAAGGAGCCCATTGCTTGACCCCATAGTGATTGAGTTCACTTGTGCTTCTAATTCCATTGCTGAATAGTATTGGGATAGTGGCAAAAGTCACATTGTTTTGTTAGGGAGTAGTCCATGCAATAAGGGAGAGTAGACAAAAGACAGCAGTAAGAGAAATGTTAACAAACTGCAGTAATGTATCCATGTTCCATTTTTCCAAGTACTCGGTGAACATTTTCCCAGATCATTTCACAATAGTCAGGAATGAGCAGCAACTGAAATTGGTTAACTACATTGTCATTTTGGCTGAAGTGTTTCAACATAGATTTCCTTTCAATGGATTGCCTGCTGTTTCTGATGGAAATGTTGCAATAGCTTATTGTTTTCTTGCAAGTATATATCTCCTACATATGCTCCTGATGCCATTGACCTGCTCAGGCCTGAGTTAAATATCTTGTCTTTTGTTTTGTGCCAATTGACTGCTTCTGTATTCTATATATTCCAGCTTGAAGGATTTCCCACCTGGGGGATGGCCTGCCAGGGGAAAGCCATAGCGGCCAGGTCTCTGGCACTGAGACTGGCTCTGTGGCTCAGAAGGAAATGGGAGAGAATAGGACCTTGATAGTGATAGGAGATTCAATGGTTAGGGGAACTGACGGGAGATCCTGTGGTCCCGAGCGAGACTCCCAGATGGTGTGTTGCCTCCCGGATGCCAGGTTCACGGATGTCTCGGATTGAGTTGACAGGATTCTTAAGGGGGAGGGAGAGCAGTCAGAAGTCATGGTACACATTGGTACCAATAACATAACTAGGAAAAGGGATTAGGTGTGAATTTCAGGAGTTAGGTTGGAAGCTAAAAGGCAGGATAAGCAGAGTAGTAATCTCAGGATTACTACTGGTGCGATGGGCTAGAGGGGCTAGGAATAGAGAGTGAGTGCAGCTGAACACATGGCGACAGAGCTGGTGTAGGAGAGAGGGCTTCAGATATGTGAATCATTGGGATACCTTCTGGGGAAGGTGGGACCTGTACAAGGACGGGTCACACCTGAACTGGAAGGGCACCAATATCCTGGCCGGGAGGTTTGCTGGAGCTCTTTGTGAGGGTTTAAACCAGTTTGGCAGGGGGATGAGGACCAGAGCTACAGATCAGAGGGTGGGGTAGCCAGTGTACAGACAGAAAGAGCAAGCAGAGAGTCTGTGAGGAAGGATAGACAGTTGATAGGCAAAGTTGCAGTCAGTGCAACGGGTTGAAGTGTATCTACTTCAATGCAAGAAGCGTCAGGAATGAGGGTGATGAACGCAGAGCATGGATCAGTACTTGGAACTACGATATTGTGGCCATTAGAGAGATTTGGGTAACACAGGAGCAGGATTGCTTGTTGAATATACCATGGTTTAGATGTTTCATAAGAAATAGGGAGGGAGGTAAGAGAGGTGGGTGAGTGGCATTGCTAAGCGTGATGGTATCACAGTTGCAAAAAGGGAGGTTATTGAGGAGGGTTTGTCTACTGAGTCGGTATGGGTGGAAGTCAGAAACAGGAAAGGAGCAGTTACTTTATTGGGAGTTTTCTATAGACACCCCACTAGCAACAGAGACACTGAGGAATGGATGGGGAGGCAGAGTTTGGAAAGGTGCCAAAGTAATAGGGTTGTTGTCATTGGGTGACTTCAACTTCCCTAATATCGACAGGGAACCTCCTTCGTACAAGTAATATGGATGGAGTAGATTTTGTCAGGTGTGTCCTAGAAGGATTCCTGACTCAGTATGTAGATAGGCCAACTATAGGGGAGGCCATTTTGGATTTGGCATTTGGCAATGAACCAGGCCAGGTGTTAGATCTCTCAGTGGGAGAGCATTTCGGTGATAGTGATCACAACTCCCTGATCTTTACTATTCTCATGGAGATCGATAGGAGCAGACAATATGGGAAAGTATTTAATTGGGAGAGGGGAATTGCAATGCTATCAGGCAGAAACTGTGGAGCCTAAATTGGGAACAAATGTTCCCAGGAAAATGCATGACAGAAATGTGGAGGTTGTTTAGGGAGCACTTGCAATGAGTACTGAATAGGTTTGTCGCACTGAGGCAAGGAAGGGATGGTAAGGTGAAGTAACCTTGGATGACAAGACATGTGGAACTTCTAGTCAAGAAGAAGAAGGAAGTTTACTTAAGGTTGAGGAAGCAAGGATTGGACACGGCTCTAGACGTCTACAATGAAGCCAGGAAGGAACAGAAGAATGGACTTATGAGTGCTAGAAGGGGGCATGAAAAAGCCTTAGCTGTAGGATTAAGGAAACCCCCAAGGTCTTCTATACTTATGTGAGGAACAAGAGGATGGCCAGGCTGAAAGCAGGGCTGATCAGGGATAGTGGAGGGAACTTGTGCCTGCAGTCAGAAGAGGTAGCAGAGATCCTTAATGAATACTTTGCTTCAGTATTCACTAGTGAGAGAGACCTTGTCGTTTGTGAGGACAGTGTGAAACAGGCTGATATGCTCCAACAGTTAAAGTTAGAATGAAGGATGTGTTAGCAATTTTGAAAAACATGAGGATAGATTATCTTTGCATCCTCACTGTCCACTAGAGTAGTACCAGATGATTGGAGGGTGGCAAATGTTATTCCCTTGCTCAAGAAAGTGAATATAGGTAATCCTGGGAATTACAGATCAATCATTCTTACTTCTGTGGGCAAATTATTGGAAAGGATTCTGAGAGATAGTATTTATGATTATATGGAAAAGCACAGTTTGATTAGAAATAGTCAGCATGGATTTGTGAGGGGCAGGTCATGTCTCACAAGCCTTATTGAATTCTTTAAGGATGTGACAAAACATATTGATGAAGGTAGAGCAGTGGATGAGGTGTATATGGATTTTAGCAAGGCATTTGATAAGGTTTCCCATGGTAGGCTCATTCAGAAAGTAATGTGGCAATGGGATTCATGGAAATTTTTCCGTCTGGATACAGAATTGACTTTCCAAAAGAAGACAGAGCGTGGTAGCAGATGAAAACTATTCAGCCTAGAGCTCAGTGACCAGTGGTGTTCCGCAGGGATCTGTTCTGGGACCTCTGCTCTTTGTGATCTTTATAAATGACTTTAATGAGGAAGTGGAAGGGTGGGTTAGTAAGTTTGCTGATGACACGAAGGTTGGTGGAGTTGTGGACAGTGTGGAGGGCTGTTGTAAGTTGCAATGGGACATTGACAGGATGCAGAGCTGGGAAAAGAAATGGCAGATGGGATTCAACACAGAAAAGTGTGAAATGATTCATTTTGGAAGGTTGAATTCGAATGCAGAATACATGGTTAATGGCAGGATTCTTGGCAGTGTGGAGGAACAGAGGGTTCTTGGGGTCGACGTCCAGTGAAGGTTGCCATCCAAGTTGAGAGGATTGTTAAGAAGGCATATGATGTGTTGGCTTTCATTGGCAGGGGGATTGTGTTTAAGGGCTGCGAGGTTATATTGCAGCTCTATAAAACCCTGGTTAGACCTTACTTGGAATATTGTGTTCAGTTCTAGTCACTTCATTATAGGAAGGATGTGGAAGCTTTAGAGAGGATGCATAGGAGATTTACCAGGATGCTGACTGGACTGGAGGGCAGGTCTTATCAGGTAAGGTTGAGGGAGCTAGGGCCTTTCTCATTGTAGTGAAGAAGGATGAAAGTGATGAAGGATGATAGAGGTGTACAAGATGATGAGATGTATCGATGGAGTGGATAGCAGAGATTTTTTTCCCATGGCAGAAATGGCTATCACGAGGGGGCATAATTTTAGGCGATTGGAGGAAGGTTTAGGGGAGATGTCAGAGAGTGGTGGGTGCGTGGAATGCACTGTTGCTAGGAGAGTCACATACATCAGAGACAATTAAGCAACTCTTGGTTAGGCACATGGATGATAGTAAAATGAAAGGTATGCTGGTTAGTTTGATCTTAGAGTAGGATAATAGGTCGGCACATCATCATTGGCTGAAGGGCCAGTACTCTGCTATTTGTTCTATGTTCTATGTTCTTCTCTGTTCTATATGTTTTAAATTTATCTTTTTATGGGATGTGGCCATCACTGGCAAGGCCAGCATTTGTTGCCCTCCTCTAGTCGCCTTGGACTGATTGACTTGCTAAGTCATTTCAGAAGGCATTTAAGAGTCATCCACATTGCTGTGAGTCTGGAGTCAATTGTAGACCAATTCAGGAAAAATGGCAGATTTCCCTCCCTAGAGGGCATTCATGAACCAGACTTTTTTTAATGCAGTCAATGACACTTCGGTGGTCACTTTTAGTGAGACTTGCTTTCAGTTCCAGATTTAATAACTGAAATTAAATTCCAACATGGGTTGGATTTGAACCCATGTCCCCAGAGCATTAATAATGGAAGTGGGAAGTGTTGGAGAAACTCTGCAAGTCTGGTGACATCTGTGGAGAGAGAAAATTAATGTTTTGAGTCCAATTTGGAGCATTCTGATGAAGAATCATGAGTCATACAGCACAGAAACAAACCCTTCAGTCCAACCAATCCATGCTGATCATAATCCCAAACTCAACTAGCCCCAGGATAACAAAGTGTGGAGCTGGATTAACACAGTGGGCCAAGCAGTATCTCAGGAGCACAAAAGCTGACGTTTCAGGCCTAGACCCTTCATCAGAGAGGAGGATGGGGAGAGGGTTCTGAAATAAATAGGGAGAGAGGGGGAGGCAGACCGAAGATGGATAGAGGAGAAGATAGGTGGAGAGGAGTGTATAGGTGGGGAGGTGGGGAGGGGATAGGTCGGTCCGGGGAGGACGGAGAGGTCAAGGAGGCGGGATGAGATTAGTAGGTAGGAAATGGAGGTGAAGCTTGAGGCGGGAGGAGGAGCTAGGTGAGAGGATGAACAGGTTAGGGAGGCGGGGACGAGCTGGGCTGGTGTCTGCCTGGTTAATCAGCAGTAGCATCCCAGGCTGATTATCATTGTTCCCTGACTCAGTGAATCATACTTTCACTTACTTTCAAGATGTTTTCATAGAATAGAAATTGCTTTCATAGAATCCCTACAGAAATGATACAGGCCACTCGGCCCAACCCTCCAAACAGCATCCCAACCAGACCCCACCCTACCATTTACCATGACCAATTCACCTAAACTGGACTGTGGGAGGAAACTGGAGCACCCAGGGGGGACACACACAAACACAGGGAGAATGTGCAAACTCCACGCAGACAGTCACCAGATGCTGGAATCAAACCCACGTCCCTGTTGTTATGAGGCAGCAGTGCTAAACACTGAGCCACCATGCAAATACTCCAGCACTGTAATCTGGACTGATGGTCTCAATGTCGTAGAGGGAGGTCTGAACTGCCAGCAGAGCTGCAGATTGAAATGAACTGTTAATCCAAGGCCTACCCATCCTCTCAGGTGAGTATAAGAGAGCTGATAGCCCCAATTCTAAAGAAGAACAAAGCAGTCCTTTATGATATTACAGCCAATAATATGTTAACCAACATCACTGGAAGCAGATTATCTGATCCTTATGACATTACTGAATTCGGATCTTGCCTGCTGGGTTTCCTACATTATAACAGCAACCATTCTTCAAAAATATTTCATCAGTAAGAGAACCCCAAAGTTGTGAAAAGTGCCAGATAAGCTAAACTTTGTTCTTTCCTTAAGCCCGAGGAGCTGAGATCAGTAATGCAGTTTTTTCTTCTTTTAAATAGTTTTAGATAACAACTTGATGAAAGTAAGTTTGACTAATTTATTTTATTTTCTCCCCAGAGGAGGAATAAAAGACAGAAATGTTGGGGTAACAAAGGTAGGGTGGGGTCTGGTTGGGATGCTGTTTGGAGGGTTGGGCTGAGTGGCCTGTATCATTACTGTAGGGATTCTATGAAAGCAAGAATTTTATCACAAAAGCATCATGTTCATGCAGCCAAACCAAATTCAACTTGCACAAGTTTCTTACAGAAAGGAAAGGCTTCCAGATCATAGGATCATACAGTACAGAAGAGGCCCTTCAGCCCATCAAATCTGTACCACCCTTTTTGGAACAGAATGTCCCAAAGCTTTTCATAGCCAATGGCATATGTTTGAAGTGTAGTCAGTGTTTATGGCAGGGGGACAAAAAAGCATAGGAAGCTCCCATAAACAAGAATGCAATAAATTATTAGATCACAGTTCTTTTAGGTTTTGGTGGACGGGTGAATAGGACTCAGGGGGTGGGGGTTGGGAATTCCTCTGCTCTTCTTAAAATGGTGTCATTAAATCTATATGAGGGAATAGGCAAAGCCCCGGATTGATAACCCATTCCAAGGTCAGCACCTCCTGTCCTCTCTGGTCTGGTTCAAGGCAATCCAGTGACAGAAATCCCATTTTTATATCTTTCTCAATTATAACCTTAAGAATGGTGATGGAGCTTGAGTGCTGAAGGAGGGCTCCACTGGAACTGATTGCTATCAGCAGTTGGACTATCGATGCCATGGACATCAAAGTGGAGAGGTCAGTCACATAGTGAATAAACAAATATAGAAGCATAGGAGCAGAAGTAGACCATTCAGCCCATCCAACACACTTTGCCATTCAACATGAATGTGACTGAGCCCCTGCCTCAATACTATACTCTCATTCTCTCATTCTACCTCTTAACATCTTTGCCCTCTAAAACCTTGTCTATTTCTTTTTCAAATATGTTCAGTGATATGGCCTTCTATGGTAGAGAATTTCACGGACTCATTACCCTCTGTGTGAAGAAATTTCTCCTCCTATCTCAAAATCTGTGATTTCTACGGGAACACTCTCAATGATTTGATTCTAGTGGGAACAGAGCTGGCTCTAAAAGGACCTCAGGATGAAGAAACAGCATCATAACACTGTCTTCTTATCGATCACTCCAAAATTGAATTCCCCCAGCACCAATGGTGCGGAGTGCTTGGTGAGCCCTCATTGTCACTAAGAAGATTGGTCAAATGCCTGGAATTCCATAATTGGAAGGTAGGGGAGGTGGAAGTGACTCAATAAGGTGTTGCATATTTATAACAGAAATGAGGAGGAAGCTTTTCTCTCAGAAGATAATGAATCTGTGGAATTTGTTATGGGAGAAGGCTGTTGAGGCTGGGCCATTAAGTATATTCTAGGATGAGATAGACAATTTGTTTAATCGGTCAAGGATTTGAGGGTTATGAGAGAAGGGCAGGAGAGTGGAGTTGAGAATTATCAGATCAGTCATGATATAATTGAATGGCAGAGCAGACTAGATAGGCTGAATGGCCGATCTCTGCTCCTACATCTTACAGTCTGAAAGCACTCTTGGGTATTTTCCTTTGACGATTTCACTTTTATTCTCTAGAATTCCATCCCAAAATCTTTCTACCTTATGTTCGTAGAATCATAGAATCCCTACAGAAAGAGGCTATTTGGCCCATCGAGTCTGCACTGACCCTCTGAAGAGTATATCACACAGACCCAACACCACCACCCCCTCACCCTATCTCTGTAACTCTGCATTTACCTTGGGTAATCTCTCTAGCTTGCACATTCCTGGATAATACAGGCCAATTTAGCATGACCAATGCACCTGCCCTGCTAATGTTTGACTTGTTGTCCCCGTTTTATTTCTTTGAAACTTAATTCTTTGACCAGTACCTTTGCTCATCTGCCTTAATATCTTTTTATGTGTCAAATTTTGCCTGAATAATCTCTTGTAGTGAGGAGCAATTAACTTTTATGAAAGATCCCATGTAAACATAAACTGTTGTCTCAATTTTCTCAGAATTGGCTTGATTTTCATCAATTGTTTTCTCCATGTGGTCAGAGTTCCATAGCACTCTACTTTAAATTCTAAGAAGTGAAAGAAAGTTACTTTCTCATGACAGACTTTCAGTGTGTTTTGAAAAACAGGTACTTCCTCTTTTGTGACGATACTGGGCATCAGTAGAAAACTAGTTGAAGGACAGAAAGATACAAAGTGATTAGAAGGTGATTAGAACCTGGCAGTGGGAATAGCTCTGGGCTGGACTAACAAATTAGCATGATTGCTCTTCTTTTGCTGCCACAAATCATGCATTTTTTATATCCATCTGAATGTATCTGATCATCTTTCTCTTACATGATGAAAGAAGTGACACAGGTTAGTAAAGCCAGAAGATAATCTAGCACCATTCGGCCCAACATTTGGCCCATATCCATCTAGACCCTTCCTATTCATGTGTTCATTAAAATGCCTTTTAAATGTTTTAACTGTACTCGCCTCCATCATTCCCTCTGGCAGCTCATTCCATATACACACCACCCTCTGCATTGCCTGTCAGGTCCCTTTTATATCCTCTCTCATCTCACCTCAAACCTATGCCCTCTAGTTTTGGACTCCCTTACCCTAGGAATAAAGACCTTGGCTATTCACCCTATTCATTGCCCCTCATGATTTCATGAATCTCTGTAAGGTCACTCGACTTCCGACACTCCAGGGAAAATAGCCCCAGCCTATTCAGACTCTTCCTAAGACTCAAACCATCCAACCCTGGCACATTCTTGTAAATCTTTTCTGAACCCTTTCAAGTGTAACAATATCATTCCTATAGCAGGGAGACCAGAATGTTGAACTGGAAACATTAATTCTGCCTTCCTCTCTTGAGATGCTGCCAAACCTGGTGATTTTCTCAAGACCTTTCTGTTTTCATTTCAGTTCTGCTGCATCTGCAGTAGTTTGCTTTGATTATACATTGGGGTGAGCTCCCTGTTCTGGTTCAAAACAAAAGTACCAATGGATGTTTACAATCTAGTAAGCAGGGAAATGGGGACACAGTTTAATGTCTCATCCAAAAAATGGAGCATCCAACAAAGCTGCAGTCTCTCAGTACCTTCTGCAGTATGTGTGCAGATTTTTGTATTGGCTGAATTGAAATTTGAACGTCACGACCCAGAGGTAAGACGTCAATCACCTGAGTCACAGCTAATACAGAGCTTATGTGAAAATTATTCAAAGCCTTGGTTTGACCACACTTTGTACTGTGTGTTGTTCTGATCGCCATGTTATAAAAGCAAAGCATTGGAAAAGATGCGAAAGAAAGTGTTGCTAAAATTGATAATGAATTTGAAAGGTTGTTCTATCAGGAAAGGTTAAACAGTCTGGTTCCCTTTATTCAAGGGGACAGAAGGTTGAGGGGTAAGGTCTTTAGAACTATGAAAAATGAATATAGAGAGGATGCTGTCTCTTTTAGAAATGGATCTTATTGTCATGTGTACTCAAGAACAGGGATACAGGAGCACAGTGAAACATGTACAATGTTGCCATTCATGGGGCCATCCTAGGTGCAAGATACCAAAATACAAAATCTCAGGTGAAAAGAAGAAAAGAAATAAGTTAAAAGTTCAACATTACAGTTTTTCACAGTATAAAGTAATAAACGAGAAATGAAGTTAACCATTCCAAATTAGCTTTAGGGCTATGGGCCTGCAGACCTCCACACTTGGTTTACCCCACGAGGGCTCGATCTCACTTCCTCACTAGGCTAGATCTCTCAATCCCCATGCCATCTTGACCTGATCGACATCCACTGTCTCCCTTGCTGTGTTTTACATCTCTATCTCTGCAGCCCTGTGCTGCCGCCTCACTGTTGACCTTCATGTGGGCTCACTAGCCACCTCGTTCTGGTGCTGCTCTGGGCTGCCAGCCACTTTGTGATGCTGCCAACCGCTAGAGTTCTGCCTGAGTACACCAGCTGCCTCGTGGCATAATTGGAAAAGCTCCAAATTCCCAGCCATGAGCAGCCTGGAGTCAGTGAGCATCAGTGTACAAACCACAGCACATTGGGCCCTGCAGCCTGGGGTCAGTGAGCATCGGTATATGGACCACAGCACACTGGGCCCTGCAGCCTGGAGTCAGTGAGCATCGGTATATGGACCACAGCATACTGGGCCCTGCAGCCTGGAGTCAGTGAGCATTGGCATACAGACCACAGCATACTGGGCGCTGCAGCCTGGAGTCAGTGAGCGTTGGCATACAGACCACAGCACACTGGGCCCTGCAGCCTGGGGTCAGTGAGCATTGGTATATGGACCACAGCATACTGGGCGCTGCAGCCTGGAGTCAGTGAGCGTTGGCATACAGACCACAGCATACTGGGCCCTGCAGCCTGGAGTCAGTGAGCATTGGCATACAGACCACAGCATACTGGACCCTGCAGCCTGGGGTCAGTGAGCATTGGTATATGGACCACAGCATACTGGGCCCTGCAGCCTGGAGTCAGTGAGCATTGGCATACAGACCACAGCATACTGGGCCCTGCAGCCTGGAGTCAGTGAGCATTGGCATACAGACCACAGCATACTGGGCGCTGCAGCCTGGAGTCAGTGAGCGTTGGCATACAGACCACAGCACACTGGGCCCTGCAGCCTGGGGTCAGTGAGCATTGGTATATGGACCACAGCATACTGGGCGCTGCAGCCTGGAGTCAGTGAGCGTTGGCATACAGACCACAGCACACTGGGCCCTGCAGCCTGGAGTCAGTGAGCATTGGCATACAGACCACAGCATACTGGACCCTGCAGCCTGGGGTCAGTGAGCATTGGTATATGGACCACAGCATACTGGGCCCTGCAGCCTGGAGTCAGTGAGCATTGGCATACAGACCACAGCATACTGGGCCCTGCAGCCTGGAGTCAGTGAGCATTGGCATACAGACCGCAGCACACTGGGCCCTGCAGCCTGGGGTCAGTGAGCATTGGTATATGGACCACAGCATACTGGGCCCTGCAGCCTGGAGTCAGTGAGCATCGGTATATGGACCGCAGCACACTGGGCGCTGCAGCCTGGAGTTGTGCTGACAATAGACCCGCTCTGGAGGCCAACAAGGCCAATGCCCCCTCACCTGTGGGTGAGATCAGAAGTTGTGACGAATCACTAACAAATGTATAGAAAAGTCAGAAGAAACTTCTTTAGATGTGGAATTCGCAACTAGAAGGACTGGCTGAGAAGTCTAGGTGGTACAACATTAGGTGCACCCATAAGAGAGAAAGAAAATGAAGGATCTGTTGAACATGCAGTTGCACAGATTAAGAGTAGGCATCCTCAAGCCTGCTCTGCCATTCAATAAGATTGGGGCTTATCTGATTACTCCAGTACCCCATACCACCAATAACCTTTCACCTCCTTGCTAATTAATTATCATATCATAGAACCCCTACAGTGTGAAAGCAGGCCATTCAGCCCATTGAGCCCACACTGGCCCTCCAAAGAGCACCCCACGCAGGTCCAGTTTCGATTCCAGCCTCGGGCAACTGTCTGTGTGGAGTTTGCACTGTCCCCCCGTGCCTGCGTGAGTTTCCTCCGGGTGCTCCGGTTTCCTCCCACAGTCCAAAGTTGTGCAGGTTATGCTATATTGCCCATAGTGTTTAGGCCAGGAAATGCAGGGATAGGGTAGGGGGTGGGTCAGGTGGGATGCTCTTTGGAGGGTCAGTGGACTTGATGGGCTGAATGGCCTGCTTCCCCATCGTAGGAATTTTAAGATTTGATAATTAAGACTCTAACTACTTTTGCCTTAATATCCAAGGCGTCTGCTTCCCCATATTTTAAGGAAGAGAGTTCCAAAAGCCCACAATGCTCTCAGAGAAAACTTCACCTTGTGTGTGTTGAATGGACAACCCCATATTTTGAAGGTAGTGGCCTAAGAGGGTGTTCTCGTTAGTCCAAATGACATGCCTCTGTGCTGTAAATCCTTTGTAATACCTTGCAAGGAACATTTGTCATCATATGTCAAAATCCCATTACAAAATATAAGGAACCGTACATGATTTCTTCTTACTTAATTGCGAAATCTGGCTGATGAAGTTTGACCAGAGAGACAAATCCTGAGCAGAATGTACAACAAGTACTTAGTGGGTTTTAAATTGCGCAGATGAATTGCGGTGTGCACTACTTTGAGATGTCCAAACTAACTCGGAACATTAGGGCACAGCTCCCCTCTTTATAGTTTGCTGTGATGGTTAATTGAAATACACTGAGTGGGTGAAGCAGTTTCAATAATAACTTTCAAAAAGGAACAATGTAACAGCACAAGAAAAATCAGCCTGAACAAGCAGGAGTTGTTGCATGTGTGGGAAAGATACCATGCAAAACTAAAAGAGAATGAAAGCCTTTGTGAAGGAGTTTTAATTCTTTCATTAGGTTTATCCAAGGTGGATTGTTAAGATAGGAGCTGTAAATGATGTGATCTGCCAGCGCAGCAAAGCTGAAAATAGTCAGTTGTTAAAACCACAGGAAGAGACCGTTAGGGTGGGGCGGCATTGCTGTTACTCATGCAAAACCTTACTCTCTAAGATCTGTAATAGTCATTATTTAATAATTATGTTGAGAACAAGTTGGGTGGGCTAGTGTCCGTGATCCTGTACCCTGTTCCACTCAAATGCACCCATATACAAGGGAATGGCTGCATTTTCCCAGCCCTGTGGTGGTGGGCATGAAGGAAAGAGCTGCAGAAAAGTATGGGGAAGCCAGCCAATCTCCTAAAGAGGGGCAGCATGTCCCCCCCCCCACACAAAATAACCTAATCAAAGGGATTTCCCCTCCAAGTGGTCTATTGCCTTCCCCCATCCATACTGCCCCCTCCCAGGTTATTAGTTTGATTTATGCCGCTGACGATCCTCTTATGTTGTCAGCACTTGAGTTCTTGGTATATTCCCCAGGTAACCTTGACTGGCCATCATGAGTATTTGCCTCCTCTGCCAATATGTGGCATTGAGAAAGATTTGTTTGCGGTAGTTCACTGTCACCAAGCCTCCTTTTATCTTTGCACTGTCTTGGACCTACCTAGTGATCAGCGGTAGATCTCCTGTCAACATTATCCAGAGGCTGAGACTAATACTGTGGGGTCAAGGGTGCAAATCCCAGCACAGCAGCTGGTGGGATTTAAATTCAATTAATAAATCTGGAATTGTAATCTAAAGCAATAATGCCGACCGTGAAACTATTATCAATTGTTGTGAAAAACCATCTGCGTCACAAATGGCCTTTACAGAAGGAAATCTATCAACCTTACCTGGTCAGGCCCAAGTGTGACTCCAGGCACACAGCACTGTGGTTGATTCTTAACATCCCTTTAAAGAGTGTCTTAGAAAGCCATTCAGTTTAAGGTTATTGAGGATAAAGTACAAATATTGAGCTTGCTAGTGACTTCCACATCTGGGTAAAGAGTAAAAAAAAATTCTCCTCTTCAGCAGTCCAACTGCAGTTCAGTTTTTCTAGTCAAGTCAAGTTGGCATTGCTGAAGTTTGAAGTAACATCTGTCTTGAGACAGCAAAGAAACATCACTGATAATCTGCTTCAGCAGCGTGAGAAAGAAGCTAACATTTGCATTCTGCCAACTTTTTATTATTCAGGGCTTTGTTAATAATATGAAAGTTACCACTTATTCTTCTTTTTGGCATTGACTGCTGTTTTGGGTATAGACAGAATCTCCTGTTCTCTGGAACAGCACCATGGCATTTACCTGAACAGGAAGGTGGGACTTTGGTTTAATGTCACATTGGAAAGATTAGCACTGCAGCACTCCATCAGTACAGAACTGAACTATCAGCTTTGCACCTAAGACTTTGGGTAGGACTTGAACCTGGAACTTTGTGGTCCAGAGGTGACTGCACAAACAATTCAGGGGGAAAAAATCACAGGTTCTGGATCCCCAGGCCAAGGAAAATATCATTAATGCGTCCAGTTTGTCCAGCCCGATCAGAATTTTACATGTTTCAATGAGATCGCCCTCACTCTTTTAAACTCTGGGAATACAGGTCCAGTCAATCTAATCTCTTCTGATGAGACCTGCTAGCCCAGTACCAGTCTGGTGAACCTTCATGGAGCGCTGTCTATGGCAAGTATATATTTTTTGACAAAGGAGACCAAAACTATGCAGTTCTCCAGGTGTGATCTCACTAAAGCCCTGTACGTTGTTGTATGCTTGCTTTGCTCAGTACTTAAACCGTCGTGCAATGAAGGCTGACATACTATTTGCCTTCCTGACTGCTCATAACCAGACCCACAAATATCCTGACATGTGTGTGCTTTGTAGCCGTTCCTATCCATTAATTAAATGCCCCAGCACAATTAGCACTGTATCTATTATTTGTCCCAGGATACACTTGCTTGTGAGCAGCACTCCTCACTGGGACTGCTGGAATCAGTCTTCCCCAGCAAGGGGAGGTGCACCTTGCTGGCCAGAAGCCTGTTCAAAATGGTTATGTCAGTGTCTGGGCCATGTGGCGAGTATAATTATCAGCTGATTTCAGGCACAAGCTTTCTATTTTTATAATTGACAGCCAGACTTTACAGCCACATTATCTACTTGCAGCAGTCACCCTAAAATAGAATTTATCTCA
Source organism: Stegostoma tigrinum (assembly GCF_030684315.1). NCBI lineage: Eukaryota > Metazoa > Chordata > Chondrichthyes > Orectolobiformes > Stegostomatidae > Stegostoma > Stegostoma tigrinum. Next base: position 7,912,699 of record NC_081383.1, on the reverse strand, counting down.
CCTATCAAGCTGCTGAGCTCATTTACAGTTAACGAAAACAGGGGGATAATGTCATTCACCTTCTCTAAAGTTTCAACCTTTTCTGTTCGGGTCCCCACTGATTTTATTTTCCCCTTCTTCATCCACTAGACACAAACATTGCTGGCAAGAGCAGCATTTGTTGCCAGTCCCTAACTACCCTTGAACTGGGTAGCATTTTGGGTTTATTCAGAGGGCACTCGACTCAACCATTTTGCTATGGCTATACGGTCACTGGATAAACGATGAAAAAAAAGGTTATGAAAATGGGACTAATCCAGTGTCTTTTATGCCTATGTCTGATCTTCCCAAACAAAATAGGTCAAACAACCCTTCTTCTGTGCTGTAAGACTGCATTTAATGTTATCTGGAACGAGGTAGGTGATACTGAAACACAGACAGATACTTAGGCCAGTTCTAAAGAAGGGTCAGGGGACTCAAATTTAATCGCTATTCTCTCCATGGATGCTGCTAGACCTGCTGAGTTTCTCCAGCAATTTCAGTCTTTTATTTCAATTCTTCAGCAGTCACCAGTTTTTTTTTAAAAATTAAAAACTTACAGCTACACAGTTTGCTACCCCAGCGGGAAGTGAGGGCAGCTATCGTGCTTTAGCCCACCAGTCCATGTAGCAACAACATCAATTGTGTCATTTCAGGCCTTGAGAAAGCATCATAAAAAAAAAACAAAGCCAGCTGCCTTCATCTAAAAGACCGTTATTAAATTTATTCTGCCATTTATTAAATAGTTTATATACAGTGCAATTAAACTACACAGTCTTGCTGAAATCAGTCTTCCTTTTGCTAAATTACATATTCACACAAACCAGATCCCACAAGCTGATGGTTTGTACACAGCTAATCAGCTCAAAAAGTGTACAGAGGACAGAAATTGATACAGAAGATTACTTAATGCTTTCAAAGCTTCTCCAAACAATGATTTTAAAATCTGTCCAGTCTATTGCATTTGTAAGCCTTCACTTTAGATTTTATTTAGTTGTTTATTAAGTAACATGTTCAAGGTTTTGACACCACCTCCCACATCTGCGACCTCTAGCCCTTTTACAAAGGCAAAGGCAGCAGTATCACAGAAATAGCCGCAACCCCTCCACGCTTTTAGTCACCCTGACTTGGAATTCTATCGCCCTATTCCTTCATTCGCTCTGGGTCAAAAGCCTGGAATGCTCCCCGGCAATTACTGTGCTACTACCTTCACCACACAGACGACTATGGTTCAAGGTGGCAACCCACCATCTCATTTTTAAAAGGGCAAAAAAAAAGGGCATTGAGTGCCAGGTACAACCCCATTCCTCCAATCAACTTTAAACAGCAGATACTGTCTGGTGTTAGCTCTTTTGATTTCTAATTAAAAACCATCTTAAATCTCAAATCTAATTTTAAAAACCTTGATTTACCAAAAAGGAAAACTGCACTTGAGCTAGTCTCCTAGTCTGGACCATTTATTTATAGCTTAAAGAACTTCTGGATAAATTTGCACATCATTTTCTGCAAACCCACCCCTTCACCATTAATAAATGTGTTATACACTATTTGAACTGAAACACTAGCAGCCTTCAGTCTTACTGAACTGCTGTACAAGTTTCTCTTTATACCAACACCAACACCCACCCCCACCCCCCCACCACCACCCAACCCATTCCTTCATTGAGGAACATGAGGATTTTCAAAAAATCATTTCCAACAACCCTATCTCAAAGGAATTTCTCCTTTCTCACTTCATCCCCCCACCACACACACACACACACAAAGTGATATCTCACTGTTTTCATTAGTCAGATCATATTTTAACATCAATGTTTATTCCTCTTGAACCAGTGGAGAAAATTCTCCACTCACATCCATATCCCACACATAATGGGCATTCAGTCAATTGCCAAACCTCAAGTCTCCCCTTTTAGAAATGGAAGTGGTTTGACATGTAGTGCAAATGTATAAGTTAAATAGCCTCTACCTTTTCAAAGGGTGACTTGCAGTAGAAGTCACAGGGACTATAGTGAGCAGGGTGAAAACAAAACTTGTCAACAAACCCACCTCTACACCCAATTTCTTCTGACCTTGTTAAAGACTCATCTAAAACAAAAAAAAAATATAGTGCCATTGCTGTTATGCAAGCTAAAAAGTCAGTTCCGGATTTTGTGAACAAGCTCAAAAGAACTGAATATTCGGGCATCTCTTCTAGCTCTCTCCCCATCCACTGAACACAACTCCGACATCCACCCCCATTCTCAGTCTCCCTGGCTCTTCATTCTACTCTTCAGATTGATTTCTCCACTTCCTCTCCATGTCTGTTTTCCCCTCTTGTTCTCTCCTCCATGACTCCCAACTGCTCTTTCTGCTCCATTCCGCTTTTCCTTATCCTACTTTGTCCCGGTGCTCCTCTTCAACTTCAAAATCACACATCCCTTTTCTGCCTGTTGTCCTCCTCATCCTCTGGTGCACCATTATCAACCGCTCCCCATGGCCCTCCTATTTCCCCAACCCTTGCAACACTATGGGAAAGCACTGATAGAGATTTTTTTTCACTCAATTAAAAAGGTGCAGAATAAACTGACAATCAGGTGCAAATTTGAGGCATTTAGAGGGTAGAAAAATGGAGAGTCTTCTCCTGGTCTGGGAGTTAAATTTAATTCTTCTTTGGATCCTCTTTGTCTTTATAATCTCCCATCATTTTTAAATTGAGACAGAATGTGAGGACCCAGGTTGTAAAACTACCAGTGTTACTAAATTGGCTTCAGTTTTCAATTTGCCTTAATGTAACACCAACTTTGTGTCAGCTCCTTCCCTTTCCTGAAGGACAGAAGATGAGCAATAAAATAAGTTTAGAAGCACTGCTCAAAAAAGCTAAAGCATCACATTGCCCATAGTCCATATTCACATCTGTCAAGCAATAAACATGCAACTAGGTAAAGTTGTCATAATCCCAGAGAACCATACAGCTGCTCTCTCATTAGAGACAAATGATCGCAAGTTTAACCCGAAGGCACCATACTTCAAGCGAGGAGCAAGGTTGAGAAGGCAGGGCCTTCATAAAAACCTTAGCTGGTGCAGGAATTTACATGCATTGTTGGCACCACTCTGCATTGCAAACCAGCCTTCCAGCCAACTAAGCTAACTGACTCTCCGTGTGTCTACAAGTTGGATAAGAGAAAGGAAAATTGTTAATGATTAACACAAGACAGATTTGTAATTATTGGGAGTGCTGTTAAGTGCTGCAGTTTCTATGTGCATCAGTAGGTGGCGATGAATTCTGACAGTTTACATAAAGAGAGACAGAACTGGAGTGCTCAACACTTTTCCACTGACTGCACCAGCAGATGGCTTAGTTCTGCCATTATTCAGCTCATCTTGCAGATGCATTCTATTTTGCTCAAGGAGCACACAATTTATAGACAGTCAATGTGGCGTTTTATAAATTCTTACTTGAGAAATAATTCCAGACTGACTCCAAACAAAAAAAAACGGATTCTAAACAAGGCCTCACACTTAACATGCAGTGTCTGACCTAAAATGTCACCTCTTCTTTACACAGATAAAACCTTTAGTTCTCTCAGAGGTGTGACCCTTTGATTTTTTAACTTCTAAATTCTGTGTCTGATACTACCCCTCTTACAAACACCTGAAGGAGCAAGGCTCGAAAAGCTTGTGTTTTCAAATAAGCCTTTTGGACCATAACCTGGTGTCGTGTGATTTCTGACCTTGTCCACCCCAGTCCAAAACAGCACCTCCAAATCACAGCTTATCTTCACAGGTTCACACCACCCACTGAAGTGGAAAACATCCATGAATACCCTTTCGGATTCAGATAAGCATCTTTACCCTGGACTCAGAGGGGTTGTGGATTGAAGCCCCAATGCAGTAGGTAACCCAGGCTGAAACTCTAATGCAGTGTTGCGAGTGTGGCACTTGCAGAGGCTCATTTTAAAATATGAAAGCTGAGGTTCTGTCTGTTCTCTTGGGTGCACGTAAAAGATCTCACTATTTTGAAGCTGCTCAGTGTCCAGGTTAATATTTCTCCTCTAAATGAGAACTGATCTGGTGATTACCTTATTGCTTCTTAGATATTGGCCCACCATATATTAATACACTTCAAAAAGGATCCAGTTGACTGTAAAGCTATTATGATACAGTGACTCAGTGGTTAGCACAGCTGTCTTACAGCACCAGAGATTAGGGTTTGATTCTACTCTTGGGTGACTACACAAACTCCACACGTTCTCCCCATATCTGCATGGGTTTCCTCTGGGTGCTTCCGTTTCCTCTTACAGTCCAAAGATGTGCAGGTTAGGTGGATTGGCCATGCTACATTGCCCGGAGTGTCCAGGAATGTGCAGGCTAGGTGGATTAGCCATGAGAAATTCAGGGTTACAGGGACAGGGGACATTCTTTAGAGTGGACATAATGGGCTGAGTGGCCTGCTTCCACACTGCAAGGTTCTACAATTTTATAAAATACAAGCTCTGACCTTCGAGCCACAAAAACTCCTGAAGCTAAGCACAATAAGCATTAGCTCCGCAATGTAAAGGATCATTGCAAACTGTTCTACTCTGATACACATACTGTTTCTTTTCAAAACTGCGTATTTAAAATTTGTTTTTAAAATGGTGACTGAGATAGTATTTTTTTGTCACTTATAAGCAATGGGGTCCCAGCTAAAACATGCTTAAAAGAAAACAGCAAATGAGCAACCAGAGGAAGATGCAGCTTTGACAAGGGCCAAATAAGAATCTTCACTCTTGCTGTACGACAGCTAAGGCCAACACCTATAAACCTCCAAGAGCTCCAGTCAGAGAGATTGGTCCACAGGCTTGAGCTCAAAGAGACACCATGCACTGGACTCGCTTGCCACTTCTGGTTCCTCGTCCCCATCCCCACTCTGCAAAGTTTGGCTTGGTGAGGGGGTTGGGGGAAAGTGGAAGGCTGATCAGTACAGCTGATCCGTGGAGAGGTTTGCCAGCTGGATAAGTGCCAGTGCCCCGTGCCACCGCTCTCTCTGTTCCTGCAGGTGTTGCCCGGTATAGCACTGTTCCTTCTCCTCCTCCTCGTCCTCTCGGTTGTTCATTGGGTTTTTCTGTTCCTGGTCAGATTTCTGGCAGCCTGCCTCTTCCTGCGCTGGGACTGGACGCTGTTCTCGACTCTGCCAATACCTGAGAAAAACGTTCACACATTCAGAGATCTCCAGTTGGACAAAATAAGCAGCAGCAAATCCAAAGTTTGGTTTAACGACTGCACTGTCCCCACTCTGGCCCCTTTAAGGCTAATTTTCTGTAATTATGGCTCCCTCCAGCCTGTAAATTTTCTTAAGCGTCATAACTGATAAATTCCCGACACTGTAGCAGTGTGCTGCAATCCTAATAATACTGCAACCTTGCAGCAATTTTGATTAGAAAAGCATTGTTTGAAATCTCAAACCTCAAACTTTGTGGTCTCAAACTCCAGTGAACAGAAAGTGGGTACAGGGCTACTGAGTTGGATAATCAGCCATGAGAATATTGAACTGTGGTATAGACTTGGAAGGCTGAATGACTTGTCCCTGCTCCAACTGACTATGTTTAATAAGGAAAGCACATTTTGACGGAAAGGGAGGAGAACTTGCATTCAAAGGAATGGTAAATGGAAGGTCTTAAAAATAAGTGGAGGCTAATAAATTCAGCAAGGAACGCAACAGAAATGACTTTACGCGGCAAGGGGTGCGAATTTTTCTTCTTTATTCGTTAACAGGATGAGGGTATCGCTGGCTAGGCAGCATTTATTGCCCATCTCTAATGGCCTAGAGGGCAGTTAAGAGTCAACCACATTGCTCTAGGTCTGGACTTGCATGTAAGCCAGACCAGGTAAGGATGGCAGTTTCCTTCCTTACAGAAGATTAGAGAACCAGATGGGTTTTTCCAACAATCGACAATGGTTTCAGGGCATCATTAGTTTCTTCATTCCAGATATTTTTTTGAACTCAAATTCCACCATCTGCTGAGGCAGGATTTGAACCCCGGTCCCCAGAATATTATCTGGGTGAGCCTATGGAACTCAGTGCCACAGAAATCAATCAAGGCCAAAACATTGTCTGTTTTTAAGCAGGCTAAGGACCAAATGGCCTACTTCTCCAATCTTCTATGAGTTTCTTCACTCCAATTATAGAGAAGGTTTGGAATTCTTTACTCCAGCAGGGTGCTGAGGCCAAGTCACTGAGTAAAAACATTTTGCTCCCAGCAAGTTAAGAGATGCACTTGGAATGCACTTCTTGGAAGCGTGGTCGAGGCAGATTCAATTGAGGCATTGGATGGTTTTGGTAGGAGATTGGCAGCAATAATAGTCAGACTCGATAATAGAGTTGGCGCAGGCATGTTGGGCCAAAATGCCTCCTTCTGCACCATTTATAACAATGAGCAGTAGATTTCCAGATATTGAATATAGCAAAGAAAATGGGGATAGTACGATGGGTTGAATGGCATGCTCCTGTTCCCAATCCCATGTTCTTGTACTGTTTGGAAAGAGGCGACACTGGGTGAGGTATGTAGACAGGTGCACAAAACCCCAGCACTCCCTGCCAAACAGGCCGCAGATATATCTTCAGCACGTTCCCAGAGGGCAGCTCATTGCCTCTTTCTTTGGGGAGATTAGTTATGGGCAATAGATGCCATAAACAATCAAACAAATACATTCACATTTTAGTTATTGGAGGAGGGAAGAGAGCTCAATATCTCACTTTGTTAACCACTCCACTACTGCCTTGTCTTCTTCAACCACCGTGACCTGGCCTTGTTCCGTTGTACCTTCATGCCTCCTCAGCCGGGCATACGGGTGTTTTGCGCAGTGCCGATTGGCATGAGTAAACTTGCTGACACAGCCTGGAAAGAATTTACAACATTACTTTATTAACAAGGGGATACTGAAGCTGTGCCTCATCGGTACAGAAATGCAACAGCACCACATTTCTCAGGCTAAAAGCAGACGCATTAAGTTCATTCAAAATTGGCCTCTCCAGAGCAAAATGTGATAATAAACTGGGAGCATCCTCACATGGAGCAGACTCAATCAATTACATTTCAGGTGAATAAACGTACAACTTACATTTTATGTAGCATTCTCAACACACTTCAAGGCGGTCAAGAAAAATTGCCAAACAGAATTGGGCCCCAATCCAAATATGACTCACCCGGCTCGGAACAGATGAAGGGTTTCTCTCCTGTGTGCAGGCGTTGGTGCGTCTTGAGCTGCCCGCTCTGCACGAAGGCTCTCCCACAGCTTGGGTAGTCACACACATACGGCCTCTCACCTAAACACCGCACAAACAGGGAGAAAGAGAAAGGAAGAAGTACTGAATGGTGGGATTTTTGCCAACTTCAGGACCTAAAGGGCAACAATTTTTTTTTGGGGGGTTGGGGAGAAGAAAAACAACTAAAATCAGTAAACGTTAAGACAATTATCTATCCTTTTATGAAGTTTTTTGAACAGCCAACAATTTGAGGCTTTTTTTTTTGACTGGGCCTCCAATGGAGTTGACTTCTTGCAAAACTAAGCCACAGCTATCTAGACTGCACATGCTCTCACCCACCTTCCTGCAAAAAAATGCAATTCCCTGCTCCCACTTCCTCCAACTCAGCCGCATCTGCTCCCAAGGTGGGGCATTCCACTCCTGAAGACCCCAGATGTCCTCGTATTTCAAGGACCGCAACTTAACCCTCCACGGTGGTCAAAAACACCCTTGACCGCATCTCTTGCGTTTCTCGCGCCTTAGCCTTCACACCCCCTCTCCTCAATAAAAACAAAGACAGAATTCCCCTTGTCCTCACATATCACCCCATTAATCTCTGGATTCAACGCATCATTCTCCGCCACTTCCACCACCTGCAATCTGACCCCACTACGAAGGATATATTTCTCTCCCCACCCTTATCTGCCTTGCAGAGGGGCTGCTCTCTTCTACTCTCATTTGCTCCACACTCCCCACCAGCCCTGGCACTTTTCCCTGAAACCGCAGGAAGTGCTACACCTGCCCCTACACCTCTCCCCTCACCCCTATCGCAGGACTCAAAAAAACCTTCCACATTAAACAGATGTTCACTTGCACATCCGTCAACGTGGTCTTTTGCATCCGCTGTTCCTGATGTGGCCTCCTCTACATCAGTGAGACCACGGGGAGGCTCGGAGATCGCTTTATACAGCGTCCGTGCTCTGATCTCGACAAACGACAACACCTCTCCCCGCCCCCACCCCCCCAGCCACAAAGCACTTCAACTCCCCCTCCTGTTCCCTGGACAACGTGTCCATCCTGGGCCTCCTCCAGTGTCACAACGACGCAACCCGGAAACTGGAGGAGCTGCACCTCATATTCTGCTTTGGGAGCCTACAACCCAATGGTCTCAATGTGGACTTTACCAGCTTCAAAATCTCCCCCCGGCCAGCCTCATCCCAAGAGCAACCCTCCCTCTCATCCCCGCCTGTCCATCTTTTCTCCCACCTCATTGACCAATTCCCACCACTGCCTACCTGCCATCACCAGCCCACCTACCTTTCCCAATCCATCCCCTCGCTCTACTTATTTCAGAGCCCCCTTTCCCTCCCCCAATTCTGAAGAAGGGCCCTGACCCGAAACACCAGCTTTCCTGCTCCTCTGATGCTGCCTGGCCTGCTGTGTTCATCCAGCTTCACACTTATCTCTGACTCCAGCATCTGCAGTTCTTACTATCTGTTAAGCAAACATGTTTGCCCAGTTCAGCTTCTGATCATAGGGTCTGCAATGTGTTGTGGAGCGCTGATTTCTAGATTTTTCAAATAAAAAAAGACAAAGGACCTATTGTCGCAAGCTGGTCTGTGTTTTGGGTCGGTCCCTTTCTAAAGGGGGCCAGGCACTCAGCCTGAAAGATGCAGCAAGGCTACCAAACCCACTTTAAATGTTGTTAACAACAAGCAGCGGCAACCAAAACAAAAAGAAAATGAACAAATGCGTTGTGGTTGAGAGGCTTGCACAAAGGCTCAAAAGCCCAGAGTCAGACAGCAAGGTGAAGAGGAGTGAAAGTAATGAACTGCAGTCACAGGTAGAGCCCCTAGCTGAAGTTCCTAAAACACACTACTCCAGATTCAGTTGGAGGTCATCAATTAAGATCAAGTAACCTCAGTACAAAACTAGAAATCAAATCTTCTAACTGCCTGCTGCACGTGACTCAGCGACATTGTCCAAATGAGCTAGGGGAAAAATCTCAGCATGACTTCTTAAAAAAAAAGCAGAAGCTGCTAGAAATTAGAAGTAACAAGATATCTTGGGGGAGGGAAAGTTTAACATTTCAGGCAGCATCTTTGGACAGATTACCAGTGGATGTTTCAAATCACTGACCATGAATAATTCTGATAAAATATCACAGTCCTGATCCATTAACCTGGTTTCTTTCTCCATGCCAAGAATCTGCTGGGAGGTGTTCTGCAAAGCGGTCTCCAAGCCTCCGCTTGGTTTCAAACACCTCCGCTCAGTTCGCAACAAACAACTGCACCTCCCAGTCGCAAACCATTTCCACTCCCCCTCCCATTCTCTAGATGACATGTCCATCATGGGCCTCCTGCACTGCCACAATGATGCCACCTGAAGGTTGCAGGAACAGCAACTCATATTCCGCCTGGGAACCCTGCAGCCTAATGGTATCAATGTGGACTTCACCAGCTTCAAAATCTCCCCTTCCCCAACTGCATCCCTAAACCAGCCCAGTTTGTCCCCTCCCCCCACTGCACCACACAACCAGCCCAGCTCTTCCCCTCCACCCACTGCATCCCAAAACCAGTCCAACCTGTCCCTGCCTCTCTAACCTGTTCTTCCTCTCACCCACCCCTTCCTCCCACCCTAAGCTGCACCCCCATCTACCTACTAACCTCATCCCACCTCCTTGACCTGTCCGTCTTCCCTGGACTGACCTATCCCCTCCCTACCTCCCCACCTATACTTTCCTCTCCACCCATCTTCTTTTCTCTTCATCTTCGGTCCGCCTCCCCCTCTCTCCCTATTTATTCCAGAACCCTCACCCCATCCCCCTCTCTGATGAAGGGTCTAGGCCCGAAATGTCAGCTTTTGTGCTCCTGAGATGCTGCTGGGCCTGCTGTGTTCATCCAGCTTCACACTTTATTATTTTGGATTCTCCAGCATCTGCAGTTCCTATTATCTCAGTCAAAAGATTGACACTGTTCTCTACAGCAACAGCAAAGGTGCAGAGAGCTGTACTGCACACTTCCAAGATTTTAAAAAAATCCAACTCAAAGTTAATTTTCAGGGAAAACGCCCAGAGTTTTGAGAGAGAGTTTTTTTCTAAAAAAAAGTTTTTAACTTCTATTGTGCTTTGAGCAATTCTGAAGTCCTTGGAGGGAGATGGTTGTATAGTGCACTGCTTCTGAGAAGGGGCAAATATAAAGATTATGAAGGGTCATTGAGTGGGATCGTAATTTTAAGGGAAGGGCAGGAGGCTTAGAGAGGATTTGAGGGAAAGATTTTTCAGAGGGTGGTGGAAATCTGGAATGCACTGCCAGAGAAACAAAACCACGTACACGAAGGTTGTGAGGATGAGCAGTTGCAACATCATAACATTTAAGGGTATGGGTCTAGTGTGGGGAAAGTGGGCCTAGTGTATATAGGTCAGCATAGGTCTGATGGGTTGAAGGAACTGTTCTGTGCTGTATGACTGTACAGCAAAACTAGATTACCTTAGAGTGTGAGGAGATAGCAATTGTCACAAAATAGAATACAAAACTTTGAGAGTTTACTTAAAGCTCAGTATTTTTAAGTTCTAGTGTATGAGAAATCCTGGAAGTAGCTATCAGTATTTCCAGTCTTGCAATTAAAGTCAGTTACCTTCAGCTTATATAGAGGTGTTAGAAAGAGGTATTTTCTCTAGTGTGGCTACTGTACAAGGTTTTTTATAAATTTTTAAGGGCATGCTTTGCAATTCATCAGATAGATAAAATAAATATTTAGCTTATTTTATTTTACCTTAATTTATTTTGGTTAATAAGCTTGTGTTTTACTGTTAAACTAAAATCTGCAACATCGCAGGGTTGTGTTTCAGTAAGGGACCACCTCGTTAAAACCAAAACAAAATACAACACAATTTTTCAGAACGGGGTTGGCTCAGTGGCTAGTCCTGCTGCCTTACAGCATCAGGGACCCAGGTTCGATTCCACCCTTAGGCAGCCATCTATGCTGAGTTTGCACATTCTCCCTGTGTCTGCGCGGGTTTCCTCTGGGTGCTCTGGTTTCCTCCCACAGTTCAAAGATGTGCAGGCTAGGTGGAGCGGCCATGGGAAATTGCCCATAGTGTCTCAGGTGGAAAATACAGGGATAGGGTAGGGGTTTGGATCTGGGTGGGATGCTGTTCGGAAGGTCGGTGTGGACTCGACGGGCTGACTGACCTGCTCCCACACTGTAGGGATTCTATACAAGGACCTGAAGGGATACTGGACATGAAGCGGTCACTCTGCTTTCTCTTCACAGAAACGGCCAGACCTGCTCAAGCAAGAACACAAACTGCAATTTTGAACATGGTGCCAGGAGGTTGAGTGTAAGAGGGTTGTATGATAAAGGAAGGTGTTCTTTTGCTTTTTCCATCCTGAAAAAGTTAGTTATTATTCCCCTAAGATGATGAATCTACCCATATTATGACTGCCTGGTAAGCAGTTAAAGTGCCTGTCCTATTAAACCTTAAGACATTTTTATGCACATACATAAAATATGTTTGAATTAAATAAAACCGGTAATTTATCTACTTATTTTCTCTGTTTTTAATGTATAATGTAAAAACAAAGTAAGAGTCAAATTACTTGTGTTATTTCAGTAAAATACATTAAGTAAGGCAGGACAGATGATGTGTCAGAGCTACAGCGTGTTGGGGCTCCTCAATATCATCGTGATCCATGGAAAATGCGTATGCAGTGTGGATGAGCTAACTGACCATGGTACTTGAGTGAGGTGAAGAAACAGCTAAGTGGTGTAACAGGGAACAGTCGAAGGATCGATAATCTTATCTGCAGCGAGAGTGCAGAAAGCTGTGTTGCCTGACCAGTGCCGGGGTACAATATCCCTGCTCAGGGCAGGATAGTAGCTAAAGTGGGAGGAGAAGAACCTGATCATGATCTGTGTCACTACAAATGATATTAGAAATGACAAACAGAAGGTTTTGTAAGTACAAGGGGCCAGGCACCACATTAAGTTATGGAACTTAGCCACGTGCAATTTGACATAGGGCAGTAAGATTAGAGAAATCAACATTTGTCACAAAGGCTGGTGTAGGAGATTGGTTTCAGTTCATGGTCACCGATACCAGTACTGGGGAACTGGGGCCTGAGCACCTGGGATGGTCTACACCAGAACGGTGGTGGAACCAGTTTTCTAGTAAGTAGCTCAGCTAGGACTGTAGAAAGGGTTCAAAACTAAATGGGAGCAAGGAATCAAATTTGGGAACTCCCTCAGTTTAAAGGGAGCAAAGAGCAGGTGCAAGATAGTGTTTCAAACTGAAATAAGGGCAGTTATTAGGGCATGACAGCCACAGTGAGGTGTCAAATTAGTTTAAGGATAGGTCAATGGAGATGCAGCGGCTAACATTTAAAGCAAAATTCAAGACAGTATCAAACTTAAGAAAAACATAATTCAGAAGTAGGTAAGACGACTGGACAAAATATAAAACAAAACAGCACAAAAAGGACTAAAAGATGAATAAGTAGAGAAAAATAACAGAAAACTAACAGTTTTAATAATAGAATTGTTTTATTTATTGTAAGGAGAATTTAACAACGGTTGCCCTATTATAGAAAAGATGTGGATGCTTTGGAGAGGGTTCAGAGGAGGTTTACCAGGATGCTGCCTGGACTGGAGGGCTTATCTTATGAAGAGAGGTTGACTGAGCTCGGTCTCTTTTCATTGGAGAAAAGGAGGAGGAGAGGGGACCTAATTGAGGTATACAAGATAATGAGAGGCATAGATAGAGTTGATAGCCAGAGACTATTTCCCAGGGCAGAAATGGCTAGCACGAGGGGTCACAGTTTTAAGCTAGTTGGAGGAAAGTATAGAGGGGATGTCAGAGGCGGGTTCTTTACACAGAGAGTTGTGAGGGCATGGAATGCGTTGCCAGCAGCAGTTGTGGAAGCAAGGTCATTGGGGACATTTGAGACACTGCTGGACATGCATATGGTCACAGAAATTTGAGGGTGCATACATGAGTATCTATGGTCGGCACAACATTGTGGGCTGAAGGGCCTGTTCTGTGCTGTACTGTTCTATGTTCTATGAAACAAGAGTAGGAGATTATGTTTCGGTTATACAGGTCAGAAGTGAGAATACATCTGGATACTCATGAAATAAAAAGGTGATCTGGCATTAGTGGAGGTGTGGATTTGAGGCTTCAATCAGATCAGCCGTGATTTTATTGAATGGCAGCACTGACTTGAGGGATGGAGTGGTCTACTCCTGCGCCCAGTTCACGTACAACGGCCCCTGACTTTTCAATTCTTTGTCACAGCTGCAATTCCTCAACGATTATTTCAACAATAAGTTAAAAAAAAAATCTGAAGAGAGTGTGTGGAAAAATTGACATCCAAAATGGCAGGGGGTTGGGGGGGGGGGGGGGGGGGGGGGGGGGGTTGAGTGGTGGAGGAAGTGGAAAACTAATATTGGGTGACACCTCCTAAAAACCTATAAATTCACAGATATTACAAAAAAAAGTCATGTGTATGAATCACTTGGATGCTATTATCTAGTAATGATCTGGCAGTGATGCCAGAGGCCACTTAGAACCGAGGAACATATGATGGGTGAAAACTTGGCTGGGTATATAATGGAAAAAAGTAAGCAGTGGAGCTGGCTGTCCTTGAATTGGAATAAAACTCTGAAATAGGAAAGAATCAGCCTGCATTCTGTCTAAACAGCAGTTAACCTGTGAAACAAAACAAATTGCTGGAGAAATTCAGCAGTCTGGCAGCATGAGTGGAGAGAGAACAAAGTCAACATTTCGAGCGAGTGACCTTCTTTTGGTCTGGTGGTGGCGGCGGCAGCTGTGGGTCACCAGGCTGGGAATGATAACTCTGCTTTCTCTCCACCGATGCTGCCTGACCTGCCGTGTTTCTCCAGCTATTTGTTTTTTGTTTCAGACCGTTAGTACCCACTGTTCTTGGTTTCATTTTAACATCTGGTACATAGCTCCTTATCATTAGTCTAAGCGTACAAATGGAATTAAGTTTTAGATTATAGAAGACAGAACCAAAAAGGGTAAGGGTTTAACTCAACTGACACCCCAAATGGAATGAGATAGAGTAGGAGGCAGTGTGAGAAGTCTTGAGCTTGCTGAGTCAGTGAGGAGATGGGTAGGAATAATGAAGAGAATGATCATCAACGTTGTGAAACATGCATAGAAAGGATCAATGTGGTACCAGTGCTCTCCCCATTCGTGCGTACCAGTGTGTGTCCTTTTGTGCGCTTGCAATGATTTCTCTCTCGGGAAAACTCGATTGCAGACATGACAGCGAATCCGGCTAGTGGACAGACTGCCCTCGTTGATCAAATCTCGGACTATTTCTGCTCTCGGCCGGCCACGTCTCATCCCATCCTGCAACGTACAAAACGAAGGATGTCACTGAAATGCATCGACATTCCTGAGTTAGATTCAGCATCCACTCTCCAAGTCACCATTAGAAAGGGTGAGATAGTTAACACATTGCAACTGGCTTTTGTTCTAAAAGAAACAAGTGAGAATAATTAAATTACATAATGTAAATAATGGACAGGATTAGCATTCCCAATTACTATTCAAATACATCTGCCTGAAAAGGAAAGGATGGCCAGCAAACAGCTCAGAATGTCTTTGTAGCAGTGACCTTGGGAACAGCTACTGGAGGATTGTTTCCCAGATTGATTCAGTGGTAGCAATCCCACATGAAATGGATAAGTTTTGTTCTGTGTTCTGCTCCATTATTCAATAAAGACTATTCTTTCGGTGAGATTTCAGAAGGTTCTGCTTGGTCAGAAGGCTTTACTCTCTCATGGGCTGAGGCCATCACTGACAAGCCTAACATTTATTGCCCACCCATAATTGGCCTTGCGCTGACTTGCCTGATTGGCTACTTCAGAAGACAGTGAAGAAAAGTCAAACGCATTGTTGTGGATCTTGAACCACGTGGGCCACACAAAATATGGATGACAGCTTTCCTTCCCAAAAAAAAGGGGATTAGTGAACCAGATGGGATTTTACAACAATTGCTGTGGTTTCAAGGTCACCATTATTGAGAATGGGCTTCTAATTGCACATTTAGAAACTCAATTTAAATTGTACCAGCTACCACAGTGGGATTTAAATCCATGATGACAGGGCATTCACTCAAGCTCCTGGATGACTAGCCTAATGACATGACCTGTTTCAGTCTGCAAGAATGTAAAAGGTGGCATTTTTTTTGTAATGGACAAGGAAGTTATCCTTATGCAGCGAAATGTTCATTTGGGAAATCAGGAGTTTTCACCCATGTAAGCCCACAAATGGTTGACCAACAGCATACTATCAGGGGCATTCCAGAATTTTCCATAAGCTTCCTGTACAATTTTAGGTGTATCTCATCCCTCATCCTGGCCAATACTCTACACCAAGATGTCAAAATTAATTATCCATTTTACTTTTGTGTATACGTGCTTGCTATTATCTGCTATATTGATTGTACAGAATTATATTCCTAGACCAACAATCCATGGAATCTGGAACTCACTGTTCCACTGACAGGGCAGAAACCCCTTTAACATTTAAGTATTTAGGTATGCCTTTGCACAAATGCACACAGGCTATGGGCCAAATGCTGGAAAACTCAATTCAAATAATTTGGTGTGTTTTTTGACTGGCACAGGTGCAAAAAGGGCCTTCATTTGTGCTTCACGATTCATCAAGATGAAAATTCTACCTACCTTGGCAGTCAAGATTTGAAAGCAATTTTTAAAAAAAAATCAGTAAGAGAAGGTTGCCATAAAGATGTTATCATTGGTAAACTTGAACTTTCACTACATTTTTTTGTAGGAAAGGAAAGCCATGACCAAATCTTAACTACCCTGTTAAGTGGTAATTTGGCTACAAATTGTTCAGCAGCTTAAACAGTGGCCACTACCACTTTCCAGGGCAACTGGGAAAGGGCAGTGATACCTGAACGCAGTAATTTTGACATGGAAGAAGGCGGTTTCATTTATCAACTCCACGCTAGCTCTCTGCAGAGCAGTCCAAACAGACTCAACATCCCACTCTACACTAGTTGCCCAGTAAACTAACTTCCCTCAAGTACCTCTGCAATTTCCCTTTTGAAATCACTCAGCCTTTCCACTCTTCAAGGCAGCGAGTTACAGATAACCGTCACTGTTTGCTCACGAAAAGAATTCTCAACTTCCTGGATCTCTGGGCACAGACTTCAAAATCCTGGCCATTTTTATATGTTTGCTGTTTGCCTCCACAATAAAAACTAACTTCAAAAGTAATTCATTAGCTTCACAGCTTTCAGAATGCTACATAAATGCAATATTTTCTTATCCCTTTGACTGCAGTAGAGGCAGAAAGCAAAGAGCATTTTAACAAGAGATTTAGGAAGGTATTAAGTAGCAGATGATGGTTTTTAAGACTGGGGAGTTGTTCTATGCTCCCAACCCAGCCTGGTACTTTCCTATGCTCCCAATCACACATACATAAAATCAGGAGTTAACCAGACACTGCAATATTGAGTGTTTTTTTTTAAATTAGTACACAGGCAGGAAAGGGGAGTTGCAACCAAGGTGAGATCAGCTATGATTATATTGAATAGCAGAGCAGGCTAATGGGCTGAATAGCCTACTCCCACTCCCAGTTCTTATGTCTGCTATTTTTTAATCCCTCATTATTACCTGCTCCCAATTATTACTAAATCAGCTTGCTCAGACGTGTTATGCCACACTTCTGGGACAGGCAGGCCTTGAACCCAGGCCTTCCGACTCAGGGACGTAAACACTGCACCACTAAAGCGTGTTCTGCCTGTCCTCAACACGTTTTCACCCGCTTGCTTATCAAGAATCCAACTGCCTCAAAAAAATTCCAGGATTCTGCTACCACCTCTTGAGGAATGGAGCTCTAAAGGCTGGAACAGGGTTTCAAAGGCTGACAGGTACAGGCAGCAGTGATGATTACCTCGCTGTAAATGAAATAAACGGAGAACTAAATTTGAAAGAGTGAAGATTGATTTAAAACTTCCCTTGCACGGAGCCCCTAGGACTTCCTCCAATTCGAATTGACGCTACTAAACATGTAACACCAACAGTAGCCAATCATATGCGGGGTGGGGGGGGGGGGGGGGCGAGGCCAACAGTGTCCCGTCTCCATGGAGATGGAACCTTGGCGCCAGCTACATTTTTGGCGCGTTCAACACTTGCAATTTCAGGCCATTCAAACGAAATTAGAAATGCGGTACTAATCTTAAATAATATTAGTTCGTTTTAAAAGGAACTCCCGACTTAAAATTTAATTATACAAGCTCACGATCGTAGAGAAAGGAGAATATGGCAAGCTATCACTTTCAAACTGGATTCAGAAAGAAAGTCAGAGACAGTGTTCCTCCAGCTCCACACAGCGTTGTATCTGACAAAGTGTTACGTAGAGCAATCAGAGAGGAAAGAAGTTATTGATCTGGAAATGGAATCGTCAGATCAGTTACACTTGTCAATAAAAGGTTGTTTTTAGTATTCTGAAATCCACGCTGGTCGTGGGTGGGTGGGTGGGGTGGAGATGAGCAACATGTGGTTTTCGGTAATCCTGCTGCCCACAAGCTATAAGTTAAAAGACGCGAAGAAATAAAATCATATCGGTCCCGAAATATTAATTGCTTATCTCTCCACAGAGGCTGCCAAATCTACTAAGGTCCCGCCGCACTGTTTACATTACAAGTTAAATATGATCTGCAAAGACTTGGAAGCGCTTTATCTCTTAACTACTGCTGACAAGTGCAAGTTTACTCTAAATGCAATCTCGCCCCTCTACCCTTCTGTCGTATTCGTATGACAGGTCAGCTATTCTCTGCATTGAGTACTAGAGGACCGTACTGACAGCCTCCTAGCTATGCAGCACATTTCCACTAAGATATATTATGCGACAGCAACAAGAAAATCCAATGGGCCTCCTTTACCTTATACGCGGCGATATCGGGACTCTGCCTGGGCGAAGCGGACCCTGTTGATCCAATGCTGGGGGTCGGACTCAAACTCATACTGTTGGAGTTTTCCGGCCATTTGCAGGGAAAAACCATTGAAAAATCCCCCAGGTTTAAATCCTCCGTACCAAACTTGGATTGGAACGGTGTGGCTTTAATAACAGAGACAACCATCCGCTTGGGAGAATTGCAACTGGCACTCCCGGACATAATGATATACATTGAACTCTCCTTCGTTTTCCAGGAGAGAAAAAAATAGATAGAAAGTCTAGATCCCTCTAAATGCTTTTACCTCTAACTCCTTTCCCGCGTAATTTTGCCTGCTGGGAAATCTTAAGAACCAATCAGACTAGATACACGAAGGAATCCCCGCGTTTTCCACCCAATCAGCTGGTGGGTTGTTGTGTGTCAACCAGGCATTTAAACTGGGTTTAAAGCTAAAGCCGTTTAGTGCAAAAAAACATGAAAATGACTCAGCCTCTGAGATCATTGCAGAGCCATTGCATCAGTTCTGAGTGTGCTTTGTCTTAGTAATAAGAAAAATATGCTCTGAAATAGTAATCCGCTTTACAATAAATTTATTCAGTCATGTCTAACCGTCTCAGGATTTTTACACTGGAGATTTTGTCTTGTTGCAAATATACATTGTGGCGCGGTGTTAGTGTTCCCACTGCTGGACCGGTTTAAGTCCGACCTGCTGCAGAGCTAAGAACCACTCTGAATAGTTCGATTAAGGCGAAAAATATGTATAATTAACATCAGCCCCATCTAAGCTGCTCGTTGGGATCAGCATCCATTAAAAGATTCAATGTCACTCTTTCTCGAAGGAATGTAGGGGAGTTTTACGCAGTGTCCTAGCTAGTTTTTAATCTCTCCACCAACAACAAAAGAATATGCTGAAGAAACTGGGCAGGTCCAGCAGAATGTGTTGAGAAAAAGAAAAACAAAGTGAACATTGAACTTGAGATAATGGGAACTGCAGATGCTGGAGAATCCGAGATAACAAAGTGTGGAGCTGGATGAACACAGCAGGCCAAGCAGCATCTTAGGATCACAAAAGCTTTTGTGGTCATCCAGCTCCACACTTTGTTATCCAACATTGAACTTGAATTATGTTGAACTTGAAATGTTAACTCATTTTGTGCTCCACAGATGCTACCAGACTTGCTGAGTTTGTCCAGTATTGTCGTGTTTTATTTCAGATCTCCAGGATCTGCAATATTTAGATTTTATTCTATAAAACAGATTACCTCATTATTATCACATTACTGTTTTTGAGGTCTTGCTGTTTACAAGTTAAATGCTGCATCTCTGATATTTCACGCTCAGGGTGGTGCATATATGGAAATGAACTGCCAGGGGAAGTGGTGGAAGTGGGTACAATTACAACATTTAAAAGGCATCTGGATTGGGTGCATGAGTAGGAAGCGTTTAAAGGGATATGCATCAAGTGCTGGCAAATGGGACTAGATTAGGTCGGCATGGACAAGTTGGACCGAAGAGTCTGTTTCCATTCTGTGCATCTCTATGACTCTATATTGTGGCATTACCGCTGTTATAAAGTATTTAATCTGCTAGGATCCTCCTTGAAATGACTGGTGGTCATGAAAGTGCTATGTAAACGCAAGTCTTTTCTTTCCCTGCACCACACAACCAGCCCAGCTCTTCCCCCCCACCCACTGCATCCCAAAACCAGTCCAACCTGTCTCTGTCTCCCTAACCGGTTCATCCTCTCACCCATCCCTTCCTCCCACCCCAAGGCGCACCCCCAGCTACCTACTAACCTCATCCCACCTCCTTGACCTGTCCGTCTTCCCTGGACTGACCTATCCCCTCCCTACCTCCCCACCTACACCCTCTCCACCTATCTTCTTTACTCTCCATCTTCGGTCCGCCTCCCCCTCTCTCCCTATTTATTCCAGTTCCCTCCCCCCATCCCCCTCTCTGATGAAGGGTCTAGGCCCGAAACGTCAGCTTTTGTGCTCCTGAGATGCTGCTTGGCCTGCTGTGTTCATCCAGCCTCACATTTTATTATCTTTTCTTTCCCTATTTCTTTTATATAGATCTTGAGTCCACCACTTTCTTCTTGGAGACCATTGCTACTCTGACTAATAATTGTCATCGGGATCCTCTCCAGATCCCCATTCTCTATGTGTGAATGCAATGGGAGGAAATATGTGGTTTGACTCCTGTGTCTTGACCAACTGATCCTGGCCTTGGGTGGTATCCCCAGAAGTGCACTTCTTGATATGGATCATTGAATAGAAATCAACTGAACAGTGCAGGGGGCCATAATCTGACTATCTACTTCTGTTCCTTGGAGGCTTAGAATTTTTGTGTTTATTTTTGTTCCATTTTATTTCAAGGGACTTCAATTATCTATTAATTAGTGGAAGCATCAGATTAATTAAATATTAAAGGGGTAGAAATCTGTTTGCCTTAGCAATGATTCCCTTGAGTGAAACTTTGGTTTTAGTTTATCAGTGATGACTTTTTAAAGAAGGGACACACATTTTTAATTCATTCATGGAACGTGGGTGTTGCTAGCTGGGCCCGGATTTATTGTCTATCTCAGTTACCCTTGAAAAGGTGGTGGTGAGCTGCCTTCTTGATCTGCTGTGGTGAATTTGCTGTAAATAGACCCACATTGCTGTTGGGGAGGCAGTTCCAAGATTTTGACCCAGTAACATGGAAGGAATGTTTCCACTGTTCCAAGTCATGTTTGGAGGGGAACTTGCAGGTATTGATGTTCCCATGTATCTGCTGTCTTTGACCTTCTAGATGGAAGTGGTTGTGGATTTGAAAAGTGCCGTTTAAGAGCTATGGTGGATTTCTGTAATGCAGCTCACTTCCACAGTCTCAGGGTAACTAGGAACAGGCAATAACTGGTGGCCAGCCCATGTCCTGTGAATTAATTTTTAAAAATATTATAGGTGGCACATACTGGTGTGTATTGGTGGTGGAGGGATTGAATGTTCATAGATGTGGTCCCAATCAGATGGGCTGCTTTGTCCTGGATGGTGTCAAGCTTCTTGAGTGTTGTTGGAGCTGCACTCATCCAGGCAAGTGAGGAATATTCTATCACCCTCTTCAATTGTGCCTTGTCAATAGTGGACAGGCTGTGGGAGTCGGGTAGTGAGTTAGCCATCTCAGAATTTCTAGTCTCTGACTTGCTGTTGTAGCTTCAGTATGTGGGTAGTCCAGTTCAGTTTCTGCTTAATGGTACCCCTCAGGATGGTGATTTTGGGGATTCAGTAATGGTAGTGACATTGAATGGCATGAAGTATTGATCAGGAGATCAATATGGGAGACACCATTGTCTACCACTTGCATAGTGCGAACGTTACTTGCTGATTATCAGTACAAACTTGGATATTACACACGTCTTGCTATATTGGATATGGACTCCTTCAGTATCTGAGTCATGAGCATGTTGAATACTGTGCAATCATTAGCAAACATCTCCACCTCTGGCCTTATGATTATTGATAAAGCAGGTGAAGATTATTGGACCAAGGACATTAACCTAAGGAACTGCTGCAGAGAACTCCAGTATTCTGGACCTACCAACTAACTTGCATATCTTTGGACTGTGGGGGGAAACCAGAGCACCTGGAGGAGGCCCAAGCAGACACAGGGAGAACACACAAACTCCACACAGACAGTAAAATGACTCCCCTCCAACAACCATAACCGTCTTCCTATGTGCTAGGTATGACTCTAACCAGTGGAGAGTTTGCCCCAACTCCCATTGACTCCAGTTTTGCCAGGGTTCCTTGATGCCACACTTGGTTAAAAGAGGCTTTGGTGTCAACAGCAGCCACTCTCACTGCACCTCTGGAAGTCCTTTTGTATAAATATTTGATTTAATACTGGTCAATATCAGCTTACTTACATAACATCTGCAGTATTTTGCTTTTATCCATCATAATGTCCAATCTCTTACATTCAATGTCTTGACTAATAAGGGCAACTATCCAATATGCCTTCTTAATCACCTTATTCACCTGTCCTGTTGCCTTCTAGAATCTGTAGACATGCACACCAAGATGCCTCTGATCGTCTGTACTTCTTGGGATCCTATCATTCATTGTGCAGTCCCTTGATTTGTTAATCCTCCCAAAATGCATCATCTTTACAGGATTAAATTCTACTTGCCATTGTTCTGATCATCTAACTAGCCGGTCTTTCTCCTCCTGTAGTCAAAAACTTTCCTCCTGGCTGTTTGTATCATGTTTGAACAGGCCGATTTAAAACCTCTATGGGTGAGATACCTCTGCAGTTCTTCTTCAAATAATCAGCCTCATGTGATGCAGTGGCAGCATCTCTACCTCTGCATTCGAAAGCCCATGTTCTTAGTCCCACTTGCTCCAGGGGTGTGGCATAACATGCCTGAGCAGATTGATTAAAAATACCTGTAAGAGGTAGGATCTATTCCTGTGGAAATTTTATCTTTTCATGAAGTCCCTTTAAGATGTGCCCTTCTGGGAAAGGGATGGAAGGGGCGCTTAACCTCCATTTAAGTACTGATTTAAACACTGAATCTTGGAATCCCTGCAGTGCGAAAGCAGGCCATCAAGTCTACACGGACCCTCCGAAGAACATCACAATGCAGACCCACCCAATCCCTGTAAACCCTGCAATTCCCATGGCTATCCCATCCAGCCAACACATCCTTGGCCATACTATATAGCCCATTGTGTCCAATCTACCTAACCTGCACATCTTTGGACTGCAGCACCCGGAGAAAACCTACACAGACACGGGGAGAATGTGCAAACTCCACACAGACAGTTGCTCGAGAAGGAATGAAGCCCTGGTCCCTGGTGCCATGAGGCAGCAGTGCCAACCACTGAGCTGCCATATACCCCCATGTCCTTATTGATTGAATATAAAGCTGGTAGAAATCAAACCCGTTGGCTACAATTCCCTAATTTCATTTCATTAGTCATGCTCCTTCAAGAAATGATATATGTGAAGGGCTCATGTTGTAGATATTCTCTAATCAGCCTGTTCATGTACATTGTGAGACAGCTCTGGAGTGGATGGAATTTGAAGCTGGCCTCTTGGTTCAGAGGGTGGAACATTCTGGAGTACTGAGTGCAGTCCTGATTGCCCTACTGTAAGAAGGATATTGTTAAACTGGAGAGGGTTCAGAAAAGGTTTACCAGGATGTTGCCGGGAATGGAGGATTTGAGATATAAAAATAGGCTATAAAGGTTGGGACTTCTTTTAATGGAGCACAGGAGGTTGAAGAGTGACCTTATTGAGGTTTATAAAATCATGAGGGGCATAGATAAGATGAATGAAAAGGGTCTTTTCCCTGGGATGGGAGAGTTCAAAACTAGGGAATATATTTTTAAGTGGGGAAAGTTTTTAAAAGTACATGAGAGGCAACCTAGTTTATACAGAGAGTGGTTCATGTGTGAAATGAAATTCCAGAGGAAGTGGCGGATGAGGTACAGTTTCAAGACTTTGGATAAGTTCATGGATGGGAAAGGCTTGGAGGGATATGGACCAATGCAGGGAGGTGGATCTTATTTAGTTTGGGATTATGTTTGGCATGGACTGGTTGGACTGGAAGGTCTGTTTCCATGCTATATGAGTATATTACTGTCCCCTAAGATCCCTTGGGGGAGCACGTTGAGATATTTTAAACAACTTGCCCAGAGTTGTTATGACGCTGACTTGAATTTGGGCCTCCTGTCACAGTGGTAGGAGAAGTACCACAAAGAGCTCCCACAAGGGGGAGCATCTTTATTTTTCAACCTATTTTCTCATTAACATGAGCAGAGATGTTTTGACACACCTCTGGTGCAAGTTGGACTTGAACTCAAGCCTCCTGGCACAAAGGTAAGAACACTACTGCCATGTCATAAAAGCACCCACAAGGGAAAACTTTTTATTAATTTAAGTTATTTTTCCAATCAACCTGTGCAGAATTTTACAGCACATCTCTGAAGCAGGTGGGACTTGAACTTGGGCCTCCCGGTTCAGGGATCGCGGTACTAACACTGCACCACAAAATCCCCACCAGGGGGAACATATCACTTTTATATAATTCACAAGAACACCAGTAATCAGGATTCCTGACACACTTCTTCTTCCTTTCCAAGATAAACTGAAGCATTGTAGTTCCACACCATTTATTGTTATATGACTCCATGTAAGTTTGAAATAATCACACTTTAAAATCAAAATGTTGGAGCTTCATAGAGTATTTCTGGCTGCTGTCCATGTGGCCTCTAGATTGAAACTGATTCCTTGTAAATAGGCACATGAACAATGTGACAGAGAAGGAGGCACCCTGGGATATACATTTACATAATAATTCATTTCTGCTTTACAAAAAAGTAACATCTCATGGATCCAAGGAATTTTTCTTCAGTAAGAAAATAATTAAAGTTGTAAAGAATAGTTAACGTGGCATATTTAACTTATAAAATATACATCGGATAGATTGTATCTTGGAGCAATGCAGTGATGACTCACCAGTATATATCTGGAATTTACTCAATACTCTAAACTGTTCTTTCCTGCATATAGCAACTTCTACCTACTTCTAATGTTTGTTTCTTTTCGATCTGCACCAAGTTTTAACAAACACAGAACTGCATGATTGGTGCAAGTATATAATTTTTTAAGACATCAACTTGTTTGGATATGTTATAATACACTTCCAGGGCAGATGGGACTTGAACCCAAGCCAATTTGAAACTTTTAGGCCTAGAGTTAGGAGTGCTACCAATGCCCTACCTGAGCCTCAAAAGATTTGTTCATGGTGTGCGCTGGCCAGCATTTATTGCACATCCCTAATTGCTCAGAGGGCAGTTTAAAACTCAGCTGTGGCTATAAATCACATAGGTCAGACTGGGTAAGAATTCCTCTTCTAAAAGGACATTAGTGAATTAGACAGGTTTTCGTAACAGTCAACAGGTGTTATATGTTTCTATTAGACTAGCTCTTTATTCCAGATTTTATTTGAATTCAAAGTTCCCCACGTGGTAACATGTGAACCAATGTCCTCCGACCATTAGCCTGGGATTCTGGATTACTAGTGCAGCACTTTAGTGCAGGTTCATAGTTCCTGCTACTTTAAATAAACCTGTTCAGACATGCTGTGGCAGGTTTCCTTCGAACGTGGACTTTCTGGTTCAGAGGTAGTGGCATACTATCTGTGTTCCTTATCATTTTTACAGTTGCACGGTAGTGACCTCTGGAACCAGAAGCCAATGGGTTCGCACAGACCATCTGGGTAGCTCAGAGGAAACTTTGCAAGTAGGAGGAGCAGGATTAGGCAATTCAGTCCCTCAAGCCTGCTCCTCCACTCAATATGATCATGCCTGATCTCAAAGAATCATAGATAGAGTCATAGAGCTGTACAGGATGGAAACAGACCCCATGGTGCAACTCGTCAATGCCAGCCAGATATCCTAAATTAATCTAGTCCCATATCCCTTTGAACCCTTCATGTACCCATCCAGATGCCTTTTAAATGTTGTAATTGTACCAACCACCACCACTCCCTCTGGCAGCTCATTCTATACACGCACTACCCTCTGTGTGAAAAAGTTGCCCTTTAGGTCCATTTTAAATCGGTCTCCTCTCATCTTAATCCTATTCCCTCCAATTTTGGACTCCGTCACACCAAGGAAAAGACCTCTGATAACAGAGTGGAGCTGGATGAGCACAGCAGGCCAAGCAGCATCTTAGGAGCACAAAAGCTGACGTTTCGGGCCTAGACTCTTCATCAGAAAAAACGAAGGGTCTAGGCCCGAAACGTCAGCTTTTGTGCTCCTGAGATGCTGCTGGGCCTGCTGTGTTCATCCAGCCTCACATTTTATTATCTAGGATTCTCCAGCATCTGCAGTTCCCATTATCTCCAAGGGAAAATACCTTGTCTATTTTTCTGTATCCATGCCCCCTCTGATTTTATAAATCTCTATAAGGTCACCCCTCAGCCTCTGACGCTCTGGAGAAAATAGCCCCTGTCTAAGCAGCCTCTCCCCAAAGCTCAAACCCTCCAACCCTGGCAACATGCTTGTAAATATTTTCTGTACCCTCTCAATTTTCACAATGTCGCTCCTATAGTAGGGAGACCAGATTTGATGGCAGTATTTCAAAAATGGCCTAACTAATGTCTTGTACCAGCTGCAACATGACCTCCCAACATCTGTACTCAGTGCACTAACCAATAAAGGCAAGCGTACCAAATGCTTTCTTCACTATTCTGTCTACCTGCGACTCCACTTTCAAGGAACTATGGACCTGCAGGCCAAGGTCTTTTTGTTCAGCAACATTTCCCAGGTGCTTACCGTTAAGTGTGTAAGTCCTGCCCTGAGTTGCCTTTCCAAAGTGCAGCACCTCACATTTAGCTAAATCAATCTCCTTCTGTCAATCCTTGGGCCATCTGGTCAAGATCATATTGTTCTTTGAGATCACTTTCTTTGCTGATCACTACACCTCCAATTTTAGTGTCATCTGCAAACTTCCTAACCATACCTCCTATGTTCACATCAAAATGATTTATATAAATGATGGAAAGCAGTGGGCCCAGCACTGACCATCATGGCCTCAAATTCACTTTCGCGCTTTCTCTCCACATTACTAATTAAAAATCTGTATCTGAATTCCACAGATTAATAATCCTTTAGGAGAAGTAATTTCCCCTCATCAGTTTTAAATCTGCTAACCCTTCTAAAACTAAGACCTTTCATTCTAGATTGCCCCACAAGAGGAAACATTCATTCTATTAGTACTTTGTCACTCGCCTTCTGCATTTTATAAACCTTAATTGATCTTCTCTCTAGATCTGGAGAATAATCGGCTCTTGACAGTAGCAATCGACATTCCTAATTTACTGTCTTAAACAATATACTTTTGCTAAACCTGAAGCTTATCTTCAAAAGGTGGCACCGTGACCTGATGGCATCAGGGATTCCACCCTCTGGTGCACATCGGTGTGGAGCCTGCGTCTTTTCCTTGTGTTTATATGGGTATCCTCTAGGTCCTCCAGTTTCCTCCTGCAATCCAAAGAAGTGCAATCTAGGTGGATTAGCCATGTTAAATACAGGGTTTCAAGGATGGGGGTGAGTGGGAAGCTCTTTACAGGATTGGTGCGGACTCAAGCGGCCTGCTTTCACACTGTGGGGATTCGTTTGAAAAAGGCTATGAACAGAGAATCAATGCCTGGAGAATTAAGCTTAATTTACACATTGGGCCCCCTCTGCTGGATAGTGGAGATACAGCATGAAGTCAGAAGTGCCAATAATTTATGATAAAACAGCACATAAGTTGATAAAAGTCCCAAAATGTTTTGCATCAATGCAATTAAGAAAAGATAACAAGCCAATCATAGATAAGTGTTTAAACCAAAAAGGTACTACCAAGAAAGTTGAAGCCATGTTGAAAGGCAGAATTTAGGAAGGTTAGTTCTGGAGTGTGGGTCAAGGCAACTGAAAGCATTCCTCAGTGTTGGGGATGGCTTTGGACTAGAGTAGGTTAAAAGACAGGATCTTTTATTTCTGCCAGTTATTGATTTGTATGGCTTACCATTACTGCATTGCTGAAAATTAGGAGGTTTGTATTTTAAGCCAACAAACTTGCATTGTATATTTAATCTACGACTGAGTTTAAAATCAATGTTTTTCTATGTTGCTTCTCTATTTACTCAGCATCATATTCTGTACGTTATGGCATTTCTCAGGGTTCTGACAATGATGCCACTTTTAGTTTAACAAATGCTAGTCTTTTAACATTGACATTTTAATAATGATAATTTTTCTCTCAAATTTGGATAGTGTAAATTGAATGACGTAAAACTTTTCAGTTTGGCATCTAAAGTCATAATCTCCCAGCACCCTATGGTCAAGCAAATCATGATCCAGGCAAAAGGAAGCTGCATCTTGTCACAATATACCTCTGTCACTCTCCTGCAATAAACTGACATTCATAGAACATAGAACAGTACAGCATAGTACAGGCCCTTCGGCCCGCGTTGTGCCAAATTTTTACCCTAATCCTAAAGGTCTATCTAACCTCCGCTGCTACCTCATACTATCATCCATATGCCTATCTAATAGCTGCTAAAATGCCCCAATGGGGCCGACTCCACTACCCTCTCTGGCAAGCATTCCACACCCCTACCACTCTCGGTGTAAAGAACCCATCTCTTCTCCCCGACATCTACCTCCATTCACTTTAATGGTATGTCCCCTCGTATTCTTACGTGAATTTCTTATTTCCATACCAACTATTCTAGAGATTGGTTTAATTATGCTCAATTGTAGTCAACTTTGCACAGTGAAACACTAAGAGGCTTTTACATTTAAAATTAAGAACATATCTTTCCATTTGTCAGCAAGGATCTCATTTAGAATCAGATTGCAATAACGGATTGTATTTTAAATTTTACGTGCCAAGTGATCACAAGCACTGGACTGCAGCAGGGAGAGAAATGCAATCAGGGTTCCTTCTTCTGACTGCTAATCAAAATGTCCTACTAGAAAACTTGCATATCAAATATTGAAAAGGACAAGTTCACTGTGATGCTACCTGTAGGTGAATAACTCACTGCCACTGGTCTGAACTCACAGGAGCAATGAATGGTTTATCCTACAGACACAGTGTTAAAGAGAATTTAAAAATTTATTAATTAACAGGATGAAAGCATCACTGACCAGGCAACATTTATTGTCCAGAGGGCAGTTAAGAGTCAACCACAGTACGGTGGGTCTGGAGTTACACATAGGCCTGACTGGATAAGGATGGCAGTTTCCTTTCCTAAAAGGACATTAGCAAACCAGATGGGTTTTTCAGATAATCAACAATGGGTTCATAGTCATTACTAGATTCTTATTTCTTGATATTCGAACTCACATCCCCATAATGTTGTCTGGATCTCTGGATGAACAGTGAAGCGATATTACCCACAGGTGATCACCTCCCCCATGTGAGTACCCATAGAAATCAGTGTGTTCAGAAAGTTTTTGGGTGGGGGGGGGGGACAGGTAGGAGACAGGGAGAGAAACAAAAGGATGATACTCTTTCCATGTATGTTTAAAAAAAAGTTTGTAATGAGGATATAAATTGTTGGCTGATACTGAAGCTTTGTAAAATAGAAAATGCTACATAAGGCAAGTTGGGTAGCAGAAACCAATGTTCCACAAAGCCTTTTCCTCTATCTTAAAACACACTTCATCACATCTGAAGTAATAAAAACACAAAATAAAATTAATTTTGAGATTAAGTTTTATTGCAAGTTCTAAAAGTTCTGTTTCTTGTAGGATTAGCCATATATCAACAGCTCAACAAGATAACATTCATTTAAGGCATAATCTAAAAAAAAAGTCTAAACAAAGCCCTACCTAAACCAGCAAGATTATAAATGTATTTATTGAATGGTGGTGCTCAAGAACCTTAGTGGTGCTCCAGTGATAGTGATACACTGTTCCTGGTAGGAGGCAATATTCCCACTGTTCTTTTAACATGAACCATGCAAATACTGTCGAGTAGATAACTGTATGGGTTGTGGCATCCGAGTATGAGTGTGATGTGAGTGTGAGATGCAGCAGAAAATTGAGGCTCCAACAGGAACAATGTTATGGTAAAAATGGGTAGATGTAGGTCTTTACTTACACACCCAATTGGCAGCTATTAAAAGCACCCTTTATATCAAACGCTATTTGATTTTTTAAAAATTGAATCACATACTCCATTTAAGTCTGGTGCAAACCTGAGGTTTTGGAAGCCACCAGTGCTTGATCATCATTCAATGAAGATCCTTCATGACCACCACTCAGGCAGGTCTTTGTTTCATATTTAGAATGTGCTTTAGCTACTAATATAAATTATTTCTAGTAATGTCCTAGTATACTCCCCCAACTGTTTTCTTACTAATAGTTATGCAAGCACGTAACTAGGAATATACCAAAAACACCAGGGTGTCAGAGGACAATGTAACAGTGTAGAGTTGAATATTGGGCAAGAAGTGTGTTTGGGTGTTGGGGGAGGACTGAAGCCACATCATCGATCTTGTCTCGTGATTGGAAAAAAATAATGTTTCTGACCTAAAGTCCCACTGAGAATACAGAAATCACAAAGACAGAGATTTTGATCTGTGACAAAAAAAATTAAGTCACTGTACCTGTGTAATTTTTTAAAATACACAGGAGGAATGACTTGATGCCACATATTGTAAAATCCCATCATTAACTTACTACACGGACATTGTTCACTGAAGTCAAGTAGCATCTGCCTGCCTGAAAAGATGGCAAAATTACAGTGATTACCAAAGTATAAACACTTGTTTTTACTAACTGTAGATTATACATACTATTTGCATGGGAAAACTTCTCCAAAATGATCACATTGCCTCATAATGCAGTCAGTGGCACTCATTATACTACAGAAGACCATATACACCCCTCTTCATTTGGGCCCCAGCTGCTCCGTTTATGCTCTAGGGTTTAATTTGCAGTGTATTTAACTGTTCAATATAGTTCCAGCTAGCATTTAATGCTACTTCCTAGTGAGAAAATACCAAGGGGATTTAGGTTATTCCAATGCACACATGCTTAGAGGAAATACATTCAGCAGCTGACCAATCTGAAATCAGGGACTCATCAGGTGAGGATGTATGGTCTCGAATATTTAACTCATCATCTTATAACACAGTGGACAGTATTTAGTGGATGTGATAAGAGGTCCTGCTTACCTACTGGAGGATGCCAAGAGACTTAAATTGCCTCACTAAGGGAAAGTCTGTTGATTGACAGCACTTGAGGATTGAATTGGACAGTGGCAGACCTTCTGCCAAATCCTTTAATCCCTGAACAGAGGTCACTCTCAGAGTCACCAGATAATCAGAGTCCGGCAGTTCATTTAAAGGGAAATAGTAATGACTGCTGCTGGTATTACACTCACCTGAGACCTTGAGAGGGGCAGACAGCTGGTTTTCAGCTTTTCCCACAATCGACACCTCCTAAAGTTGGGTCTCTTAATCACGCTGAGTATCGTTGAATGTATGAAGGAGGCTATAAGCAACCTCACATGGGTAAGCTTGTGCACCCTGCTTGGCAAGCTCCCACACCTGCCACTGTGTTAACATAAGCTGCAGCAGGGATGAGGCCTTTAAAATTATCACCTATTACTCAGTTAAGGATCTTAATTGGTGATGAGAAGGCAGTTTACAGACCTTCACACCACGTAATTAAATGAGGGTGGAGGTGGAACATTAAGGGAATCACCACCCACCACCCACCACACTCCTGCCTGATCAAATACCCCAACCGAAGTCACCACAGGGGAGGCCATTAAATTGCACACACTATGCTGGAACATTTACAAGTTATGCTCCCCCCCCCAAAAAAAAACCACTACTTAAGATGGCAAACTTGGGCAGAAAGTGAGGGAATATTCTCCCAAAACAGCATTCCATTACTTCTGATTATACAAATAAACTTTCCTATAAAAATTAGCCTGACAAATGCTCAAAGTATAAACATTGCAAACCCACATCACAAATAATTAGCTCGTCCACACCCATATTACCAACAACTGTACTGGGACCAAAATAATAAAGGAATATACTGCATACTAAACCAAAGTTTTGTTTCTTCACTATTTGCTTTCTTTAATTTCGTGCTCAGATGCAATTCCACAGGTGGCAGAAGCTTTCCTCCCATCACTCAGCATCAGATTTTCCAATAAGATTATTGAATAACTCCTTCAAAACCAGGAATGAAAGTTAAATGCAATGTTTCCAGTTGTGATCAGCTCTCTGACAGAGACTGGGCATGTTCCTGGTTTATGTGGCCATGTGTCACATGGGACAAAACATAATTTCAAACTGTCAGGGTCATAATTAAAATCACATTCTATGAACATTCACTGCAACATTTTAAACCATGGACCAACACTTAGAGAATAGTCTAGTAAACAAGGAGTTTTTCCCTCTTTAGTTAGTCTTAGTGATGATAAATTCACATTCCAATATTAGCCCATTAATTTGTTCACATCACAGGTCATATGGTTCTATCTTTGTAAAGTTTTGTGAAGGTAAATATTTATTAATGACAATGTTTCAGTTATCTCTTTTAAATATTGAAATTTCCCTTACGAGAGGAACTTTATTGTCTTTTGCTTAACAAG
Source organism: Stegostoma tigrinum (assembly GCF_030684315.1). Lineage (NCBI taxonomy): Eukaryota > Metazoa > Chordata > Chondrichthyes > Orectolobiformes > Stegostomatidae > Stegostoma > Stegostoma tigrinum. The sequence goes on along the minus strand of NC_081383.1, from coordinate 7,880,353 downwards.
TGATGCAAGGCTACTTAAATTTAGATATTACCATTCTAGAAGGCATCACAAGGCTAACTATGTCCACATGCAATATTCTCTCACACAGATATTCAGCAAAAGGAAATACTTCAACTCCAGCAGTTACAGTAAATGGTCTACTTGTGTGAAAAGAGCCTGGTTCTCAGACCTTCAATCCTCTACAATTATCCACAGATTACAACTTTTAAAATTTCATCTGAATTTATCCTTTTGTTGGATTTAAGCAAGGTTTCTGCAACAGTGAGAGAGCTCTGGTTAAACTATTAATCTGTTTCAGTTGTTGAATAAATTAAAATTTGGAAATAATTCTTTTGGAAACCAGTCCACAGGTGATAAAAGGAGAAATTCCTGTGCCACAGTAGAAAGACAGCTGCATTCATACGATGCACAGTGAAATAAACAAATTTCAACAGGCGGAAGGAGCAGAGCATTTGTCCTGATCCACACTCAACCCTTTGCTCAGAAGGAAGGCATCTTGCTTTGGCTCACGCCCCAAGAAACTTTTCAGCATCTCTTCAGCATCCAAAGAACCACCTGGTTTAAGAATAAAGTTCCGGTAATCTAAACCAACCTAGAAAGGGAGAGAAGCACAAAATAGACAGGTTCTTTTCAAAGTGAATAGGATCTACTTTCATTTGATACTTATTAACAATAACTATATTATAGTTTATTCCCAATGAGCAAGCTGATAACTGGAATGAACAAAGGATCACAAATGTTGTAACAGGTAGTTGTAAATTGTAAAGCACACCAGCAAGTTCTGCTGCTCTCCCAGGTTGCCAGCAGGCCTCTGTGCTCAAATGAAGTGGTTGAGCAAAATAACATAGATGTACGAAAGGGGAAGTAAAAAAAAAATGTGAGGGAGAAATTAACGGGAGAATATGCTGATTGGGTTAAAATGAATTAGAATGAGGTGTGGTGATAAGGAGCATAACCACAAGCAAGTACCTATTGGGACAAATAGATATTTTCTGTACCATGCATTCTTCATTATGTATTAACTTATCATGTTACAAATAACTTTCTCATAACACTAAAAATCATTAAAAAGTGGTTTACAAGATCCAACTGACCATTAGCACATAACAAGAGCAGGCCAGACAATAGCTGATTTTATCCCTCACCTACACCTTGTACTATCCCCAAAAATCTGTACCTTTTTAACATGTCTTGGCAATACAGTTGGGTTGTATTTCGTGTGATGCAGAATCACAATTGTGTAAAGCAGCCCCTGAAGGAGGCAGGGTGGGGAGGAGTAAAACCTTGCCACACTTCATCTGTTTAGATTGGGACCTGGCAATAGTATTGAATGTTGGCTTTCACATAAAAGTTTAATGTTACTGCTCTCATGAATTGCGATCAGGCTACAAATTTAGGTGGCAACAGGACACAACAGAAAATCAGAATATATTCAAACTTCTGAGCAGAGAAGGAGAGTATCAGCTTATTTCTAAACTTAGACGTGTGAATAGCTGAAGATTTCAATAAAGAGTCAGTAATGAGAGCCGTTAATTTAAAAACGGTCACCGGAAAAAGGAGGAGAGAGATTGGGAAACATTTCTTCACTTAGGGAATTGTTGAAGCATGAAATGCTTTTTGTTACAGAAAGCAATTCATCTGAATCCACTACATCTTTTCAAGGAAACATTGTTAAAATATTTGGAGGTAAGAGGCCAGTACAAATACAAAAGAGTGAAGTAGTTTTCTTCTGTGCTGCAAGTCTTACAGGCCTACACCCCCCCTTCCAAAGGTTGTTCACTTCAGATTCACAAAATTCATGCAGACCAAAAGGCCATTTGGCCAGTCATGCCTGCAGCATCTCGATGTAGCACCAAACTCCTGCACATTGAACGAGTATTTATATTGAAACAATGTTTTCTTTAGTGCTTCAAACAAACCCTCCTTCCACCACACTCCCAGGCAGTGCAGGGAATCAATCCAATCTGCCTCAGAAGAAACAACTTATGAAAAAGAGGTCAGGTTTACTGCTTCTAATCAGCATTTAGTAACCACTTTTGTAAAATTAGGAAGGACAATCTGGTTATAGAGTTGGACACTGGTTATTTTACCATCACAACTGAGTAAAAATCCATCAGTACCTTTGAACTCATGACCCCTTCTTGGCGAAATCGGGTGTAGAACATGTCCATCGAATAAACCTCGCTCCAGAGATAACCATAGTACTGGGCATCATATCCTCCAGCCAGGTGCCCAAAAGTGGCTGGCATATTAGTTCCTGAAAAAGTGTACACAATTACATTGTTTCAGCTACCTGAACTCTTCTGAAAAAAAAAACTAAGCCAGTGTATTACCTGCCTTGTTTTTGAGATATTATTCCATAGATTAGACTGGACAGATGTACATTAACTTACAGAATGGGTGCACACAAGTATTGCTTCACATTGTTATTTATTTGGCTGAATCAGTGACTCTTTGTTGGATTGGACGCAGTAGGTGGGTCAAATAATAATCAGAAAATAAATAAGAAATAGCAGCTCACTTGATGGCCCAGTTAAAAATGACAGCATCTGCACAATACAGTTGAGCAAGGGTCCAGTTTTAAACTCCAGTCCATGCTGAAGTAGCGCATTTCAAAGCAGTAGCAGCCAAAGAAAAAAAATCTCTTCAGTTACCTGGTGATGCTGGAACTCCCATTATCTCTTTACATAACCTAGTGTACTCTTCCTTGGCATCCACATTCATGCATGTGTGCAGTGACTGGTCAACCTTTGCCAAAACTATCTGTCGCAAATTAAAGAGCCCTGTACAATGAGGAAAGGGGTAGAAAAAAAAAGTTTGCTTTTTTGCAACGGCATGAGTGCAAATATTGGTAAATCTGTTAGCAGAATACCTGAAAAGATTAAAAGTAACCTAACATGGATAAAATTAAACAACATCTGTGAGCTCTTAAAATTTTCCTCACTTATTAATTTGCTGTAAGGTTATACAGATGTGAAAAACAGCGTCAGTATTTACCTGTGTTAGCTAGTCTAGATTTAAGGAGTTTGTCCAGCAGATCTTGTGGAATCGTGTTCCCATCTTTGTAGTGCTTAGACATTTGGAGTAATGGTTCCTTCTCCCAAACCCAGTTCTCCAACATCTGAGATGGAGCCTCCACAAAATCTCGCTCAACATGCGTTCCACTGAACATGGCAAACTCAGCCTGTCAGACAATAATACGATTATTGCCTGAACTCAACTCATGGAACACAGGATGTTGTTTAAATATAATCTACACACTGAATTCAAACACAAGGCACATCCAAAAGCCAGCAATCTCAACTAAGTCCTCCTCAGCTAAGATATGAAAGGTATAGAGTATTAAGATGAATAAGTTCAAGATTCACAAGAAGTTGTCTTTTTCTACAGTGAAGTCTGGCTGATCAAGAAGCAAAATAGAAGGATCTGTAATTTGCACATGTAAGCTTTCCAACGAATAATAAGGACTGTAAACTGTATAAATGAAGACTATCAGTGAGCATTTCCAGTCCAAAACTGTCAACCATTGACCATTGCTAGAAAGTGAACAAATGAACATTGAACAATCAGGTGCAAGCTTGGCTACATATTCCAAAATTGAATAGTCTAGTGACATTGTCTTGAACATGAAGAATGGCAACTTGTCTAATGGATTGGAGGAGTGCAGTCCACCAAGAAATGCAATTTTGGGAAGAGATGGAGGTGGTGTTGGGGGAGAAAAACCTTAAAGGTTTTACATCATTGATATCAACAACAGTAACGGTAATGACATTAAGTTCTTACTTGGGAGCAGATCTGATGCATCACATGACCAAACTCATGGAAATAGGTTTCAACCTCATCATGTTGAAGTAATGATGGAGCACTGGGAGTTGGCTTGGTAAAATTTGCAACCATAGCAGCCACTGTAATCTGCCTAGTGCCATTAGGTAGCAAACATCCTGGCTGAAGGCCAAAACAAGCAGCATGTCCATACTTCCCCTCCCTGTAAAACAAAATATTTTGCAAAGATCATACTTTTAAATTTAGTTTTAACAGTGGGTGTGAATCGATTTATAATTTTGAATCACATTCAGCTTTCTCTTGAATTGACTATTAGTTAAAGACTGACTGGCATATCTCAATACTCTTGGCTTGCCTCCCCCACCCTTAACTTTAAGAAGCGATAAAAGGAGAAACAGGAATTGTACATTTGTCCACGAACTATTGCTTTTGAGCACCGTGAACATTTTCTCCCTCACCTAATCTTCCACCTTATTGATACAATTATTTGGTCATGACATCATTGATTTCTCATTCCTTTTCAGCTCTTTCCACGATTATCTCATAGTCCTTTATGTGTTGCAAGCTAAGCTTATGCACCATTTCCTATTCTGATTCATTTAGAATGAGGAACTTCTTATTATGGAACTCTTCACTTCTTTCCTCTTGTAATTTTGCAGCAGTTGATAAATTGTAAGATTAACATCCTACACCTTTCGGTCTTGTGATCTGCTCAGAGACCTGTTTATCTCCGGATATCTTAATAATTCAAGAACAAACTCACTTATATTCTATGGTTTTAACAAACAAAACCTGAACAGGGTCGAGTATCTACCTTTCTGAAATCGCAGAGTAATGCCTCTTGTTTTTAAACAAAAAAAGAGTAGGTCAGCCCAGATAGTACTGGAATACAAAATCCAGCCCTTCAGGTTCTATTTACATTTTCAAAAGTCCTTGACATTGCATAAAATTGGACAGGATACCCTGAGATCACCAATTAGTAAATAATTACTATGCAATTTTGTCAGTTACGTAAAAAATATTTTCTCTCCTCTAGCAATACAAGCCACCGTCACCACATGGATATATATCCATATGTACCCATACAGATTTTTACCACATAGCTGAGTTTTTACTTTAGGGTCTATTCCACCCAAAATGTTTTGTCATGGAGTGAAAAAACAATTTACCTTAGATTCTTACCTCAGAGGTGGCTATTCGGCCATACTGTGCTTTTTTTGAAAGAGCTATCTAATATTAGTTCCAATCCCCTTTTTTTTCCTCTACAGCCATGCAATTCTTTCATGCGTCACTTGAAATTAGCAGCACACATGCCTATCTGCATAGAACGAGAGAATGTAATGGCTGGCTATTTCACAATTTGTTTACAGCTTTAGTTTAGGCAGCATGGTGGCTCAGTGGTTAACACTGCAGCTTCAAGCACCAGGGACCCGGGTTCAAATCTAGCCTCGGGCGACTGTCTGTGCGGAGTTTGCACATTCTCCCAGTGTCTGCGTGGGCTTGCGCCGGTTTCCTCCCACAGTCCAAAGATGTGCAGGTTAGGTGAATTGGCCATACTAAATTGCCCGTTGTGTTCAGGGGTGTGTGGGTTATAGGGGGATGGGTCTGGGTGGGATGCTTCAAGGAGCGGTGTGGACTTATTGGGCCAAAGGGCCTGTTTCCACACTGTAGGGAATCTAATCTAATCGGACCTAGAATTCACCCAATTTAGGCTGATATTTTAGCACCGCAATGTGAGAACGGATTTTGTGCAGACATACAGACTTTTTCCTAGGGTGGAAATGTTTATTACGAGGGGGCATGATTTTAAGATTACTGGAGGAAGGTATACAGAAAATGTCAGAGGTAGGTTCTTCATACAGAGTGGTGGGCATGTGGTATGTACTGCCGGCAGTGGTAGTGGAGTCAGATACTTGAGAGATTTTAAGCGACTCTTGGATAGGCACATGGAGGATAGTAAAATGTAGGGTATGCAGGCTAGACCTTAGGATCTTAGTAGGATAACAGGTCGGCACAGCATCGTGGGCCGAAGAGCCTGTACAGAGCTGTACTGTTCTACGTTCTATAACTTAAACATCCGTTCTGCTTCAATGGTTCACTTGAACGTTAGTGATCTCCAAGCACTACAGTTCTCCAGACACTCGTTAACATCTGCACAAAGACATTCCACTCGGAATTACTGAATACTAATCAGGAAAGCAACTTTTTTTTCTCCTCCCTAATCTGGAGACAGAGATACTTAATTGTGTCATTTCACCTACTGATAGCAACCAGAACAGAAGTGAGTAGGGATCAAATCCAAGACTTTTTAGTCCTTTTCAGTCAGTTTCACAATGGACAATGCCTTTCACGCGAGCATTTTAATATTGTAGAATTAATTTTTGACCAATTCTATTCTCTCCTTCAAAGTTGAAGAAATCACCTTGGATATAAATCTAAATAGAACTGTCCCATCAACTCTCCAGTTGCTGTGTCTTTCACGGAATACAGTTTTACATCCTCATGCCACACAGGCACGTTCTCAATTAGTTGAAATGTTAATCCCAGAAGTTCCTGGTAGATTCCTAGCAGGCCAGAAGTTACAACATCCATCGGAAAATATTCCTTCAGAAGATTCTGATCCACCGAGTATTTTAACTCCTCCACCTGGTTCATGTAGTAGCGCAGATCCCAGGCATTTATAACATTATCAAAATCCAGCCCCCGCTTCTGACACTCTTCTTTTTTCAGCTCTAATATCACTGCCCTCTCCGCATCGCCAAGTGGTTTCAACTTCTGTGCTAATTCATCTGAAACATGAATTTGAAAAAGTTTACATGTAATGATGTAGTTCTCAACTGGACATAGATCTTCTCTGAATGAGGCTCCCAACTTCATTCCCCTATTCCCAGTGAAAGGTGAGAGACTGTTACATTGAACACCAGTCAGAAATGTTGAACACCAGTCAGAAATGTTGGTGTTGAGGGGATGGTGGTGACAGTTCAGATGATTCTGCTGGAAAGAAAATGAAAAAGGAAACCAAATAAACTGAAGATTGAAAAGCCATGTCTTTTCAGAAGCAGCTTACAGCAGACCCACGAAAGACAGTTTGAAGTTCAGTTAACTCAGATTATAAATGGACTAAACTCAACCAAAATAGTAGCAAATTGAAAAGGGGAAGTAAATAAATTGCTACTATTATTTGGGATTAAACCACTTTGATCAGACCAATGGTTACAACTGCCTACATTATTTCTTTTCTAGTTCAAATTAGCATCTAAAACAGTACAGATTGCAGGCACATGATTTACAATTGACATAATACAATCTAATCTAATATGATCACTACCCAACACATGCCTACACATAATCCCAACTTCTAAGAGCATCAGCCCTACATCCTTTACCCACCACTGTAAGTTTGTTATAAAACCCATCAAGACTACCAGTTTGTGGGTAGTTTGATGGCACTGTTTTGGATTAACTAAAAATAGGACCAGACTGTGCATGTTAATTTGATGAAGTGACCTTCTAGCAGAATGCAGGTTTCACCCGATCAGACAGGGTTTTGTCAATTGTGAAGGACAGTGGTTTAATACATTATACCAAGATATGCAATGTGTGCAAAATGAAAATCATTACCCAGAAAGACATTGACATTTTTGCTATTCTTAGCCATGTTCATTTCGAGTACAAAATCCGAGTGGGTCTTAAAATCCAGAAGACCAGACTTCTTCGTACGAAGTTCCACCAGTTCCTTAAGGATTTTTGAATTGTCCTAGTCAAGCAAGAAAAAAAGTTATATTTACTTTGTTCCCAACAATAAGCAGTATTTCCTAAAAAGTAGCATTACATTTTTCTAAACTGCCTACTAATGGACTAACTGAGATATCTGCACAGTTGCTGTACCACCTGATACATTGAAGCCACTTGCAGAACATCCGCATTGAACAGTTGCATCACATAATGAGGCACAAAGCCATAAACACTAGTAAAATCCCACACACAATCCTTCTCTCTGAATTGAAGCAACCGAGATTACCTTAATTGAGCTATAACAAAAAGACAAAACAAATCAGTGCAGTTTTCTGCTTCTCATCACAGTCCAATGATTCCTACTGGAAAGGTACCCAGCATTTTGAGGATCAGGTTTGGCTGTAATGTTTAAATTGGCGTTATATCGTTATCTAATGAGGTGGTCAAGAAATGATCTGAACTAGTCAGTAACATGCAGGAAAGAAGTTTGTCTAAAATACGGAACATTATCATTGTGATAGAGCGAGCGCGAGAGAACTGAAAATAAGGAATAATAAGAAAGTACAATGTATTGGAATTAAAAAATAAATCTGGTAAACATATTGTTAAAAGAAGTGAGTGACAGTGACAGAGCAGAACTTGCTACTGTGCAGAGTGGTTGAGTAGAATAGCACAGATGCACTTGAGAGAGCTGGATAAGTTCATAAAGGAGAAAGGATCAGAAAGATATATTGACAAAGTGAGGTTATGTAAACAGAATGGTAGGAAGCTTGTGTGCGTCATAAACACCAGCAGAAATAGTTGGGTCAAGCAGAATTTACAGTACATAAATGTAAATGACATGTAATAGACAAAAGACCAGCTTAACTCACCTCCATACAGCGGGAATTAAAGGCATGCTCCATCATCTTCCTGGTTTCTAGGACATGACATTTCTTCATCAAGGGAAAATAGTGGGGATACTTCAGAGTCACCTTTAGCTTCCCATTGTCTGTTTTCTCCAGGCTATTGATAAAGTCGTCAGGTAGGCCGCCTGGTACCAAATATTAACATAATCAACAATTAATGGCAATCATTCCAATTACTCATATTACATTTGCTTTCACCAAATACAATTTGAGGTGCTTCCCTTCAATGATTGCTAGTAAATGCAGCCAGTAATTCATTTTAGAGAAGCCATAAATGTATCTAGCTCAATTCTCTGCAAGCACCGAATTATTCAAACTCAAAATTATGCCTGCAATTGGCCTCAATATTCCTATGAGTAAACAATGCGATAAAAGATAAAAGAACATGAAAATACAATTCCACCTAAAAGAATGTTATGATGTGGAGATGCCAGTGTTTGGCTGGGATGACAAAGTCAGAAGTCACATAACACCAGGTTATAGTCCAACAGTTTATTTTAAATCACATTTATTTATTTAAAAAGAATGCTGTTGATCAAATAAGGGTAGAAGGTGCTCAGCTGTATTGCCCACTTAAGACAGCCTGCCAAAACACTATTTTTCAATTCACCCATGCAGAGGGGAGGCGTCCAAATTTTCAAGAATCCAAAGCACCATCGTATCATTAAAGCACAATTCCTTCAAGCATGAAATGAAGAAAAATGTATCAGAATAAAGAACTGGGATGAGAGAGTTTGGAAGTAGAAACTGACATGCAGACCCAAATGCTGTCTGCAAGATATCCTTAAGTGCCTTTCCAGTCAATGATAAGAGTTAAGTGTTTCAGAAAAAGCTTGGTTGTGAAATCTTTTATGATTTTAGCAGTGAGAAACAACAGGCAAGGTAATTCTACACTGTCATTGTGATTGAGTTTTATCTGCAGAGAATATGTTGATCTGTATGGTACCAACATGTAATAAGCAATAAAAACATAGCAGATTCTGTGGGAACGAGAGAGACTCGCGGTTGGTGTGTTGCCTCCCAGATGCCAGGATCCGTGATGTCTCAGATAGTGTTTTCGGGATCCTTAAGGGGGAGGGGGAGCAGCCCCAAGTCGTGGTCCACATAGGCACAAATGACATTGGTAGGAAAAGGGATGGGGATGTAAGGCAGAAATTCAAGGAGCTAGGGTGGAAGCTTAGAGCTAGATCAAGCAGAGTTGTTATCTCTGGTTTTGTTACCCATGCCACATGCTAGCGAGGTGAGGAATAGGGAGAGACAGCAGCTGAACACATGGCTACAGGAATGGTGCAGAAGGGAGGGATTCAGAAACCTGGATAATTGGGGCTCATTCTGGGGTAGGGGGTCCTCTACAAACAGAATAGTCTACACCTGAACCAAAGGAGTACCAATATCCTGGGGGGGGGGGGCGCGGTTGCTAATACTCTTCAGGAGAGTTTAAACTAATTCAGCAGGGGGATGGGAACCTGATTTATAGCTCCGGTGAATAGCAGGTTGAGAGTATTGAGGTCGTGAATAAGGTTTCAAGGTCGCAGGAGTGTACTGGCAGGCAGGAAGGTGGTTTGAAGTGTGTCTACTTCAACACTGGAGCATCCCAAATGAGGTGGGTGAACTTGCAGCATGGTTTGGTACCCGAGACTTTGATGTTGTGGCCATTTCGGAGACACAGATAGAGCAGGGACAGGAGTGGTTGTCGCAGGTTCCGGGGTTTAGATGTTACAGTAAGATCAGGGAGGGTGGTTAAAAAAAGAGAGGTGGAGGCATGGCATTGTTAGTCAAGGACAGTATTATGGTAGCAGAAAGGACATTCGATGAGGACTCGTCTACTGAGGTAGATTGGGCTGAGGTTAGAAACAGGAAAGGAGAGGTCACCCTGTTGGGAGTTTTCTATAGGCCTCCGAAAAGTTCCAGAGGTGTAGAGGAAAGGATTGCAAAGATGATTCTGGACAGGAATGAAAGTAACAGGGTAGTTGTTACAGGTGACTTTAAATTTCCAAATATTGACTGGATACGCTTTAGTTCGAGTACTTTAGATGGGTCAGTTTTTGTCCAATGTGCGCAGGAGGGTTTCCTGACACAGTATGTAAATAGGCCAACGAGACGCAAGGCCACATTGGATTTGGTACTGGGTAATGAACCAGGCCGGGTGTTAGATTTGGAGGTAGGTGAGCACTTTGGAGATAGTGACCGCAATTCGGTTACATTTACTTTAGCGATGGAAAGGGATAGGTATATACCGCAGGGCAAGAGTTATAGCTGGGGGGAAAAAGCAATTATGAGGCGATTAGGCAAGATTTAGGATGCATTGGATGGGGAAGGAAATTGTAGGGACTGGGCATAATTGAAGTGTGGAGCTTGTTCAAGGAACAGCTACTGCGTGTCCTTGATAAGTATGTTCCTGTCAGGCATGGAGGAAGTGGTCGAGCGAGGGAACCGTGGTTTACTAAAGAAGTTGAATCTTTTGTCAAGAGGAAGAAGGCGGCTTATTTAAAGATTAGGCATGAAGTCTCAGTTAGGGCACTTGAGAGTTACAGGTTGGCTAGGAAAGACCTAAAGAGAGCTAAGAACAGCCAGGATGAGACATGAGACGCCTTTGGCAGGTAGGATCAAGGAAAACCCTAAAGCATTCTGTAGGTATGTCAGGAATAAAAGAATGGCTAGAGTGAGATGAGGGCCAGTCAAGGATAGTAGTGGGAAGTTCTGTGTGGAGACCGAAAAGATAGTAAAAGCGCTAAGTGAATATTTTTCGTCAGTATTCACACATGAAAAAGACAATGTTGTTGAGAAGAATACTGAGATACAGGCTATTAGACTAGATGGGATTGAGGTTCGTAAGGAGGAGGTGTTTGCAATTCTGGAAAGTGTGAAAATAGATAAATCCCCTGGGCCAGACGGGATTTATCCTAGGATTCTCTGGGAAGCTAGGGATGAGATTACAGAGCCATTGGCTTTGATCTTTGTCATCATTGTCTACAAGAATAGTGCCAGAAGACTGGAGGATGGTAAATGTTGTCCCCTTGTTCATGAAGGGGAGTAGAGACAACCCTGGTAGTTATAGACCAGTGCGCCTTATTTCGGTTGTGGGTGAGGTGTTGGAAAGGATTATAACAGATAGGATTTATAATTATCTAGAGAAAGGAATAATTTGATTAGGGATAATCAACACGGTTTTGTGAAGGGTAGGTCATGCCTCACTAAACTTATTGACTTCTTTGAGAAGGTGACCAAATAGGTGGATGAGGGTAAAGCGGTTGATGTGGTGTATATGGATTTCAGTAAAGTATTTGATAAGGTTGCCTACGGTAGGCTATTGCAGAAATTATGGAGGCATAGGATTGAGGGTGATTTAGTGGTTTGGATCAGAAATTGGTTAGCTGGAAGAAGACAGAGGGTGGTTGTTGATAGGAAATGTTAATCCTGGAGTTCAGTTATTAGTGGCGTACCGCAAGGATGTTTTGGGGCCACCTCAATTTGTCATTTTTATAAATGACCTGGTAAGGGCGTAGAAGGGTGGGTTAGTAAATTTGTGGAGGACACTAAAGTCGGTGGAGTTGTGGATAGTGCTGAACGATGTTGCAGAGGGACACAGATAAGCTGCAGAGCTGGGCTGAGAGGTGGCAAATGGAGTTTAATGTGGAAAAGTGTGAGGTGATTCACTCTGGAAGCAGTAACAGGAATACAGAGTATTGGGCTAATGGTAAGATTCTTGGTAGTTTGGATGAGCAAAGAGATCTTGGTGTCCATGTGCATAGATCTCTGAACGTTGCTACCCAGGTTGATAGGGCTGTTAGGAAGGCGTACGGTGTGTTAGATTTTACTGGTAGACGGATTGCGTTTCGGAGCCATGGTATTGTGTACAGTTCTGGTTGCTGCATTATAGGAAGGATGTGGAAGCATTGGAAAGGGTGCAGAGGAGATTTACCAGGATGTTGCCTGATATGGAGGGAAGGTCTTATGAGGAAAGGCTGAGGGACTTGAGGCTGTTTTCATTAGAGAGAAGAAGGTTAAGAGGTGACTTAATAGAGACATACAAGTTGATCAGTGGATTAGATAGGGTGGACAGGGAGATCCTTTTTTCTCAGATGGTGATGGCTAGCACAAGGGGACATAGCTTCAAATTGTGGAGTGATAGATATAGGACAGATGTCAGAGGTAGGTTTCTTTACTCAGAGTAGAAAGGGCCTGCAACAGGAGTAGACTTGCCAAGTTTAAGGGCATTTAAATGGTCATTGGATAAACATATAGATGACAATGGAATAGTGTAGGTTAGATGGGCTTCAGATTGGTTTCACAGGTTGGCACAACATCAAGGGCCAAAGGGCCTGTACTGTGCTATAATGTTTTATGTTCAAAGTCCCAAACCACATCAACAAACTCTGTGCTTTTGATGGCTGAGGTATAAGGGTTTTAATGGACATCTCAAAAATCTCTTTACTTGGAATTATTCCTTTTTTTTACATCTGCCATCTGGTCTTCAGATTAAAAACTCATTCAAAACATGACAGTGCAGTGAGACTTGAAAGGTCCCACTACAAGGTGGGACTCCAAGGTCAGTCTGTCTAAGGGCCAATGAAGCATTTACGCTGATAGGCTGTACCTCACAGCAAGCAAACAAACAAAAAAACAATAATCTGGATTTAAAAACCTGTTTCATTACTATATGCAGGCTCAATTCCAATCAAATAAAAACCAAAAGAACTGCGGATGCTGCAAATCAAGAATAAAAACAAAGTTACTGGAAAAGCTCAGCAGGTCTGACAGCATTTGTGAAGGGAAAAAGCAGTGTTAACGTTTTCGGTCTGGTTCTGAGGAAGGGCCACCGGACCGAAAGTGTTCACTCTTTTTTTCCTTCACAGATGCTACCAGACCTGCTGAGCTTTTACAGCAACTTTGGAATTGAACAAAAGCAAAAACAGTCATATTGTTTAATCAAAGCAACTTATCTCTTACCCAATTCATCCTGTGTGAACTCCAAGAAGGTTGTATTCTCATTCAGGTTCTTGCTGAAATCAATACACAAGGTGCTGATTCTCTTCTTGATGTCTTTGATCTCCTAAAGCACAGAATAAATGAGCAGTGAGTCCTCCAATACCTCCTGGCTTATTGAGTAGAGAAAGGAGTAAGGTAATTATGTATTTCCACCATAATACGTTTTTTTTGGACACACTGTTAGAAACCACAGAAATATTAATAACATCCTAACTAATCCTTTATACTATAGGATACAAAAATTATAAAGCCTGGAGTTTCATGAAAGGACTTGTGGATAAATCCATCTGGTGATGCTTGGGGCATATGAACCAGAAGGTCCCAACTTCCATATTTTCTAATGTTTTGTACTCAGTCAAATGATCTCGGTTGGTAACGGAAATCACATTGCGGTAAAGCTGAAGATTGGTTGATTGAGAGACAGAGAGATGCTCACCTGATCCTCCTTGCCCACAAGAAGTGCTCCAAAAAGCACTCAGCTGTCAGAGCCACCTGCTCCCATACACATTTCAGTCTCATTTTCCCAAGCCCTGGGAAACCTAGAGAGCAGCTGTCAAGTTTAAATCAGGGTCAGAACTATGTTAATTTAACATTAAGATGAAGCGTCCTGTCACTTCAAGGCATGAAACATGTACACTATTATTCACTGCCATAAAAATAGGGAGAGATATATATACATTGCAGGTTGGTGATACATTGTGATATTTTGCTTTAAACACCCTATACGACAGCTATGAGAGTTTAATATCAAATCCATTGTATATCATTAGCATTCTGCTTTCGTTGGGTCTCATCTACAAATGTAGTTTTTAACCATTACTTACATCTTGCTTATCTTTACACAGGTGGAGTCCATTTCTCTTTCCTAGTTTCAATAATCTTTCCATGTAGCGTCTGGCCTCTGGTTGTAGATCTTCAGCCTGATGCTTCTCCTGCAAGATCAAGCCCCCAGAATGAAGCAACAGCTTGAGTGTCTTTCAAATAGATTTGCTTTCTTCTAATCAAAATGTATAAGAGCTATTTTTTGTGTAAACAAAATTCATATTTCACGCAAAACATTTTTAGTTCCTAATTCTGTCAACAAGTCAACAAGTTAAATCTAGAGCTAGTTGTAAGGAGGAACTATATAGTTCTTCTGTTCTATGAGCAGGGGTGGCAATTGAACCCCTCAAGGCCTCAATTCCACTTTCATGTCTGCTCCCTAAAACCCTTCCAACCATCACTAAATCACAGAAGATTTTAGTTCTGCTAACCAACCTCACTTAGGGGGCCTTAACAGAAATCTCCTGAAAATGCAAGTCTACTACATCCATTGGCTCCCCTTTATCAAGTATGTTAGTAACAACCTCAAAAAATTCCAACAATTTCAAACATTCACAAATTCACGCTTTATGCCTGTTTCGGAATTTCCACCTTGCAGGCTCCAGCTGCCTCCTCTTTACCGTGGACCTGCAATCATTTACACATCCACCTGCCACCAAGATGGTTTCAGGGCTTTCTATTTCTTCCTGGAATGAAGGGGACCTGAACTGTTCCCAACAATCGCCACCCATCTACGCTTGGCCAAGCTCATCCTCACCCTCAACAATTTCTCTCTTAACTCCTCCTTTTTTTTCCCCCCAGGTCAGGAGTGGCCAGGAGTACCGCATGGACTGCTGTTAGATCTGTCTCTTTGTGGGGTACGTGGAACATTCCTATGCCAGCCTCCACCCTTTCTCTGATATATCATCGGTACTGCTTCCCTCTCTCATCCAGAATTGGAAATGTTCATTGATTTCACTTACAATTTCTACCCTGCCCATCTCTAGCTCCTCCCTTCCCATCTCTGTTTTTTTATTTCTGGAAACAAACTGGCCACTAATATTCACTATAAACCCACTAACTCCCACACCTACCTTGATTACAAATCCTCACACCTTGCTTCCTGTAAAGACTCAATTCCATTCTCCCGGTTCCTTTGTCTCTACCGCATGTGTTCCATGAGACCAACTGCAACAAGTGAGCCTCCGAAATGTCCACCTTCTTTCTCAACTGAGGATTCCCCAGCAGTTGGATAGGACCTTGTTGAGGGTCCTGTTGCCATCTCCCTCACTTCTGCCTTCAACCACTGCCTTTCCTTCTGCAACAGCGATGGGGTTCCCTTTTCCTTAGCTATCATCCCACCAGCATCCACATTCAGCAGATCATCAGCCACCATTTCCACCACCTCCAGCAAGATGCCACCACCAGACACACAGTCCCCTCTCCTCCCTTTTCTGCCTTCCGCAGGGACCGTTCCCTCTAGGACACCCTGGTCCACTCTTCATACACTCCAACACCCTCCCATAGCCCCACGGCACCTTCCCTTGCAACCAGTGAAAGTGTAACACCTGCCCATTTATCTTCTCCCTGCTCAATATCCAGGGACCCAAACATTCCTTCCAGGTGAAGCAGCACTTCCCAGAATCTAGTCTGCTCCATTCACTGCTCACAATGTGGTCTCCTCTACATTAGGGAGACAAAGCATAGACCGGGTGACCACTTCGCAGAGCATCTACATTCCGCCTGCAAAAAAAGATTGCGCTTCCAGCTGCCTGCCACTTTAATGCCCTACCCAGTTCTCTGGCCAACATCTGTCTCATGCTTGCTGCAGTGTTCCAGCAAAGCTTGAAGCAAGCTGGAAGAACAACACCTCATCTTCCACTTGGGGACCCTGCTGCCCTCTAGACTCAATATCGAGTTCAATAACTTTAGGATCTGAATGTCTCCCATGTCCTAACCCCCCCCAACCCCACACACCAGGTCTCGTTATCATATCGTCTGACATTAACAATAGGTAGTGTGTAGTCACTGACAGTCACAATTAAAAGTTATTCACCCTCCTACCCAGATCACTATCCACTCCTTTATCTGTCCAACCATTCTTCTCTCTCTTTGGGCTCTATCCCCACATATTGTTTACTCCTTACCCTTTCCCCCACCCTATCTTCTGCATATAAACTGACATTTTCCCAGCTAAATCAGTTCTGAGGAAGGGTCACTGGATCCGAAACATTAGCTCTGATTTCTCTTCACAGATGCTGACAGACCTGCTGAGATTTTCCAGCAACTTCTGTTTTTCAGCACTCACAATTCTTTTGGTTTTTAATCTCAAATTCATGCTGCGATTCTAGCATTTTTCCTACTCCAAGGATGACTGGTCTGAGCTTCCCTGGTTTTTCCTCTTCCTGAACCACTGCAACCATGAGGTGGAAGCACCCCTAAAGCTATTAGGAAGAGAGTTCCAGGATTTTCACCCAGCAACACTGAAGGAACAGCAATATAGATCCAGGTCAGGATGGTGTGTGGCTTGAAGGGAAATGAAGGTGTTGGTTTGCCCATACTTCCCATGCCCTTTCCTTTGAATGTAGATGTTGTGCATTTGGTAGGTGCTTTTGAAGGTGCAGCAGCCATCAAGAGCAGGCACTGATTGTCATTTTTCTCTTTAGCCTGAGAAGCTGAGGTTAATTCAAAGTGATGTCGCTGCAAGCAGTTTTCTGCCCCCAATTTTTAAGCTAAAATTCTAGATTGCATCGGAAGGAATCCTGGAAGATAAGTGATCTTTTAGCAGCCTCTTCGTTCAACTAAATTATCACCTGAAGAGCAACGATCCTCTTGTAAACATCTTCTCTCATACTCATCTCCACGTCAAACTCTGACAGCTGTTTGTCCGCCTCAGTGCTTGCAGCCCGAACTTCTTTGCAAGGAGAGACATGCTGAGGGAAATCTAGAATATTCCGTTGCACTGAAATATTAAGACAAAAAGTCTCAGTAGTGAAAGTAATATGTTCAACAGATCAGATCAATGTCATGACTTGAAAAGGGTGACAGGAAACTGGTGGTAGTTAACTGATGAAAAAAATGCCTTGGTGATGAGATCAAAAATGCTCAGTTGTGTGTATGGGCAATTCTGAATATAAAACAGGGGTAATAGAACAGTAGTAAGAATAGTGCTGCATGGCACGAAGGGCACTTTGACTTTGCTCACTCTTGGATTTCAGATTTCTGCTCTGATTTAAAGTAGCCAATTCATATCGTGGTGGTCTTATCAATTTGAAACAATGCCCAACTTTGTTTGCTCAGTTTACCTGCTGCTGAAAACCTTGTCTATGCTTTTGCTGCCTTTCGATAACTCCAATTCACTTCGGACACGTCTCTTGTATTTAACCTCTGCAAGTTTGAGGTCATTCAAAGCTCTTCTGTCCACGTCCCTAAGATTACCAGTTCTGCTCAGACATCACTTCATGCCCTTGGCTCCTCCCAATCTCTAATCTTCTATAATCCTCAGATTCTGGTCTCTTTAGTATTCCTGACTTTAATCATTTTACCATTGGCAAATGTGCCTTTAATTGTCTAGGCTCTAAGATTTGCAATTTCTTTTCTGGACTTCTATTTCCTCCTCTAATACACTTTCCTCATGCATTTGATCTAATATTTTATTATGTAGCTCAATATGAAATTTAGTTCCATAATGCTCCTGCAAAACCTTGGGGGTTTTTTTAATGATAAAGACATTATATAAATGATAGTTGTTGTTATACATTTCATGGGCTTACTTTGTTTTTATATTCCTTTGAGACTGTGAAAGGCATCATACTGTAATCTAACCTTATAATCAAATATCTTTGATGGACCTAATGACTCCTACATCTTATGGTCTAACATCCACAAATCTTCCAGCATGCATTAGTGGATGCCAACTGGAAGTCTTTCATTCAAAAGTACATCATCACAGTCATTTTTTAAAGGAGGACAAAACAAGGAATTTATGGTAGAAGAATCAGTATATCAATTTGCACACATATTGCTAATACTTGAAATATAATTTCACAAAAAGCTGTGTGAACATTCTGTGAATGTGCAATGTATTTAGTTGACTAAACAGTTCATAGTTTGTGTGAACTCTAGGTTCCACTGTGCCATTGTGAAAGCTGACATAGCTTCAGAATTATTAGACCAACAAAGCCATGGAGAGAGCAAGGTAAAGCCTCCTGTCAGCAGCTATTCCCACAGAATACTGCTGAATGTTTGGACTGTTGTTTACAAATGCTTTCCCACAATATGTAACTCTCCAGCCAGTGCTTTCTGGATACTATATTGTCAATTTGAAGGGGCCACCAGAGAAATTTCTTGATGCTTCATTGTCAGTGCAGACAAAAAAAAAGTAACAAATTCCTCATTCCTCCATTCAATTTTGTTTGGAAATTCAGAAAAGTAGGAGGTTTGCAATTGCAGTGTTCATGGATCAGTCTCTGCAATTAGAACTAAAGGATAGATTGAAAATAAAGAGGGATTGACATTGGAGGTACTGAACAAAAAAATACCAAATGCCCAAACAGTGTCACAGTGGTTGAATACAATTAACTGCCAACAAGTGTCAGAAAGCTTTTAAACATTAGGAGCAATTGCAGATAGGCAATCCTGCTGGAATGAAAGTCCTTAGTACAGGTCACTGATTTCATCTGCTGACTAAATTCTTACTTAAGCCTTTGTTCCTCTTGACTCAACTATTAGACCATAAGACATAGGAGTGGAAGTAAGGCCATTCGGTCCATCAAGTCCACTCCACCATTTAAATCATGGCTGATGGGCATTTCAACACCACTTCCCTGCACTCTCCCCGTAGCCCTTGATTCCTTTTGAGATCAAGAATTTGTTGATCTCTGCCTTGAAGGCATCCAACGTCCCGGCCTCCATTTATTCTAATAAATTTCAACATGGCCTCTTTCCATTTGGCCTCTACAAACTTGCTCATCCAAAATTCTGTTCCTCATGTCTTGATAACCTTGTGCTTTTGACTAGCAGTGGCTCCTAATTAAACATTTCCTCAATTTTAAAATTCTCATTCTTGATTTAAAATCTCTTTGTGGTCTTGCCATTCCCAATTTCAGTGAATTCCTCAAGCTGCACAACCCTCCCAGATCTCTGCATTCCTCGAATTCTGGCCCCTTGCACATCTCCAATTTTAATATCTGCATTATGGATGACCATATTTTCAGTTGTCTTGACTATAAGATCTGGAATACCCTCCCTAAATTCCTCCACCTCTCCTCCCCATTTTAAGACACTCCTTAAAAACCACCTTTCTGACAAAGTGTTTGGTCATCTGCCCTCGTACCTCCTTAAGTGGTTCAGTGCCAAATATTGGTTTATGACATTCCATTTTGTTTTTTTTAAGTTAAAAATGCTGTATAAATAGAAATATCTATCACGGGATGTGATCAAAACCAGACAATTTTTCATTCAAGATGATTCCAGAGGACTAAGACTAACCTTTCAAAACAAGGGAGATAGGGAAAGTAAGATCTAATTGACCTGAAGTGGGTGGTGGGATAACCAGGAAAATTGTAGCTGTCACTTGGAAGGGTATGCTTTAATATATGGCAGCCAATGGGGATGCATAACAATACAATTTGTGCCTTACATATAGGATTGATTTGTCAATGAAGACAATTGATGAGGTACTGAAGCTGACACAGTTTGAGATATTTTTATATAAAAACAAAATCAACCTGTTCAGACTTATGACACACCCCTGCAGCAGGTGGGACTATAGCCAAGATGTCCTGGCTCAGACATGGAGTGAACCACAACAGTCCTCATTGACATTACGCATTTTAAAAGTGTCACATAATAGGCTTTAATTTTGTCAGCCAACCTGTGGGATTTAAAGGGTAGTAAGGTACCATATGACAAGGACTAAAGATAATTAGCAGTAGAATCAGGGCAAAGGAGGAGAATTCTTTTCAACACTGGATGTATGATGCTCTGTTTTTATGAATTCTCAAAAGTGAGAACTTGTGAAAGAAAAACATCGCAGGTCTCGGTGGGAAAGAGCAGGTGGTACTCGTGTGGAACTCTCTCAGACAGCCAGCATAGACAAGGGCCCCTTTTCCATGCAGTGAGTTTCTATTGATTCAAACAATAAAAATCACTGTAATAAAATGTGAGGCTGGATGAACACAGCAGGCCAAGCAGCATCTCAGGAGCACGAAAGCTGACGTTTCGGGCCTAGACCCTTCATCAGAGAGGGGGATGGGGAGAGGGAACTGGAATAAATAGGGAGAGAGGGGGAGGTGGACCGAAGATGGAGAGAAAAGAAGATAGGTGGAGAGAGTATAGGTGGGGAGGTAGGGAGGGGATAGGTCAGTCCAGGGAAGACGGACAGGTCAAGGAGGTGGGATGAGGTTAGTAGGTAGATAGGGGTGCAGCTTGGGGTGGGAGGAAGGGATGGGTGAGAGGAAGAACCGGTTAGGGAGGCAGAGACAGGTTGGACTGGTTTTGGGATGCAGTGGGTGGGGGGGGAAGAGCTGGGCTGGTTGTGTGGTGCAGTGGGGGGAGGGGACGAACTGGGCTGGTTTTGGGATGCAGTAGGGGAAGGGGAGATTTTGAAACTGGTGAAGTCCACATTGATACCATTAGGCTGCAGGGTTCCCAGGCGGAATATGAGATGCTGTTCCTGCAACCTTCGGGTGGCATCACTGTGGCACTGCAGGAGGCCCATGACGGACATGTCATCTAGAGAATGGGAGGGGGAGTGGAAATGGTTTGCGACTGGGAGGTGCAGTTGTTTGTTGTGAACTGAGCGGAGGTGTTCTGCAAAGCGGTCCCCAAGCCTCCGCTTGGTTTCCCCAATGTAGAGGTAGCCACACCGGGTACAGTGGATGCAGTATACCACATTGGCAGATGTGCAGGTGAACCTCTGCTTAATGTGGAATGTCATCTTGGGGCCTGGGATAGGGGTGAGGGAGGAGGTGTGGGGGCAAGTGTAGCATTTCCTGCGGTTGCAGGGGAAGGTGCCGGGTGTGGTGGGGTTGGAGGGCAGTGTGGAGCGAACAAGGGAGTCACGGAGAGAGTGGTCTCTCCAGAAAGCAGACAGGGGTGGGGATGGAAAAATGTCTTGGGTGGTGGGGTCGGATTGTAAATGGCAGAAGTGTCGGAGGATGATGCGTTGTATCCGGAGGTTGGTAGGGTGGTGTGTGAGAACGAGGGGGATCCTCTTTGGGCGGTTGTGGGGGGGGCAGGGTGTGAGGGATGTGTTGCAGGAAATACGGGAGACGCGGTCAAGGGCGTTCTCGATCACTGTGGGGGGAAAGTTGCGGTCCTTGAAGAACTTGGACATCTGGGATGTGCGGGAGTGGAATGTTTTATCGTGGGAGCAGATGCGGCAGAGGCGGAGGAATTGGGAATAGGGGATGGAATTTTTGCAGGATGTTGGGTGGGAGGAGGTGTATTCTAGGTAGCTGTGGGAGTCGGTGGGCTTGAAATGGACATCAGTTACAAGCTGGTTGCCTGAGATGGAGACTGAGAGGTCCAGGAAGGTGAAGGATGTGCTGGAGATGGCCCAGGTGAACTGAAGGTTGGGGTGGAAGGTGTTGGTGAAGTGGATGAACTGTTCGAGCTCCTCTGGGGAGCAAGAGGCAGCGCCGATATAGTCAATGTACCGGAGGAAGAGGTGGGGTTTGGGGCCTGTGTAGGTGCGGAAGAGGGACTGTTCCACGTAACCTACAAAGAGGCAGGCATAGCGGGGCCCATGGCCACCCCCTTAGTCTGTAGGAAGTGGGAAGAGTCAAAAGAGAAGTTCCGCTCAGTTCGCAACAAACAACTGCACCTCCCAGTGCAAACCATTTCCACTCCCCCTCCCATTCTCTAGATGACACGTCCGTCATGGGCCTCCTGCAGTGCCACAGTGATGCCACCCGAAGGTTGCAGGAACAGCAACTTATATTCCGCCTGGGGACCCTGCAGCATAATGGTATCAATGTGGACTTCACCAGTTTCAAAATCTCCCCTTCCCCTACTGCATCCCTAAACCAGCCCAGTTCGTCCCCTCCCCCCACTGCACCACACAACCAGCCCAGCTCTTCCCCCCCACCCACTGCATCCCAAAACCAGTCCAACCTGTCTCTGCCTCCCTAACCTGTTCTTCCTCTCACCCATCCCTTCCTCCCACCCCAAGCCGCACCCCCATCTACCTACTAACCTCATCCCACCTCCTTGACCTGTCTGTCTTCCCTGGACTGACCTATCCCCTCCCTACCTCCCCACCTATCTTCTTTACTCTCCATCTTCGGTCCGCCTCCCCCTCTCTCCCTATTTATTCCAGTTCCCTCTCCCCATCCCCCTCTCTGATGAAGGGTCTAGGCCCGAAACGTCAGCTTTTGTGCTCCCGAGATGCTGCTTGGCCTGCTGTGTTCATCCAGCCTCACATTTTATTATCTTGGAATTCTCCAGCATCTGCAGTTCCCATTATCTCTAATAAAAAAATCACTCTCCCAGGTGAATTAGTTAACTCAACAGGAAAGTCTTCTTTCTGTTGACAATGGAACTTGATACCATTTTATGAGATGTATCAGTCACGGTTGACATCAATTCCAAACTCAAGTCTTTTGAAACATTTTTCCCAAGCATATCTGAAAAGGAAAATTCATCATCCGGAAGAGAAACAATTCAAGTCCACCGGGAAAAGGCAGGAGAAGTGGCACTTGGTGAACCGCACCTTTCGACAGCTGGTACAAACTTGACAATCTGACTGGCCTCCTTCTATGCTGTAACATTCTATACTTCAAAGAGTATCAGATTAAATAATAACATTAACAATATATATCTAACTTTGTTCTTTTAAAAGAGCAACCAAAAACCAGTTAGAAAGTCCAATCTGTTCTGAACTTTAACTCTGTAAAGTCCTTTGTTGCTTTTCACTGAAGACCAGACCTAGATGATCTTAGGAACTAGAGTACAGCACAGTAGGCTGGAAAAAAATTACCTTAATAAAGGCATAGCCATCAGATCTTGGAAGCAGAGGCATTTAAGGCACAGATGCATTTGTTTTACTTTGAAAATTTATCACTATCCCAACATCAGAATGCTCGCTCCATCCAGCTGCACACAGTTCTCAAGAAGTGTACACAGAATCTTCCCCAACCAAGTTCTCCCTGTCCATGCACCAAATTCCACTCGAAACACTGCAGCTCAGGGGAGGTGTGGGTTACCCCAACCTCTTTCTGCCTAAGGAGGGGGAGGTAGGTTCTGAATATTGCTAGGCAGCATCCATGGACAGAAAGCAAGCTAACATTTCGAGTTTAGATCACCCTTGAAGAGACAACTAGACTCGAAACGTTAGTTTGCTTTCCCTCCATGGATGCCACCTGACCTGCTGTGGTCTCTAGGAATTTTTTTTGTTTTCAGTACAAATTCCAGCATGTGCAGTAACTTGCTTCGAAATAATACCACTCTGGTTTATAGGGACCTGCTATACTTGACTCTGCCCATCGGGCAGGAGTCTCCGTCGACACAGTAAGCGGGTGGAGACGGCATCTCCATTAACTCACGTTGACCACGGAAAGGAGCCTCCTACTTTTGCTCTGCCCGTCAGGAGCGGTGCTCTCTATCCTAGAGGAGCAGTTTGCCCCTGGGGAAAGTGGCAGTGTAGGGTGAGGGTGTCGCACACGTGGCCAGTCGCACAAACACAAGTCTCCACCCAGCTTCACCCATTTCTGATGGAGGGTCCCGACCCGAAACGTCAAGCTTTCCTGCTCCTGCTCCTCTGAGGCTGCCTGGCCTACTGTGTCCATCCAGCTTCACACCGTGTGATCTCCACCCGGCTCCCCGCGCCCACAAGCTTACCCGTATATTCGACCTCGATGTCCGCCAGCTCCTTCAGCGTGTTGTCGTACTCCACCTCGGCCAGATCCAGCGAGCCGACTCGGTCGTACACTTGCTTGGTCCGGCGGATCAGGGCCTGAACCTCCTGCTCGATTTGCTGTTTGCTCAGGTTCCAGCGGAGGTGATTAGGGCCCACGGGGTCTCCTCTGCCGGTAACGCCGATCAGAGACTCGCCGGTCGGAGACATGGCGCTTTGTTTTCGGTGTACTGGTGTCCGGGGATCGGGAGCAATCGGTGAGTTACGGAGGATTACCGTTTGCTCTCACACTTGACACTGTCACGCCGCTGGCCTCCGCGATTCAAACCAACGGCAAACGCCAGGTTCCGCCTCCCCATCCATATCATTGGACACATACGCAGGGAGACCTCCACACGCACCATTCCGATTGGCTCCTATGGCGATCAATCGGCCAAAAGGGGCGGGGATAATATGCCAAGTGTCCCCGCCTCCATCCACTGCCGATTGACTGACATAGACTACCCTTCTCCCATTGGCTAGCGTGGATGTTCGTCACCTGTAATTGACATACGGTGGGCTGTATGGAAGAGGCCTTTT
Source organism: Stegostoma tigrinum (assembly GCF_030684315.1). Lineage (NCBI taxonomy): Eukaryota > Metazoa > Chordata > Chondrichthyes > Orectolobiformes > Stegostomatidae > Stegostoma > Stegostoma tigrinum. Next base: position 7,855,699 of record NC_081383.1, on the reverse strand, counting down.
GGCCCATCAAGTCTATACCGACAAGGTTGTACTAAATCTATACAGGTGCCACTTTGCAGTATTACGTGTGACTTTACTCACGATTAAGTTTTTTTTTAATTCCAGAAATGATCTTACGCACAACTATACTTTTTCTTCCATCACGGAATCACCAGTGGTATTTTTTTTTCATCTCAGAAGCATCACGATTAAATCATCCATGTTTCCACATTCAAGTCTCCCAAGAAAAACAAATGGCCTACTCCTGCTCCTATTTCTTATCTGATGATAACTTGTACTTAAACAGTTCCTTTGTTAGTTCCAGATTAAGTCCTCAGATGGCAGGGTTTACTAATGAAGAGAAAATGGATCAGTTACAATGATATACCCTGGAGTTCAGAAGAATGAGAGGGGATTCTCAGAGGTGTCTGGGGAATGCAAAATTCTAGACAGGGTAAATGCAGGATTGATGTCCCCAATTACCCGGGAGTCCAGAACCAAGGTTCAAAGGCTAAGGATACTGGGTATTCCTGAGACAAGGGGGAATTTCTTCACCCAGAGAGTGCTGAGCCTATGCAAGTCCTTGCCACAGAAAGCAGCTGAGGCCAAAACATTGAATGTTTTCAAGGATATATGGAAGATGTAGTTCTTGAGGCTAAAGGGATCAATTGTTATAGGGAAAATGTGGGAACAGGGTATTGAATTAGCCACAATCATATTGAATGTCAGAGCAGACTTGAAAGGCTAAATAGCCTACTCCTGCTCCTAGTTTCTATGTTTCTAACGCAGTAAAATGTTTCGAGGCAATCCATGAAACAAATTTAGGACCTAGCCACATATTAAGCATAGGACCAAAGTTTTGGGCAGCCAGGTCGATTTTAACAAGGATACTAATAGTGGCAAAAATGCTAGAGAACAGGAGCAGTTTATGAACAACATTCAAAAGGTTAAGATGAGGTAGTTGACACAATCATCAAAACGCTATGGAATCACAAAAGACTGGAAATAGAGGAACACGGATTTCCCAGAAAGTTGTGGAGCTGAAGAAGGTTACTGAGATGAGGAAAGCTCAGACCATGAAGGGATTTGATAACAAAAGTAAGTTTAAAAAATTAAGGCATTACTTAACCCAGAGCCTGTGTGGGAACAAGGAGCGGAAGAAGGATAAATGATACTTGGTGCAAGTCATGACGCAGGCAGCAGAGTTTTGGATGGCTTTAAGTTTATTGCAGAAAGAACACAGGAGGCTGACAAGTGCATTGTAGTAGTCAAGTCTAGAAATAATGAATGTTTTTAATCAGTAATTTTTTTTAGTGGAAGGGAATGATATGGGGTAAAGGTAGGAAAGTGGAGTTGAGTATCATCAGATCAGCCATGATCCACTGAATATCAGAGCTAATTTGATGGGCAAATTGGTCTATTTCTGTTTCTACATCTCATGATCTTTGCTCACAATGACTACTCTGTCCTCAGCCTCTTATAGCATTCCAACATGGTCTAAACTTGACAAGCAGTGCTTCAGCTTTCAGATTAGGTGTGTTACACCGTACAGAGTCATTGTTGAGTCCAACAATTTCAAACTGTAATCTCTTTCTCTTTTTGGGAATTTTTTGTCTTACTCTTTTACTTTCATGTTTGCTTTTGGATGGTAGCTCTTCCTCACTCATTCCTCCATCTAGACATATCTTTTGTTTCTTTATTTGTCTCAGTTATCATTATCTTTGATCCTGCGCCATGGACTGTTGTTATTTGATATCTCTTGTCCTCCACCGTATCAAACACCTTTCTTTTGTTTCCTTCCCATTCTTTTCTAAATTTTACAAGTTTCAGTGAAAGGTAATTAACATGTGAAGGCACAGCCATGAATAGTGAGATCAAATAATTAGCAGGCATACATTAGCCAGAGTTAGAGAAAAATCAGAATTTTTGTGGGAGGTTACAGAGATGGAGTGGAATAAGAATTTGAAAACTGAGCATTGCCGGACCGTTGGGTTCAAAGCAATTAAGCTCACATACCTTAAGTATGAACTTTGTTTCGCTGTTCACATATTCTATGACCTGCAGAACATTTCCTGCATTTTCTGTTTTTATTTTATGGGTGGTTACACCTATTGGGATATTATACATGGGATATGGCCATCAGTAGCTAGGCATTTAGAGTCATATAGCATGGAAAAAGATCCTTCAGCCCAAATTGTCCATGCCAACCAGATTTTGTAAACTAAACTAGTCACATGTGCCTGCATTTGGTCCTTATCCCTCAAAATATTTCCTATCCATATAATTGTTCAAATGTCTTTCAAATGTTGTAATTGTACTGGCCTGTACCACTTCCTCTGGCAACTCATTCCATATAAGATCAGCCATGATCATATTAAAAGTCAGAGTGGACTTGAAGGGCTGAATTGCCTATTCCTGCTCCTAATTCCTATATACACACCACCCGCTGTGTGAAAATATTGCCCCTCAGGTCCCTTTCAAATCTTTTCCCTCTCACCTTAAATTTATGCTCCTTCGTTTTGGACTCCCCAACCCTGGGGGAAAAGCCTTAGCTTTTCACCTTATCAATATATCTCACAATTTTATAACCTCTACAAGGCTACCCCTCAGCCTCCTATCCTCCAAGGAAAAAAGTTTCAACCTATCCAGTCTCTCCTTGTAACTCAAACCCTCCAGTCTTGGTAACATTCTAGTAAATCTTTTCTGTATGCTTTTCAGTTTAATAACATCCTTCCAATAGCACAGCGACTGGCACTGCTGCCGTACTCCAAATGTGGCCTTATCAATGTCTTGTACGGTCGTAACATGATGTCCCAACTCACTGCTCTGACTTACGAAAGCAAGCATGCTAAATGACTTCTCCACCATGCTGTCCACCTGTGATGCCACTTTCAAGGACCTATGTACCTGCATCTATAGATTCTCTATTCTTGGCTTTTATAACTTTGTGTCTTTGTGTACACAACATTCAACTAAAAATTAGAGAAAGATGTAAAGGTGTGCTAATTTTAAAAATACATTTTCATAAAGCAATATTCAAAATTTTCTGTTTTTTTTAATGCTTCATCTTTGTCCCAACTTCACCAAATAATTATGAACTTGGGGAACTGCCACAGTGTTTGAGTCTAAATGTTCTTGCTGTAGCAGTAAAAGATATTAATGATAAAACTCTTAAAACCTTTTCAAGCTCTTTGTCACTGTTATGGTGACATTGGTTTATCTCACCCAGGTTCAACTTTTACCTAAGCAACAATGTATCAACCACTGACCTCACTGATGTAATGAAACAGGTTAAATTTCTATCTCCATGATCCTCAGCTGTGAAATGCCATTACTGACAATGCATAAGAATCCTGGCGGGTTTACAAATTACTCAAATTTCCATGCTGACACAAAAACGTGTTTCCGAGAAAGCCTGACAAAGTAAATATCTGCACTAAAATGAAATACACCACGGCATCATATTTCCTACTTCTCGAATTACCACCATGACAAAATTATTATCCAACTGATTAGGTTGTTTTCTCTCAAAAGCATGTTGAAGGGTGACCTGATATATGTCTTTATGAGTTAAAAGTGTACGTATAAGCCATTTCCATTTGAGGATCATGTCAAGAAGAGGGGCCATAAGGAATTCCCAGCCAGTGAATGAATGTAGAGTTAGTGCAGACTTGATGCTGAATTTCTGCACTGTAGGGATTCTATGATAAGATAGTCAGCACTAAATCCAGGAGAAACCTCTGTAAAGAGGGTGGACCTCAGAAGAGACAGGCAACACCTAAAGAATGAAAGGAATAAAAGAATATGTTGTAACAAGGTGTAGAGCTGGATGAACACAGCAGGCCAAGCAGCGTCAGAGGAGCAGGAAGGCTGACATTTTGGGCCTAGAGCCTTCTTCAGAAAATAATATGTTGATCAGGTTAGATGAAGGGTGAAGAGAATAAGATAATATATTGATAAGAGTTAGATGAACGACATGAAGAGGCTCATGTGATTCATAAGCATTGCGTCAGTCTGTTCTACTGAATGGCTTGTTTCTGAGCTTTAATTCTGATTTCACAAATTGACTTCAATACAGAACAAGGTTTATTTATCCTTAAAAATAAAGCTTTGTGTCACTGTCAGTTTTACTATTTAATATATAATTAATTTATAAACAAGAAAATATCAAATATTGGGCGTGGAATGCCCTGCCTGCCAATGTAGTTAACTCAGCCACATTAGGGGCATTTTATGATGGGATAGTGTAGGGGGAGGAGCTTAGATTAGTTCACAGGTCGGCGCAACATCAAGGGCCGAAGAGATAATGGGAACTGCAGATGCTGGAGAATCCAAGATAATAAAATGTGAGGCTGGATGAACACAGCAGGCCAAGCAGCATCTCAGGAGCACAAAAGCTGACGTTTCGGGCCTAGACCCTTCATCCCCCTCTCTGATGAAGGGTCTAGGCCCGAAACGTCAGCTTTTGTGCTCCTGAGATGCTGCTGGGCCTGCTGTGTTCATCCAGCCTCACATTTTATTATCGAGGGCCGAAGGGCCTGTTCTGCGCTGTATTGTTCTATGTTCTGTATCTGCTGAACAGCATATCAGTTACCAAGCCTATCATCACCACTTGAAGCATTAGCAAAGGAAGTTTCGTCCCCTATATCGGAGCATGCATAAAATGATACTTATTTGACAGATGCGGGCAACCCGAGCAGATGGGCACATGCACCCTGGGGTTCGGCCGTCAACGGGGAGTACGCATGCGTGCTGCGATCCGATCGTCAAGCCGAACAGCACATGCGCTCTAGGGTCCGAAGTCGTCTCGGACGGAGCATGTGCAGAGAGTGTTGTCTTGGTGTTCGTGTCCGTATTTAGTATCAGAAAGCGGTGAGTTTGAAGAAAATATTCCTCAATGGCTTTTGTGTGGGTGATATGAAGAAGTTAGAATGCACCTCCAATTTTGTTTTAAAATAAAGGAACTTGGTATTATAAGTTGGGTCGCTTTTCTGTCGGCTGTGTAACTAAGTGTGAGTGAGGAGGCGCTCAGCGATGCTAGGCCCAAGCTGGAATGTTCTGTCCTTGTATCACTCTGACTTGGGTTTAGTTGTGTGAATATCTCATGTCGAGATAGTTGGCACATTGATCTGTGCAAGCAGTGTACATGTCCTCTGTATTAATGCTGCTCCTATGAGCTAATTTTCAATTAGCTATTAAGTGTTTGTTTGCTGGCTTACCATTTTCACAAATTACATTTGCTGTCTAGAATAGACTAGTGCATCAGACATCAGCATGCAATGTTGTGTTCAAGTAGAATCCAATTGTCAAAGGACTGGACTGTGTTGTAAGGCCTACATAGTTAAAGTGGATAAGGTATGATCATTTTGCAAGCTGATTTGCAGCACTACATTTTGTGTATTCTCTGCTGATTTGGTGTAATATTTATGTATTCAATTGTAATGGATAAAGTCCCCTTGCTTTTTAACTAACTTGTTTGTATTCTGCACCAAAGCAGGAATGAATTTTGGAATCACAGAATCCCCACAGTACAGAATACAAACAAATCCATTGTACATGCCTATTTGCTGTTTGTGTTTTTTTTCTATGTTTGCTTTTCCAAGCCCCCTTGCGCAGGGTGGCTTTCCTTCCTCTACTGAGCCTTTCTCTGTCACATTTATTTTCAATTTATATTTAAATGTTTATTGGTTTCCATTGAAGTTGTGCCATTGGCCTTAAGCAGCTGATTTATGTCTTTCTCATTTTTTCCCCAACTTTAATTATCCTGGGATGCAGTTGTAAAGAATTTGAATAAGCCTTTATTATCAAGTGCACTTGAATGAGTGCAGTGAAAAGTTTGTAATGTCACTATTTTGGCAGCTTCTTAGGAACAGGGTGCTTAGGTACAGAACACTTAAGTATGTGTTGCAGACTTGAAAGAATTGCAAATAAAAATTCAGTGTAAGGATAAACAAGTTTTCTTTTTAAAAAGTACTCAAATTTTAGTCTGTGCCAGTACCGAGCCTTCAGATTGCCCAGGCCAAGTCTCTAGACCCACTAGGCCTCAGATCTTGAGCTTCCAGTCCCCAAGGGCCTTGCTTCTGGTCCACGACTTGCTGCATCTGCACTGGCCTCCGTCCCAGGACTCAATGTCCCTGTGCTGGCCTGGCCCGGGACCCCCTTTGCGACTTGCTGCCCTCGTCGGCCTGGCCTGGGAGTTGCTTCTGGGACTTGACTGAGTTACTGTCATGCTGTGGAGAAAGGGGTAACCCTATCTCCCAGAATGGTGTCCTGATTCTTCAGTTCAGGAAGAAGGAAAAAAAAGTAATAGTAGGTGACCGTTACTACTTTGTGCAGTTGAATGGCTTCAGTGCGAGCTATGTTTTTTTTCATTTCAGAACTCAACAGATGTACAGCTTTTAGTAGCTCAGTGTTTGCATCTGTACTTGGAAAACATGGTGTAGATACTACAATAATTCAAGCTTTACTCTTATTTTTCTGTTTGCATAACAATTTCTTCAGAATTGGAGGCACATTATGGTGCAGAAGGAGGCCATGCTGGCTTTGTGTTTGCACCAGCTAGCCAACGAGCATTATGGCTTAGTGCTGTTTTCCTGCTTTTTTTTTCTTGTACCTTTGCATCTTGTTTTTACTTAAATAATCATCTATTTCCATCTTGAATGCCTCTGAATCTGGCTCAACCACATTTCCAGGGGGTCTAAACCATGTGTGAAAGCTTTTTTTTGACATCTCATTCACCATATTTACAAGTATCTTTTAAATTTCTGCATTCTTGTTGTGGATCATTTTATGAGCAGGAACAGTTTCTTGCTATAAATTCTATCCAGATCTCGCCATGATTTTGAAAACTTCTACTGAAGCTGCTTTTTAGCTGCCTCCAGTCCCAATATCTGCCATCAATGCTCATAACTGAAGGTATTTATCTTTGGAAGCATTTTTGTAAATCTCTTCTAAACTCTGTCCAATGCATTCACATCCTTACATCAGTGTGGTACCCAAACAAAGCACAGTAGTCCAGCTGAGATCTAACAAGTGTCTTGAATAAGTTCAGCTTTCCCTCCTTGCTTTTGTATTCTCTGCCCCTTTTTTAAAAAATGCACAGAACTGTTTAACTGCTTCCATCATTCCCATTACCTTCAGTGTTCTATGCAGATACACGTCCAGGTCCTCCTCCACCTGCACCTCTTGATTTTGTAACATTGGCTATGCTCTTTCTCTATAAATGCATCAGCTCAGACTTCTCTGAATTGTATCACATCTGCCAACTCTTCCCCACTCCTCCACTTGTCTTTGGCCTTTTGGAATTCTGCACTGTTCTCCTTTACAGTTTACAGCTTTGTATCATCTGCAAATTTTGAATTAACTCCTGCCCACCAAGATCTAGACCACAGGCATCTTACCAAGATCATCACTATGCCTCTACTACTTCTTGCCTTCAAGCAACTGCCAAACCTTTAAACAGACCATCGTTTGCAGTAAACTACCCAGCCTTTGGGTGAACATTGACCACAACACCACACAACCTTGCCATGGCAATTTCTGCAAGATGTCAGATCTTGTTGACATGGATACAACAATTGCACATGGGAACACCACCCACAATATACATGGCAGATACTTGTGACTAGGCCGATATTGTCTATCTCATGTGCTGCAGACAACGATGCCCCAAGGCATGATATATTAGCAAGACCATGCAGACACAACAGCAACAGATGAGTGAACGCAGTGCAACAATTGCCAGACAGGAATGTTCCCTTCCAATTGGGGAACACTTCAGCACCACGACCATTCAGTTTCCGGTCTTCGGGTAAGCGTTCTCCGTGGTGGCCTTCAAGATAGGCAACAATGCAGAATTGCCAAACAGAAGATGTGATAGCCAAGTTCCGTACCCATGAAAGCTGCCTCAACCATAATCTTGGGTTCATATCACATTACATGTGACCCCATCACACGGTTCTGTATCTGTAAAGTCTTCTTTGCTGTCTGGTTTTGTCACTGTCACCTGGATAAATAAGATCTCTCTACCTTAATTAGTTTGTACAGTTTTGGTTTACTTACTACTTTGCTTAGACCCTTTCCATGTGACTCTTAAAACTATCATGTTGTTCCAGTCATAGTAGGAACTGCAGATGCTGGAGAATCTGAGATAACAAGGTGTAGAGCTGGATGAACACAGCAGACCAAACAGCATCAGAGGATGAGAGATAATGGGAACTGCAGATGCTGGAGAATTCCAAGATAATAAAATGTGAGGCTGGATGAACACAGCAGGCCAAGCAGCATCTCAGGAGCACAAAAGCTGACGTTTCGGGCCTAGACCCTTCTTCAGAGAGGGGGATGGGGAGAGGGAACTGGAATAAGTAGGGAGAGAGGGGGAGGCGGACTGAAGATGGAGAGTAAAGAAGATAGGTGGAGAGAGTGTAGGTAGGGAGGGGATAGGTCAGTCCAGGGAAGACGGACAGGTCAAAGAGGTGGGATGAGGTTAGTAGGTAGCTGGGGGTGCGGCTTGGGGTGGGAGGAAGGGATGGGTGAGAGGAAGAACAGGTTAGGGAGGCAGAGACAGGTTGGACTGGTTTTGGGATGCAGTGGGTCGGGGGGAAGAGCTGGGCTGGTTGTGTGGTGCAGTGGGGGGAGGGGACGAACTGGGCTGGTTTAGGGATGCAGTAGGGGAAGGGGAGATTTTGAAACTGGTGAAGTCCACATTGATACCATATGGCTGCAGCGTTCCCAGGCGGAATATGAGTTGCTGTTCCTGCAACCTTCGGGTGGCATCATTGTGGCACTGCAGGAGGCCCATGATGGACATGTCATCTAGAGAATGGGAGGGGGAGTGGAAATGGTTTGCGACTGGGAGGTGCAGTTGTTTGTTGCGAACTGAGCGGAGGTGTTCTGCAAAGCGGTCCCCAAGCCTCCGCTTGGTTTCCCCAATGTAGAGGAAGCCACACCGGGTACAGTGGATGCAGTATACCACATTGGCAGATGTGCAGGTGAACCTCTGCTTAATGTGGAATGTCATCTTGGGGCCTGGGATGGGGGTGAGGGAGGAGGTGTGGGGACAGGTGTAGCATTTCCTGCGGTTGCAGGGGAAGGTGCCGGGTGTGGTGGGGTTGGAGGGCAGTGTGGAGCGAACAAGGGAGTCACGGAGAGAGTGGTCTCTCCGGAAAGCTGACAGGGGAGGGGATGGAAAAATGTCTTGGGTGGTGGGGTCGGATTGTAAATGGCGTCAGAGGAGCAGGAAAGCTGACCTTTCGGGCCTAGACCCTACCCTCCCCCATTTCCTGCTGCTTGGCCTGCTTTGTTCATCCAGCTCTACACCTTGTTATCTATGTTATTCCAGTCATTTGGTTTGCCTGCAGCACAACCTTACTTTTAATATTTTGTAATTATCTTTCTACCTCATTTAATCGGATTATAGGTCATCCCTTCGGTTGTTATTCAGCTGTTGACACTTTACTCACATTGTCTAACACTTTGGATCACCTGCAAGGATTTAGTATTCGACGCTCCACTCACACCATTTGTACCATCTTATGATCTCCCTGTCCATTGATTGTGTTCTGAATGCTCCTCTCTCACTGCACCCACATTAAAAACTGTTTAAATGTCTACGTACATTGCATCAACAGCATTACTCTGATCAACCTTTTCTTTTCCCTCCTTCAGAACAATTCCATGATATGACAAATCAAACATGATTTTCCCCTTAAGAAACCCATGCTGTTACTTACTATTCAACCCACCATTTTTCACGTGACTAGTAATTCTATCCTAAATAATTTTCTTGATGTTTCCTCACCACTGATGACTGGTAACTTTTGGCCTATTATTAGACTTTTTGAATGAGGGTGTAATGTCTGCAGTTCTCCAGTCCTCTGGCACATCCTCTGAGTCTAATGAAGTCTGAAAGATTATGACCAGTGCCTCTGTAATTTTCATTCTCACTTCTTCCTTCAGTATCCGTGGATGCGTTTTACATGGTTCTGGTGTCTTGTGAACTTAAAATGTCAGATAGGCTATGGATATTTAATCAATTTTGAATTCTTCTACTGACAGCAACCTCTTGCCATTATGGCTTAGATAACACTGACCACTTTGGTATGAAAGCCCATCATGCTCATTATGCCTCTTTGAAGTTCAATCTGCTATTGGTCCTAAGAAGGCACTTTTGGATTTGATATTGGCAATTTGACTCCAAATACAGTATGCCACTGTTGATAAAGTGTGAATGTGATGAATGATGAAGAGTGTGCAGTATGTACACAACATCATATGAAATTGCAGGAGTTAGGCTATCAAGCCTGCTCTGCCATTTAATACAAATTCTTCATGATCTGGTTGAGGCCTTCAGTCTACTTTCCTGCATATCTCCTCCTGTGCCTTGTTGATTTAAAACCCATCTAACATGGCCTTTGAAAACATTTAATGACCCATCCTGCAGTGGTTCAAGAAAATAGCTCCCTGCTACCCCCTTGAGGGATGATTGAGGTAGGTAATAAGTGCAAGCCTAAATAGCGCAGCCCACAATCCTGAATAAATTTTTTTTGTAAAAATAAGCAGCCTCCACTACTCTCTGGGGGGGGGGGAGAATTCCCAAAACCTATGATCTAAAGAATATAAATTCTTTATATTTCCATTTTAAATGGGCTACCTTTTTATTTTTAAAACTATCCCTTTCTATCCCTCATTAGTTTTGTTCACAAGGAAGATCAAGCCTCTTCAGACACTTATGTTTCAATATGATCATTCTTTCTTCTAAACTCCAATGAATAAAAAGCCTGACCTGCTCAGCCTTTCCACCACTTCCTCTGCATTAAGTGATGATAAAATTACTTTTTGTTTATGGCCGTTGTCTCAGTAATTAATGCAGAACTTGCCATCTCAAGTGTTGGCCATGTCTTAAATGGTGACAGACTTGCCTCTGAGTCAGAAGCCTGTCTGGTCCAGCCCAGCACAAAAATCAAATCAAATCAAAGCTGGCATTTCCACTGCCATGCTAGGTCCTGCATTACTGGAAGTTCCAGCTTTTGCCTGAGAGATTAACTGAGTCCCTATCTGCCTCAGGTAACTCTACGTGTGAAATATTCCATGTCATATTTGAAAAAATATTAGCATTGTGTGGTGATCATCAACATCACAAAAACAAATGTTTGGTTATTATCACCCTTGTTGTGCAATCCTGCTGTGTGCAGATTGGCTACTGCATTTCCGACAGTACAAAATTATGATACTTCCAGTTATTTAATTGGAACATGGGAACAGGAGTAGTCTATTAAGCCCTTTGAATCTGTTCTCTCATTCAGTGAGATCATGGCTGATCTGTGGCTCGACTCCATGTATCTATCTTTTAGCTTAACAAAAAAAAAACCTGTCTCAGATTTAAAATTAACTGCTGATCTAGCATCTACATTTCTGGAGAGAGACAACCGTTCAAATTCTCACCAGCAAAGGACATAATGCAATTGGCAGCTGTCAACTCCTGAAAACCTCTGGCATCAGATGACCACACATTTGCAGCAAGAATAGTTTTCTATGTTATTGAAAAGGAAATGAAAAATTTGCATTTATGTTGTGCCTTTCACGACCACAGCACTTCTCAAAAGTGCTTACAACACATTAGGAAGAATCTACATGCACTGTTTGTGGAAGACAGTTCCAAACCTCCACTATCCACTGTATGTAGAAATGCTTCCTACAATCTTTACTAAATGGCCTGGCCCTCATTTTTAGACTCTGCCCCCATTCTAAAATCTCCAACTAATGCAAAAGCTTGTCTTTATCTATCCAGTCTTTTCCTGTTAATATCTTGAAGCTATCCCTTAACCTTCTAAATTCTAGAGAAAATGGCCTAATTTGTATAATCTCACCTCATAACTTAGCTCCTGAACCCCAGGTATCATGCTTGTAAAACCTACGTTGTGCTCCCTCCAAAACCAATACATTCTTCCTAAGGTGTTGCAAGTACTTTTGAGAAGTGGTGCGGTTGTGAAAAGCATGATATAAATGCAAATTTTTCAGATCTTTTTCAATAATGTAGAAAACTATTCTTGGCTGTAATTTGTAGTCTGATGCCATATGAGGTTTTCAGGAGTTAACAGTTGCCAGTTGCATTATGTTCTTTCCTGATGAGAATTCGAACCGTTTTGTATCTCATTCAGAAAAGTCTATTCTTGGGGCATCTTTGATTAAAATAGCAGGAAAGATTGAGTGTCTAGGGATGAAACTGCACCTATGAGTCATTAAGAATTAATTGTAAATTTAACATACTTGTAAATCTACAGATATCTTGTTACCTAGATAGCAATAATTGTCACAATTATTGATACAGAACTGTACTGAGCTTCAAAAGATCTTTTATTCGGCTTGATTAAAAAGGGTTCCAGATTATTATTCACACTTTGTGTTCATTCATTTGGTCTTTTTGTTACTTTATCCCAATATGTTTTGGTAACTTATCCCAGCGTTTATTACGCTCTCTATTTGTCTTTCTGGATTGGCTGTGCAGAAATGTAGAGGCGGAGGACAAGGTGTGCTGCAATGAGAAGTGGAGCACTTGGCATTCTGATACATTACTTGCAATGGGCTTGGCTGCAAAATACCTGCTTTAATTTTTTTTTTCCCCTTTTGACAGGGTAACCTTTCAAACTGAAGAATGGGCAAGTCACCTCTTCCCAGACGTTTGCCCATATAATAACCAATTACTCGCAAGTTGCAAAATCTAGTTGATTGTCTAGGTGGCCTTTTCTTGCTTCAGTTTTCATAGATTAAAAACAAATTGCAGTCTCTTCATCTCCTCTGCTCCCATGCCCCGTAAGGCTTGTTTCAACGTTTTCACTGAGCTTTCTCCGAAAATTATTTGTTATCATTGCATTTGCACAGTGATTTAAGACGGAGTCATTATTTCAATGAAGGGTGATTGCAAATCCAAAAAAAGGTCTTTCATAACTCTCATGCATTAGATGGCAAGTAGTGGGGACAAATTGAAATGTGTCCACTTGATATCCCAAATCTTGGACAGAACACATGGATTTGGATTTGTTATCTAAATCTTAATTCAAATATTTAATTGGAATGGTGAAACTGCTCCGATTTCAAAATCCTTTAGTTCACAATAACAATTCCTTTTCATCTAATAATTTTAGTCTATATTTTTCTGAAATTCATATGTGTCTCCTTACACCTGTCACAATTGTAAGTAGTTGAAGCAAATTCTTAATGGAGAAAAGAAGAGATAAATAAAGTGTCTAATTATCTTCTACAGCAGAATTCATCCTTCTCCCTCCTCAGTCTTTATTTTGGTGGGGAGGGACATAGAAAGCTTAAGGTTTGTCTGTATACTCTTAAGTGACAGCAAAGTTTCAGATCTGACAGCTTATTCTTCGTTGGATTTTGGGTCTTATGGAGTGAATGTTTGCCAATATGCAGCACCAGTGGTAGTAAAGAGGCCATCTGTGCTTCAAGCCTCTGGTCAATATGGCAGTATCTATATTTTTAGGGGAAAGTTGTATTAAAATGTGTGCTTCAAGACTTTTGATGTAGCTGATTCAGAGCAGGCATTTAAATATTTTGAATTCTGATAAAGCGATTCTGGGTTATACAGACATTTGTACGTCAACCAAGTTTTCCATGCCTACTGTTCAACTAAGGGGAACGCTGAAACTGTTATCAGAGTAGTTAAGGCAAATAACAAAATGCGCACAAGGGAAAGTACAGACCATGTGCAAGTGAAAAGAATGAGGAAAGGGTTAAATAAAGAAAGATATGAGAAAGGGTGTATGGAGCATAAACATTAGCTTAGATTGGATTGGCAATATGGCCTGTTTCTCCATAGTATAACCATCCAAACCTCTTAATTTTAAATTGCAATTTAAATTTTTTTTTGAGTGTCTTTGTCATTCCCTTCCTCAAACGGCTTTAAATATTTTCAAGGTGAAGTTAGGTAGACATTTGATTACCAAGGCGATGAAAGATTATCTCGGATACGCAGGAATGTAGAGTTGAGGTTAAAATCAGACCAGTCATGATTTTATTGAATGGCAGAGTAGGCTCAAAGGATTAAGCAGCCTTCTCATTTCAAACGATAATGTAAATGGAAAAGTTGAGTCCCCTTACACCTCTTGGATACTAGGTTAAATACAAAGTAAAACTCACCCACTCTTTTTAAATAGGAAAGAAAAGTATCCTCAACTCTGTGGAACTGAAACAGCCCTCGACTCTTTTAAACTCAAAGTTCTTTCAATTCTTTTTTAATACAAGGAATGATGCTCCCTCTACTCTATCCCCATCAAACTCTCCTGGGATAGGGACAACAATGAGCTGAAATACATAGTAAGGTTTCCCCTACCAGTTTGAACTGGGAATAAAGTTCCCTTGACACCATCCCCAAAAAAACATTCTTGGGATAGGGAAAACAAGGGGTAGAAATAGAAGAAATCTTTCTCCACTCATTTGAACTTAGCCCCCTCAGCTCCATCCCCATCAAATACTCCTGTGAGAGGGACAACAAGGGTTTAAAATACAGGATGGTGGCGTGGTAGGGCACTTCAGCTAGAGCTCATACACTGCCATTCTTCTTCCTCTTATCTTGTCTTCTTTTGTCTCTTCTTCTCTCCTGGCATCTGGCAATGACTCGCAGCCTACCAGTGCGGTATGGCAACCTCCCAGTCTGGTGTTGTAGCCTCCCATGTGGCATGGTGATGTCCTGGCACAGAGCAGTGGACTCCCACGGTGGCTTGGCAGCCTACAGACCTGGTATAGCACCTCCTGACATGGTGTCCTCAGCTCAGTGTGGCAGTCTGAAGCAATCTCCCAACCTCATGGTCCTCAAGGTGAAGCCCAACGTGGCCTGCAACCAAGGCCTGGTGTGGACTGTTGGCTAGGTGCCAGTGTCATCTGGTTTAGAAGACTGTGGTCCTGAACTTTTATTTCTGTAATATTGGGCATTTTTTATTTCTTTATTTTCTAAGATCTTGTAACTAAAGACGCTGTACCTAGATACCTAGAAATAAAGTTCCCTTCACACCAATCCCACCAAATACTTTAGCAAGAGGAGTGACGGGGGTTAAAATGAAAGTTCCTCTGTTTTAGGGAGTCCCAAATGTTAATAGAGGGAGAAACAGCCCCTGCTGGTGCATCATACTGAATTCAAACATAAATCCCAAAAAAAATCTAATGGAACCTATACATTGGAACAGAAATTTACCAAATATCATTTTCTAGCCTGTTTCTTATTCATATAGTTGTTAAGTATTTGCTAATCTCACTGAAGTATTTTTGCCTAAAACATTGACGCACAATGCTCATTGTGTGTTACAGAAGCAGAAAATGCTGCAATTGCTCAGCAGGTGAGGTGGTATGTATGGAAAGAGAAATGGTTTAACATTGTGTCAACCTAAAACATTAACTCCCTCTCCATAGATGCAGTCTAGCCTTCTGAATGTTTCCAGCATTTGCTATTTAAATTTCCAGCATTTACATTATTTTCCTTTTTATGTATTTTGTTGAACTCTGATCAAAATTCTGATGTGATCCTCATTACCATGGTAAGCGGATGTTTGGTGGCTTGAAATGAAATGTCATGGATTTCCAGAGTATATCTTTAATCTGAATTGTAGGCAGGGAGAATTAAGTATTATTTAGGATAAATTTATAATGGTGGGTGTATTTATTGGCATGTTTTCGTTTTCAGCTTCTGCCTCCAAGGTAGGGATGTTATGACTATACCACATGTGCCCAATCGGGTTTCTAATTGTGTCTAGATCTTTCCTCCGTATCAGCTGCTCTTGATCGCAACTAGATCATGCGCATCTATCCACTTAAATAATACATGAAAGTGTTATAAATTTTATGCATATAAATTGAAATATGCTGGCAAATGTTTTTGTAGATTTGCAGGTTAAAAAATGTAAACTTGCACAAACGTGCTGGGTAACTGGAAGACACAGCAGTTTCATTTCCAAGGAGAAACACAGTCAGGCACATATAGTATTTAAGTTGTACTTTTCATCCTTCCGACCACTCCAACCACCACAAACACACGCACACACCAACTACCAAGATTGCTGGGTTACAGCCCTTGGCTGGTGATTTGATAGTTCCGGAAGATGTTTTTCTCATGGCATATGTTCGAGAAAATCATTGTATAAAAATGTTTTGATGCTGGCGATACTTTCCCATTTGTTAGGTATGGGAATGAAGATCTGAGAATGTCCTGTGGAAGTTTGACTAATGAGTAATTTTCAGCCATTTAAAGATGAGAAATTTTCATGTAGAATCACAAAATGTAACTGTGTGAAAGGATGCTGTTTGACCTATCAGACCTCTTGAAAATGCTGCTTTTTTTCCTTGTCCTGCATTATTCTCTTCTTGCAAATATATTTGTATGTTATTACTTGACCTTTTTTCCGTAATCCTTTTTAAATAGTACCTTCGAGATCCAAATGACCTGATGTATGCTTGAAGTCTGAGATTGAAATAGTAAATTGATAGTTGCTGAAATCTTTATATTTCCAACTTTATCTTTGTAATTGAGAAGTTGTTTTTTAATACATTTTGTGTGACTTACTCTAGGATGGGATCTTGGAAATTTATTTCTGTCTGTCTCTCGATAAGCCTGCGGAAGGGGAGAAAAGGATTTATGACTCTTTTTATTATATTGTATTTCCTTAAATGTGTCACAGTTTCATGTAGAAAGTACCTTCAGATGGAACAAGAACAAAGTTGCTGGAAAAGCTCAGCAGGTCTGGCAGCATCTTTGAAGGAAAAAACAGAGTTAACGTTTTGGGTCTCGTTGCCAAGGTTCTAAGGAACGGCCACCGGACCTGAAATGTTAACTCTGTTTTTTTCCTTCACAGATGCTGCCAGACCTGCTGAGCTTTTCCAGCAACTTTGTTTTTGTTCCTGATTTATAGCATCTGCAGTTCTTTTGGTTTACCTTCAGATGGAGTTATTTTTAAATTTAAAAATGCCTTTGTTCCATCATTCAAGCTGACTTGGAACTTGCAACACATCAGTTAGGCTATTTGACAAGACTGTGACTGTGACTGATTTTGATTATGGCTTTTACTTTTACTGCATACCCACTATACCCACTGACACCCTTGTCAGCCGAGAAACTACCTAATGCAACATTAAAAATATTCAGTGGCCGTGCCTTCATTACTTTCTGTGGAAGAGAATTCCAGATTTAGCTTGATTTTAAACGTGAGACATGGATGCCTCAGTACTGTGCCATAGGGTCTGGCAGAGGTATGATAATTGTTAATTTACTGTCCTAACTCAAAATTGTAAGGGCTAGTAATAATCATCTAAAGCAGGGCCTCTCCAAGTCAAGGTCAGGACTCCAAGCAGTGTCACTTGCTGAAATTTTGTGGTGATGAGCTCTGAAGTAACAAAAGCAGACAAGGACATCTGAGTAACTTATGACAGATGTGCTTGTCGTCTTAACAGTTCTCATTGCGAGGTAGCAACAATTTTCAGTCCCTGATATGGAATCACAGGGAGATGTTCAGGAAGCACTGATCTATATATGGTGCCATTTTGTTTAGATTCTCTGGGCCCACTCTTTCTTTTTTTTTTGTTTATTGTTTGGAATCTGACTCCATTGTCTAGATAGTAGCCAGATCAGTTAATTTACCATTGGATTAAGGATGACGGGTTTCCCATTGAGGAACCTCTCAAAATTTTCATAGTTTCCCAGAATTAGCAGAGCACTCACTTGGTTTATATGTATGCATGACCAGTGACATGAGATTTTTAAAACTTTGATCAATTGCATGATAAGAAAAAGGATCAGGAGAGGGCCCTTCAGCCCCACCAAGTATCCTCCACCATTCAATAAGATCATGGCTGATCCAACAGTCTATTTTTCCTAGATAACAAAGTGTGAAGCTGGATGAACACAGCAGGCCAAGCAGCATCTCAGGAGCACAAAAGCTGACGTTTTGGGCCTAGGCTCTCTGCTGAAGGTTCTAGGCCCGAAACGTCAGCTTTTGTGCTCCTGAGATGCTGCTTGGCCTGCTGTGTTCATCCAGCTTCACACTTTGTTATCTTGGATTCTCCAGCACCTGCAGTTCCCATTATCACCAGTCTCACTTTCGTACCATTTCTACATAATCCTTGATTTCCCCTACTGATCAAGAATCTACCCATCTCTACCTTACCTGCACACAAGGCTTCTAGCCTCACAGCTTTCTGTGGCAAAGAATACCAAAAATACTCAACCCTCTGAGAAAGAAAATTTCTCCTTTATCTGTGTTAAATTGATGCCCCTTAATTCTGAGACCATGCCCTCTTGTCCTAGACTGTCCCAGTGGAACCATTCTGAGTATTTACCCTGTCAAATAGATAAGAATTATTTGTTTCAGTGAGTTTTTTTTAAAATTCACTCATGGGATGTGGCATCTCTGGCTAAGCCAGCATTTATTGTCCATCCGTAATTGCCCAGAGCAGTTAAGAGTTGACCACATTGCTGTGGATCTGGAGTCACGTGTAGGCCAGACCAAGTAAGGATGGCAGTTTCCTTCCTTAAGGACACTAGTAAACCAGTTGGGTTTTTCCAACAAGTGTTTCATGGTCATTGTTAAACCCTTAATTCTAGATTCTTTATTGAATTCAACTTCCACTTTCAGTTGTGGTGGGATTTGAAACCCAGACCCCAGAACCCAGTTGAGTTTCCAGTTTTAATTGTCTAGCAGTAATTCACCAGGCCATCGCCTCCCCCAGTCACCTCATTCTTCAAAATTCCAGCAACTAGAAACCCAATCGTTTTAGTCTTTGCTCATTAGACAATCCTTTCATGCAGGGGGTGGTCTTAGTGAACCTTCTCTGAATTGCCTCTTGTAGAATAATATATTTTCATAAATAAGGGGACCAAAGCTACTCACTGTACTCCCAGCTATGGTTTCCCAATGACTTGTATAGTTACACTAAGACTTATCTACTCAGTCACTCTAACCATCTTGAAATGAGAGCCAATTTTCCACCACCCATCCTGATTACGTGCTGCACATGTGCTAGCCACTTATGTTTTGTGCGTAACCGCAAGCCCCTTTTATGTTGCAGCTTTATGCAGGTTTTTCCACTTGAATATATCTTTCTTTTGTTCTCCCTTACAATATGAACAGTTTCACGTGTTCCCACGTTATACTCCATTTGCCCCCTTTTTGCCTACTTACTTAACCTATCAATATCTCAGTAAACTGTATTCTTCTCACAGCCTGTCTTTCCTTTTTTTTTGTCATCTGCAAATTTGGCTGCAGTACATTTGTTTCCTTCCTCCAAGTCATTTATAAATATCGTGAACAGTTGTGGTCCCAGCAGTGATATTGTTCTGGAATCCCACTAGTCGTAGGTCACCAACCTGAAAAAGAACCTCTTCTTCTCCTCACTCTCAGTTCTCTGTCCATTAGCCAATTCTCTTTCCGTGCCAGCACCCTACCTTCAATACCAGAGGTTGTTTTCTTAATGGTTTCGCATTGGTTATTTTCTTTGTTTTTATTATCTTTTTAGTCCTCTTTGCTGAATTCTGTATTTATCTTAGTCCACTTGTCACTGATTTTGTTTCTTTGTATGCTTTTTATTTCAACATGATGATCTCTTTAACTTGCTGGGTTAACCAGGGTCTGTTATGGTTTCAACTACATGGACAAAGCGACTAAATCCTTCCTCTCGAAATCCTAAAGGCAGAAATGAATGAGAGACTGGTTGGTGGAGTCTTAGAAAGATGGAACTTGGGAGCAGGACTAGGATGTTTGGCCTTTCAAGGCATTCCACAAAAGTATGGCTGAGTTGGTTGTCAGACTTCGCTGTCTGGCCCCGAAACCCAAGACTCCCTTTTTCTCTCTAAAGCCTAAATGAATTAACCTTAAATAAGAACAATGGCTTGTTTCACCATTTTTCCAAGGAAGACAGCTGTACAGAGGCTTACATAGGGACAACATGTTCAGCCTTTCGTCATTAGATGAGCTCTTCATCTCCACTGGTCAAGTCTTGTGATTTGTATGATAAACATTACTGACAGTTTCTTGGTAAAATTATTTTTGTCAGGCAACATAATAACTGTGTCAATGGCACTGGGAAGATGCAATGGATAATACCTGCGTTTGTTCCAAGTCAAACTACATAAGAGTAATTAGTGGCAATAATGAAATAATTTTCTTTCTATGTATCTTAAAGAAAATCACATCAAGCAACCATCTACAAAATAAATATGTGTTTGTAGATTTCTAAGAAAATATCAGAATTGCTGAGCTGAATTTTCCCTAATCTTCCTAATTTGAATTTGTTTTATATTACTAATTTATGTCATAATCTAGCACTTTATTTCTGCCCTTGTGAACTCATTATACTCCTACACGATCTTGTGCATGTCAGAAATATTTTTCTTGGGTTATTGTTTATTTTAAGAAGATAACAGCAAGGATGGATTTAGTGGGCAGTAACTTCTTATTTCTATGACGTTAAGAAACTGGTGTTGCTATTTTAATGCATCACTACAGCCTCTTGAGTTATTGTCACAAAGCTCATTTCAAGATGTTTATTGTAAATTTTAAACTAAAGAAAATTAGCAAAATGTAATTATGCAGCCAGGAAATGCTTACTGATCCTTTGTGTTCCAAGAAATTACTAAAAATTCAGTAGAGAAATCAAAACGCATTCTACATTTGGCCTTGCTTTCTAGGGTTTCTAAGCAGCATCAGAGGAGCAGGAAAGCTGATATTTCAGGCCTAGACCCTTATTCAGAAATGGGGGAGGTTTTTTTAGAATTAGCATTAGAATTATAGAATCCCTACAGTGTGGAAACAGGCCCTTTGGCCCAACAAGTCTACACTGACCCTTATAGCATCCCACCCAGACCCATCACCCGACAGCCCACCTCATCTACACATCCCTGAACAAAACAGGCAATTTAGTATGGCCAATCCACCAAGCCTGCACATCTTTGGACTGTGGAAGGAAACCCACGCAGACACAGGGAGAATGTGCAAACTTCACGCAGTCGCTTGTGAGGGGATTCTGAAATAAATATGGAGAGAGGGGGAGGCAGAAAGAAGATGGATAGAGGAGAAGGTAGGTGGAGAGGAGACAGACAGCTCAAAGAGGTGGGAATGGAGCCAGTAAAAGTAAGTGTCGGTGGGGAGTTAGGGAGGAGATAGGACGGATGGTCAAGGGGGCAGGAAGAGGTTAGTAGGTAGGTGAATGGCTGTAAATTGGGAGCGAGAAGTGTGCAGCGGGACCTGGGTGTCCTTGTGCATCAGTCGCTGAAGGTAACCGTGCAGGTGCAGCAGGCACTAAAAAGCCAAATGATATGTTGGCCTTCATTGCGAGAGGTTTTGAGTGCAGGAGCAGGGATGCGATGTTGTAATTATACAGGGCCTTGGGGAGGCCACACCTGGAATATTGTGTGGGGTTTTGGTCTCCTTTTCCAAGGAAGGATGCTCTTGCTCTCAAGGGAGTGCAGCAAAGGTCTATCAGGCTGATTCTAGGGGTGGCGGGACTGACGTATGAGGAGAGATTGACTAGGTTAGGATTGCTTTTGCCAGAGTTCAGATGAATGAGGGGAAATTTCATTGAGACTTAAAATTCGAACAGGATTAAACAGGGTAGGTGCAGGGAAGATGTTCCCCTTGGTGGGTGTGTTCAGAACCACTGGTCACGGCCTGATGATTCAGGGTAGACAATTTTAGGATGGAGATGAGACATTTCTTCACCCAGCGTGGTGAGCCTGTGGAATTGATTACCACAGGAAGTAGTTGATGCCAAAACATTGTGTTCAAGATGCAGCTAGATATAGCACTTAGGGCAAATGGGATCAAAGGTTATGGGGAGAAAGCAGGATTAGGCTATTGAGTTGGACAATCAGCCATGATCGTGATGAATGGTGAAACTGGCTTGAAGGACTGATAGCTGCTCCTGCCTTCTGTGTTATGGTCTTACATGACTTTGCTCCTCTGTGTTGTTCAACTGCTTGCCTGACAACCAGATGCCACCTTGAGAAAATGAGATGTCTTCAGCACCCACTGTAAATCTTTTCCTGTCTAAAATCTGTTCCTCTCCCTGGGCTGAGCAGTGTTGACTAATCAAACTATTTAAACTTTAAGTCCTATTTGACCTGAATGACCCTTCATTACACAGGCAACCCACTTCCAATTCTGTCAAATCTCCCATCTCTGCCTATCTGCTGTTAATAAGCGTACTCATGTATTTGTTGCCCTGAGTTTCAAATATTTTGGTATTCTCTTGTTCTTTCTGTCATCTTCTGACACTAGCTGACAAAGATAGAATAACACAATTGTTACTGCACAGGAGAAAGTTATTCAGCTTACTGTCTCCTTGGCTGTGTGACCATTTCAGTTGTTTCCATTCTCCTGCATTCTCCACAAAACCCTGTACATCGTGCTTTTTCAAATAATTGTCAAATTCTCATTCAAATGTCAGCATTGAAATGGTTCATAGCACATGCACAGGTAATACATTCCAGATTTTAACCACTCACTGTGTCAAAAAAGTGTTTTCTCCTATCCTTTTTGCCGTGACTTTAAGTCTGCACCTTCTTGCTCTCAATCCTTTAAGTGTGATTAGTTTCTCCTCACCTATTTGGTTCAGCGCTCTTCTTTGAATAGCTCTATTAGATCTCTCCATGCCCTTTTTTTGCTTCAAAGAGTATAGTCCTGAGATCTCCAATCTAGATAGCCACTTTTGTGAATGACACCAAAAATATGTGGGAAGGCAAGTGGTGCGGATGGCACAGTCTGCACAGGGATATAAACTTGTTAAGCTAGTGGGAAAAGACTTGGCAGATGGAAATGTGAGGTTATGCATTTTATCAGGAACACTAGAGGAGCTTGAATGGGGCAAGACTGCAGAATGCTGCAGACCAGAGGGATCTAAGTTTTCATCTATGAATTGATTTTTTTTTTCAAACAGTAAGGAATGAAGGGTTTTGGATGAAAGGCAGGAAAGTGCTGTAGAGGATGATCAAATCAGCCGTTGTCTCAATGAATGTCAGAGCAGATTTAGCGGGTTGAACAACGTATTTCTGCTCATATCCTATGGTCTTATCATCCAAATTCAAATTCCTTATCCCTGGAACCATTATTGAGATTTTTCTTTTTGCGCCCACTCTCCAACGTTTTCACATCCTCCCTAAAGTAAAAGCTGTAAATCATTAGGGATGTCCTGATGTTGTAATTGATTCCATGTACTTCCAAACCTTTTATTTGTGCTCTTGAATTCTTTCTCTGAACTGCCCCACCACTTCCTTTTAAGCCCAATTTATTGCCCCCTACTGTCCTTCCTTTTGCATAATTGTTACTTTCTAGCTTACATCTGTTTTAGTTCAATTAGGACATTTTTCTACGTGTAATAGAAACGTAGGTTGTCAGACCCCCTCTTTTCAAACTTGTCTTGTTGTGTATTTCAAACTTTGTTT
Organism: Stegostoma tigrinum; assembly: GCF_030684315.1. Lineage (NCBI taxonomy): Eukaryota > Metazoa > Chordata > Chondrichthyes > Orectolobiformes > Stegostomatidae > Stegostoma > Stegostoma tigrinum. The sequence continues at coordinate 7,832,289 of NC_081383.1, read as the reverse complement.
TCATTTCAGATGGCATACCTTTCTTGTGCTTCTCATAATAATGACTGCTATTTGTGTCATTTTTAATTTTTTTATCAACTCATAATATGGGCACCGCTGGCTGGGCCAGCATTTGTTGCCCATACCTAGATGTCCTTTTGAAGGTGATGGTGAGCTGCCACCTTCAACTATTGTAGTCCATTTGCTGTAGATAGATCCGCAATACCATGAGAAAGGGAGCTCCTGGACCTTGACCCAGCGCCTCGGAGTCACACAGCAAGTGACTTGGAAGAGTACTTGTCCTTGTTAATTCATCTTTGCCACGCTGCAGTGTTTTTAATGATTTGGATAGTTTGCAGGTTGTTCAGTCCGTTAACCTTTAGGTAATTAGAATATCTTGTGCATTTCAAATAGTTTCTGCTTTTTTAAATTTCAAGTATCTATCACTTTTTTTTAAAAAAAAATCTGTTTCTACTTTGTATACATTGGTTCAGAATCCTTATAACCAACATTTCACACTATAAAGTAAGATGCAAAGTGGAGATTGCTTTTTACTTAATCAACAGAGTGAGAGTTACAGAAAGGTGTTTGTTCCCCTTCCTTTTGAGGATGTGTCTCGTAACAATTATGCAAATTAATTCAGCAACTTCAGGTATGGTTTGGAAACCCTTTGGGGTTACTTGAGTAATTTTTGCTTTTGTGTATTTATTTCAGTGCTCTGCCCTGACCTTAAATTTAGCCTCGACATCCAATAATGACAGACAATAAGCGCCTTGCATACTCCATCATTCAGTTTTTACGCGATCAGCTCCAGTCTGGAGATTTGACTTCAGATGCGCAGGAAAGCTTAGAGGGTAAGTGACAAATATTTTGTGATTGAAGTATAGTGAAAATGATAAACTGTAGAGTTTAAGTTGAACACTAACTTGACACCAGAGAACTGTTTTATGTATTTTTAAAATTCTTTTTGTTTGATTGGTTGAGATCAGAGAAAGTCCACTCTATTTTGGATTCTTTGGTAAACATGCTTTGCGGGTTAGCAGCACTTCAGTGCAAAGTCTCGCACTGACAGCAGCAGTGAATAGTGGAGCCTTTCCCTATTGGGAATGCTAGAAAGTAAGCTGATATTTCACCTTCCAGACATGTGGCGTCTTGATTTGGAACTGTAACCTCATTGCAATTCTTTCACTGTCACAGGGACACAATCCTGGAACTCCCTTCCTAACAGCACTGTGGATGCCCATACACTAAGATGGAATGTAGCTTTCAGGAAGGCAGCGCATTACTATCTTGAGATAATTTTAGGTTGGGTAATAAATGCTGATCTAGCCAGGATCACTTATTCTGTGAATTTTCTTTTTAATTGAACAACTTTAAAACAGTTCAGGAATCAAAAATTGAAGGCTAACCTATTAGATTAACCCATGATCGTATTTTAAATAGTGGTCTGTGATCTTATCCTCAGTTGCCATCCAGTGTTTGGAGACCGCATTTGGCATCTCCACAGATAATGAGGATCTTGCTGTGTCTCGGACACTCCCAGAGATTTTTACAGCTGCTGTTAAAGAGGTAGGAGAGAAAATATAGCCCCAATGGCATGACCTGTCTAAATTGATACTTACTTGTATTATTCTTCAATTATGTGAGCTTTCATTCCAAAAAAAAAGGTCGTTTCCATTCTTTTAGCCAAAGCATGCATTTAAAAATGATATCCATCTGTATCTGTGCTCTGCACAACTTGACAGGGGACCTGACTGCTGCTTCCAGATGTACCAGTTGATTCTTCTTTGTTCTTCATTCTAGTTGATGCTAAGAATCAATGTACAAGCTCAGTGCTCCTTAATGCACTTTGTTAGATTTGTTTTTGGAGACCCTCACAGACTTGATGTAATAACAAGACACTGGCCTGGCTACAGAAACACAGTCCTTTTATTATTAAGTGATAATGGGAACTGCAGATGCTGGAGAATCCAAGATAACAAAGTGTGGAGCTGGATGAACACAGCAGGCCAAGCAGCATCTCAGGAGCACAAAAGCTGACATTTTGGGCCTAGACCCTTCATCAGAGAGCTTATTATTAAGAAAGTACAAGCTGTACACATGCTGGCACAGAGGGCTGAGTTCCATAAGTGATTCTCTCTGAACAACGGACAGTCCCCGCTTTTTATATTCTGTATAAATTGGCTAATACAAAAAAACCTGCATTCGGAACATAAAGAGAACAGGATACAGCGTTGATCGTTCACGAAGTGGCTGATAACAGCAGGATGTGTTTTCAAGTCGCCGAAGTGACAGAATGTGATTTCGAGCTGCTGAAGTGTCTGGCTTGAACAAAAGGTCACTGACCTGGCCACTTCAGTATAAACAGAAGTTTGTCCTTTATAGAAGTTTCATCCCCTTAGGGAATGACACATGTCTCACACCTTTACAAATGTTTCCCACCCAATCCTATTCAGGCAGGAAGTTTAAGACAGTTTCCACATATCCCTGTGCATTAAGATAAGGAGCATAAATTCCACACACTCCTGTGTAGGAAAGGAAGATAAAGAACATAAGTATTAATGTTATCCCATTGACATCTCAATTAGCTTGGGAATAAAAATGCTATAAGACCAGGAGACCACAGAACTTGTTGAATAGTGGAGCAGATCCAGCGATACCATGACTGGACTGATAACCCACAATAACAAAGTATGAAGCTGGATGAACACAGCAGGCCAAGCAGCATCTCAGGAGCTCCAGCATCCGCAGTTCCCATTATGACTGATAACCCACAACTCCACTTTACTGTCAGTATCCCATAACTTTGTAATCCTTCACTGATTAAATATTCCATTTGCCTTTTCTGTTACCCGCTGAACTTGGATGCTAGGTTTTTGAGATTCACTGATATAGTTGTGGTCCCAGCACTGATCCCTGTGGAGCACCAATAGTGACAGGTTGCATACCTGATCCCTCCATCTCTCCCCCCCCCCCCCCCCCCACCATCCTCTTTCCCCCCCCCACCATCCTCTTTCCCCCCCCCCCCACCATCCTCTTTCCCCCCCCCCCACCATCCTCTTTCCCCCCCCCACCATCCTCTTTCCCCCCCCCATCCCCACTCTCTCTTCTGTCAGTTAGCCAACCTTCGATTCATGCTATCCTACCTTCAATTCCATGGGTTTTGTTGATGATAATTATTTGATACTGATGGTATCTGACTGAGACAAGTACTTGGAAGAACCCTGATTTATACTGTTGGAAGGCCAGGAATATATTGTATATAAGCATGCCGTAGGAATTATCGGTGTGCCTGTAAGTTAGAGAGATAAATAGTTACTGTTTTCCTGCTCTTGATACATTAGGGAATAGGGACAGACCAATAGTGTTTTTAAAAATTCACTCGTGGGATGAGGGCATCGCTGGCTAGACCAGCATTTAGTGTCCATCCCGATTGCCCAGAGGACAGACAAGAATCGACCATATTGCTGTGGTTCTGGAGTCTCACATAGGCCAGACTAGTTAAGGATGGCAGATTTCCTTTTCTACAGGATAATAGTGAACCAAGTGGATTTTTTCCTGATAATTGACACTGGTTTCATGATCGTCATTAGACTGTTAATTCCAAATTCTTTTTTCTTTCTTTTATTTGATTCATCTTCTGTCATCCGGCATGATGGGATTTGAGCCTGTGTCTTCCAGACTTGAGCTGAGAGTCTGAATTACTAGTCTAGCAACAATATTGGTAGTCCATAGCCCTTCTTTATTGAATGATTTGAGTGATGTGAAGTCTTTGTGATCAGGGGCATTTGCTGCCATGAAATTATTGCCAAGCCAAAATCAGAGGGAAGGTAAAAACCGGAAAATGTCCTTTCAAAGATATCCTCAGTCACTTAACAAATCTATTTCATTCGTGATTGTGACCTTTATCGTAGTATGACTGTTAGTCATTTAATTAACATGCTCTCTCTCTCAAACACTAATTATTTCAGTTGGGTGACCTTTTTAATAATAAACAATATTCTAAATTTGTACATCTCCCTCTCTTTCACCCCTCCTTCATGCCCAAGCATAAGCCTTTCTTTGTTTTGTTCATACTACTTTGACTGTTGTGACTTCCAAGTAGTTGCATAGTTGGTGTGATCCATGAGATAAGTGCATTAGTGAAGTGGAAGTTACTTGAAACTAAATAAGACATTTCTGTTTATTTCCAAATTGCCCTTATATTTAACTACATTGCATTGAAAGTGCAATGGTGCTTCAATAAAACTTGCATTTCCTCGAACATATTACCAGATCCTACATCAAAGTACGTTATGCTAGGCTGAAATTTGACTAAATGCCTTTTTACATTTGCCATTTGTAAAATCCTACCTGAATCCCTTTGCTGTAGAAGGGCATGGTTAAAATTTGTATGCTGTCTGATATTGAGGTTGAAACAAAGATATATAACACTTCTCTTCCCCCACCCCACATTTTGTTTACAGGAGATACCTAATGTGATTGTGCACTCTGTGCCTAATTCTCCAACTGTTGAAGATATTGCAAAAGCTGAGCAGTTGAAAACTGAAGGTAAAAATCATTGCTTGCGGTGAATGTTTGTCACAATGTGTGTTCAGTTCATAATGCCGCACCTAAATTTATTTACTGGATCAAACATGGCTTCTGGCCATGAACTTTTGACTTTTTGCTGAGTTGGCATACCCACCTTCCGTATTTGGACTGGTAATTTACCTAGATCCACAACTTAAAACTTCTACCTCAGTTTCAGAAGAGTCAGTATAGTTGACCTACCAGGGTCTACAATCTTATTTGTAAATCTCTTCAGTTAACAAAGGTTACTACAGATGGCACATTCAGAAAAAAATTATTTTAAAAACGTATATTGAATCAATTGAATATCCCAAAAACTGGCTCAGACAGAGTAGCCCAAGGCAATTTATATTTTAGTGGTATATGATTCTGTAATAAGTTGGTGGTTTCTAGTTCTAGAGCATGGCTCTATTACTACCTTAGTATGAGACCTACTGTCTGTTGAATTTTGTTGAATCTTGTGGAAATATTTAAAAGAAACTGTTTTATCTTTGGAAATAGGCAACCTATAACCTCAGTTTGTCCTGAGGTTAATGACCATTTGATGTTTACTTTTAATCATCCATATTTAGCTTCTATGTAACATGTATGTATATATTAGCACTTTATGTTTGAGCCATTTCTAGTTACTGAAATGTTTTGAAGCTTTAACTAACTAAAATTTGGGAATTGCAGGCTGTAAAAAATAGAAAGGAATGAGCAAGAAAACAGTTTGGAAACGGCAGTGGACTCATGATTTTAGAAGTGCATTCAAACCTTAAAAGCTGCTGTCTGATTACAAGTTAGGTCATAAATGATACCCAGGCTTCCTTAATACACATGGAATTGATTCTGATTTTCTTTTCATCATTTAGGAAATGAGCAAATGAAAGTAGAAAATTACCAGTGTGCTGTGGATTACTACACAAAGGCCATTGAACTGAATCCAAGCAATGCAGTTTATTATTGCAATAGGTATGATGGATACCTGTACTGTTTTCTTCTATATGTCAGAAAGATTGACACAACCTTTGTACAAACTAATCCTTAACTGAAAAGCAACTTCGGATGAGCTATTTATCAATGACCACATTCATGTTCAGTGATATCTTTTATTTTGCCTCTCGGCTTTTTATCTATAGTTCCCTAGTCTTGCACTTACTCGAGCAGTGTGAAAAACGTGGAATGAGGCAATTCACAAAAACAAAAGCATAGGCTAGCCTGGCAAAATATTTGCGTGGAATAATTTGGTTTTGTAACAGACTGCTGACCCTGTCTACAAACCACTTATAGATGTGTGCTACATTATATACTAGTATGATATATTCAAATTAATAATGTGAAAAATGTGTACATATGCGTGCAGTCATTCCTCCATATCTACGAATGTTCAGTTTCTGAGAACTCCTACAAATGACAAAATTCACGAATGCAGAGCCTGTTAAAGATCATGTGTATGTGAGTTTTGACATAGATGTTGAATTTTGTTGCAACTTACTATTTGGTGTGGATATAGGTGAATTCACAAGTCATGAACTCGTGGATTCTGGGCATATGTACTTTGCGTGTCAGCTTTGAGTCACTCCAATCATTGGGTTCTGCCTGATACCCATAAGAGAAAGGAGCAGAATTATGTCTTTTGGCCCATTTGAATCCGCTTCACCATTCGATCAAGGCTGATTATGTTTCTCGCTGCCACTCTTCTGCCTTCTCCCCATAACCCTTTTTCCCCTTACTAATCTAGAGCTTATCTCAGTGTTGATCTCTGTCTCTTGCTCTGGCTCTCGCCCTTCTCAGCAGCTGTAACCTGCTGTACTTGTATAGTATGATCTGTCTGAAAAGTATGCAAAACAACACTTTTCGCTGTACCTCTGACATAAGAAATCAAATCCATAGATTCATCACCCCGGCTGAAGAAATTCATTCTTGTCTCAGTTCTAAAGGTTTGTCCCTTCACTCTGAGACTGTGCCCTCGGGTCTAGTCTCTCCTGCTAGTGGAAACATCTTGTCCGCACCCACTCTATCCAGGCCTATCAGTATGCCATAAATTTCAGTGAGGTTCCACATCATTCTTCTAAACTCAATTTGAATAAAGACCCAGAGTCTTCATCTGACAAGACCTACATCCCCAGGATCATTCTTGTAAACCTCCTCTGGATCTCTTCCAACACCAGCACATCCTTCCTTAGGTGCAGAGCCTAAAACTGCTCACAGTCTGACCAGACCTTTATACAGCCTCAGTGGTATGTCTCTGCTCTTTTCTTGCCTTCTTGAAATGAATGCAAACATTGTATTTCCCTTCCTAACTGCCAGTTGAACCTGCGTGTTAACCTGAAGAGAATCCTGAACTCGGAGTCCCAAGTCTCTTTGTGCTTCAGATTTCTGAATCTGTTCCCCATTTACAAAATAGTCTATACCACCTCTTCTACCCAAATGTGTAACCTCATGCTTTCCCATATTATATTCTGTCTGCTGCTTCTTTGCTATTCTCTGAATCTGTCCAAGTCCTTCTACAGTCTCCGCACTTCTTGGACATCACCTGTCACTCCACTTATCTTAATGTCATCTTCAAACTTAACAGCAATGCCCTCTGTTCCTTTATCCAGATTGTTAATGAATAACGTGCATAGTTGTGGCCCCAGCACTGACCCCTGCAGAACTTTAGTCACCAACGACCATCCCGAAAGAGCTCTCTCTGTCCCACTCACTGCTGCTGTCAATCAGCCAATCCTAGATCCATGCCAGTACCTTGCCCTTAATATCATGGTCTCTTGTTTAGCAGCCTCCTTTGTGACAACTTGCCAAATGCCTTTTGGAAATTCAAATAGATCATGTCCACTGGCTGCCCTTTTGTCTAACATGCTTGTTACCTTTTTTTGAAGATTTCTAATAGATTTGTCAGGCATGACCTTCCTTTGACAAAGCAGTACTGGCTTAGCCTTATTTTACCATGTACTTCCAAGTGCTCTGCAGTCTTATCCTTAGTAATTGACTGTACTACCTTACTAACAATCGAAAGTCAAGCTAACCAGCCTATAGTTTCCTGTCTTTTGCCTGCCTCCCTTCTTAAATAGGAGTCTTACATAAGCCATTCTCTAGCACTCCAGGACCTCGCTGATTCCATTGGTATCTGAAAGATCATCATCAATACGTCTACAGTCTTCTCAGCTATCTCCTTCAGAATTCTGGGGTGCAGGATATGTGGTCTGGGTGATTTATCCACCTTCAGAGCTCTCTCCGCTTCCCCTTAGTGATGGCAACTTCACTCACCTCTGTACGCTGACTCCCATGAAGTTCCAGTGTGGTGCTGGTGTTTCAGTTGTCTTCTAGGCAACCTTTTTTATTTAGCTGAAATGATATCTCTTAAATTAATCCTGACGTTTGATGTTTACTTGAATGCAATTTATTGAGGCACTGCATTGACTTTTAGTGATGGAAGTGATTCATAGGTGTCTAACTTGCTTCATTACAGCAAAATCCCGTATTAAAAGGTTCAGAGATAATGGGAACTGCAGATGCTGGAGAATCCAAGATAACAAGGTGTGGGGCTAGATGAACACAGCAGGCCAAGCAGCATCTTAGGAGCACAAAAGTTGACGTTTCGGGCCTAGACCCTTCATCAGAAAAGGGGGATGGGGAGAGGATCCTGAAATAAATAGGGAGAGAGGGGGAGGCGGACCAAAGATGGACAGAGGAGAAGATAGGTGGAGAGGAGAGTATGGGTGCGGAGGTAGGGAGGGAATAGGTCAGTCCAAGGAGGACGGACAGGTCGAGGGGGTGGGATGAGGTTAGTAGGTAGGAAAAGGAGGTGCGGCTTGAGGTGGGAGGAGGGGATAGGCAAGAAAAAGAACAGGTTAGGGAGGCTGGGAGGAGCTGGGCTGGTTTTGGGATGCAGTTGGGGGGGAGGGGAGCTTTTTGAAGCTTGTGAAATCCACATTGATACCATTGGGCTGCAGGGTTCCCAAGCGGAATATGAGTTGCTGTTTCTGCAACCTACGGGTAGCATCATTATGGCACTGCAGGAGGCCCAGGATGGACATGTCGTCTAAGGAATGGGAGGGGGAGTTGAAATGGTTCGTGACTGGGAGGTGTCGTTGTTTACTGCGAACTGTGTAGGTGTTCTGCAAAGTGGTCCCAAGCCTCTGCTTGGTTTCCCCAGTGTAGAGGAAGCCACACTGTGTACAGTAGACGCAGTAAACCACATTGGCGGATGTGCAGGTGAACATCTGTGTGATGTGGAAAGTGATCTCGGGGCCTGGGATGGGGGTGAGGGAGGTGGCGTGGGGGCAGGTGTAGCACTTCCTATGGCTGCAGGGGAAAGTGCTGAGTGTGGTGGGGTCGGAGGGGAGTGTGGAGCGGACAAGGGAATCACAGAGAGAGTGGTCTCTCCGGAAGGCAGACAAGGGTGGGGATGGAAAAATATCTTTAGTAGCGGGGTCGGATTGTAGATGGCAGAAGTGTCAGAGGATGATGCGTTGTATCTGTAGGTTGGTGGGGTGGTATGTGAGGACTAGAGGGATTCTCTTTGGGCAGTTATTGCAAGGATGGGGTGTGAGGGATGAGGTACGGGAAATGTGGGAGACTCGGTCGAGGGCGTTCTCGAACACTGTGGGGGGGGGCGGAGTTCCGGTCCTTGACAAATGAGGACATGTGGGATGTACAGGAGTGGAATGCCTCATCCTGGGAGCAGATGCGGCAGAGGCAAAGGAATTGGGAATAGGGGATGGAATTATTGCAGGAAGGTGGGTGGGAGGAAGTGTATTCCAGGTAGCTGTGGGAGTCAGTGGGCTTGAAATGGATGTTGGTTTGTAGGTGGTGGCCTGAGATGGAGACAGAAAGGTCTGGGAAGGTGAGGGATGTGTTGGAGATGGTCCAGGTGAACTTGAGGTTGGGGTGGAAGGTGTTGGTGAAATGGATGAACTGTTCAAGCTCCTCTTGGGAGCATGAGGCGGCGCCGATACAGTCATCAATGTAACGGAGGAAGAAATGGGGTTTAGGGCCAGTGTAGGTGCAGAAGAGCGACTGTTCCAGACAACCTACAAAGAGGCAGGCATAGCTCGGGCCCATGTGGGTACCCATGGCCACCCCCTTAGTCTGTAAGAAGTGGGAGGAATCGAAAGAACATAGAACATTACAGCACAGTACAGGCCCTTCGGCCCTCGATGTTGTGCCGACCTGTCATACCGATCTGAAGCCCATCTAACCTACACTATTCCATGTACGTCCATATGCTTGTCCAATGACGACTTAAACGTACCTAAAGTTGGCAAATCTACTCCTGTTGCAGGCAAAGCGTTCCATTCCCTTACTACTCTGAGTAAAGAAACTACCTCTGACATCTGTCCTATATCTTTCACCCCTCAATTTAAAGCTGTGCTCCCTCGTGCTCACCGTCACCATCCTAGGAAAAAGGCTCTCCCTATCCACCCAATCTAACCCTCTGATTATTTTATATGTTTCAATTAAGTCACCTCTCAACCTTCTTCTCTCTAATGAAAACAGCCTCAAGTCCCTCAGCCTTTCCTCATAAGACCTTCTCTCCATACCAGGCAACATCCTAGTAAATCTCCTCTGCACCCTTTCCGAAGCTTCCACATCCTCCTTATAATGCGGTGACCAGAACTGTTTACAATACTCCGAGTGCAGCCACACCAGAGTTTTGTACAGCTTCACCATAACCTCTTGGTTCCAGAACTTGATCGCTCTATTAATAAAAGCTAAAACACTGTATGCCTTCTTAACAGCCCTGTCAACCTGGGTGGCAACTTTCAAGGATCTGTGTACATGGACACCGAGATCTCTCTGCTCATCTACACTACTAAGAATCTTACCATTAGCCCTCCTCGAGAGAACTTTTGGAAGTGGATCAGGAGAGAAATGTGTCTTTTTAAAAAAAAGAGTTCTAATTTGTTGAGGGTGAGGACGAGTTTGGCTGAGTGGATGAGGGTGTCGGTGGAGGGGGACTGGTCAGGTCTGCGGATCAGGAAGAAACGGAAGGCCTTAAGGCTATCTGCATGGGGAATTCCCAGCTTTATTGGATGTAATGTTACCTGGTTTTGCTGGTCACCATTTTTGTGTTCTTTTGCAGGGCAGCAGCATTGAGTAAATTAGGAAACTACACTGGAGCAGTGCAAGACTGTGAAAAGGCAATAGCTTTTGACCCAAGCTATAGCAAAGCTTATGGCAGAATGGGGTAAGTAGAACTTATTTTTTTTTTAAAGACACATTTCTCTCCTGATCCACTTCCAAAAATTCTCTTGGAGGGTTCTGGGCACTCTACTCAAGTAGACCCTCTTCATTTATGAATCTAGCCAACTCGAACATGGGAGGATGTCGTCAGTACTGGATGTCCACATCATTGCTGGAGTTCGCTACCAAAGATATGGCAGTAGAAATCTTGTATTTTTTTTTGTCCCCTTAACCCAGAATTCCGAGAGCAGGTGTGCATCTTCAAAGTAATTTGATATATGATGACTTGCCACACCACAGACGAAGCCTGGTCTGTATATTCACTACTCAGTGTCTTCACCAGCTGAGCCTTTACTGTTTGAATATGTGGCAATGAATCTCTCTCATTTTTAATCTGTGCTGACATTTCAGAAAAAATACATTGCAGTGTAGTCGTAAATTTTGTGACCTAAACCACAAGACTGAGTAAAGAATTCTCCTTGATATTTTGGATGGAGGATTGTTTGTGAGAAGATATATCCCATAGGACTGTAGCTGCTATACCAAGTGGTGGCAGCAGCAATAAAATGACATTGGACCCTCTGGTGGCAATGTTTCCCCTTCAGCTTAAGTTGGCAGTGATGGCCAGTTGGCTTTTATGCTAACTTGGGTTTGCTTTATCTATTACTTTTGTTTCTCATTTTCTATCCCCTTTATCTCATTCCATACTTGTGATTTGAGTCCAAGACTGCATACAAACTAATTGTCGCCATGGCATTCTGCAAGAATAGTGTCTAAAGATTAACCTTTAACTCGATAAATTGTGACACTGCGGGAGAGGCGGTTGGATAATAAAGTATTTAATGCATGCGAACGCTTCCACATACCATTTCCCTTGTACGTCAAACAGCCATCCTTTTGCAACTTTAATAATAGGAATTGAAGCTATTAGGTTCCCGTTGTCCTAGATATTTTACAGCTACTGCTCATTTTTATGCAACTGACCTGACTAGGTACCCAGCTACTACTGGTGTGACAAGTCTGTTTCCAGAGATGTGTTAATACCAAATCTTTGATCTTTGATCTTTGCCTTCTTCCATTGAGTCATGGATTAAATGAATTTCTTTGAGTTGAGATTGGAAGATCAAAGCTATCATTCCCTAACCTTGTACTGACTTCAGTCTGCTTAGTTTTTTTTGGATTGAAGCAGACTATTTGTAATCCGAGCATCCTACTCAATTCAAACTTGAGTTTCTGATCTCTGTTCCTCTCCATTGTGTTGACTGGTGATTTCCACCTCTGTTATCACTTTCATTTAAACTAATTAGTGGGAGGAAGCTTTATGTGAAGGCAAGTGAAAGGATATGGTGGTGGTGCAGATATTCAGAGTGACACAGGAAGGAACAAGAGTGTACAAGTATTTTTTTAAAAAGCAACAAATGTGTTTGTGCTGTAGGACAGAAAATAATTCAGGAGGTAATGAGGGCATGTAAAAATGGAAGTACATTAATCATGGGTGACTTTAATTGTTGTGTAGTTTGGAGAAAATCAAATTGGCAGAGATGGCAATGAAGAATTAAAAAATAGTGTATTTGGGATAGTTTCTAAGAAAAATGTGCTGTGGATACTACCGGGGATTAGGCTGTTTTGGATATTGTAATAGGTAAAGAGGCAGGTTTAATGAATGATCTCTCGGAAACATGACAATAATAAAGGAGAATTTAGCACAACAAAGTGTGAAGCTAGATGAACACAGCAGGCCAAGCAGCAACTCAGGAGCACAAAAGCTGACGTTTCGGGCCTAGACCCTCCTTCGGAGAGGGTTGTGGAATAAATAGGGAGAGAGGGGGAGGCGGACCGAAGATGGAGAGAAAAGAAAATAGGTGGAGAGGAGAGTATAGGTAGGGAGGGGATAGGTCAGTCCAAGGAACACTAATGTAATCATTCAAAAAGGAAAGGAGCCAAATTAACACGTAACTATAGACCAGTTAGCTTAATTAGGAAAATGTTAGAGTTTATTATAAAGGATGTATTAGTAGAGCATTTAAATTTTAGATTTAGAGAGTCATGAAGAGGAAATCATGACTAACAAAATTTATTAGAATTTTGAGGAGATGACATATATGATAGATAAAGGAGAGTCCATTTAAGACCGAGATGAGAAGGAATTTTTCAAAGGGTTGTACATCTGCAGAATTCTTTACCACTTCAGACTCAATTATGCTTGATGTCCTTCTCAGCTGCTTTCCCTCTGCAACCCTCTATTTACTTCAGTTCATCTTAACTTTTGTTGTGTGTATTCTCACTCGTGACCGTATGCTCCACAATCTCTCTATGAAGATTCTTTGTCTTTGTGTTTATATTTTTGAGACTTCCCCATCCCTATTTATTACCTCATCAAACCACAGCTCTAATTATTCCTTGTGACTCTTGCAGTACTTGGGATATTATTCCACTTAAAATGGTGGAGTACAAAGTGAGAATGGAAGATGAGCTGCATTCTCTTGATTAAAGGAAAAAAAGACCCTTGTTATTTAAGGTGCATCAATACAATTCTTCCCAAATAATTCCAATAATAAACTGTTGAACTGCTGTTGTTTTAACTCGTAAATAGTTAAAAACAGAGCTTCAACGTCATAGGGAAAGGAATAAAGAAGTAATTCTAAGTTCAGGATAAGTGCAATCAAATAAAGGAACAAGATGGTTTCGGATTGTTGGTGTGGCATAATATATTTCGTAATGTTCAGAGATAACCTAGTTAAAATCTTGCCCTCATTCAGCATTGGCTCTTTTGGCTTGCCACAGTCTCAGTTCTCTATCTCAGTAGAGATTTTAAACTCTGCATGAGGAAGAGGAAAGATCTCAAGCACAGAATAAGAGCTTCTGTTTTATTTACTGTCATGTAAACTGCAAAAATTGTCGTAGGCAATTGATCTTATTTTGGCGTCTGGAGAAGATAAAGGTATATTTGAATCTTTGAAGTGTGTTTAAATGTCCTGTTCATCATTGACAAGTCAGACTACCCAACCTGAGGTGCAAGTATCTCTTGACTTATTCAGTAGATGGTTCATCTCTTGAGATGCAGGGTCTTGACCTTGAATCATAGACTTGAACCCATTACATTGGTTGGTATTTTATTGGAGAGCCGAGAGACCATCTGAACTCTGCCATCTTTAGTAGTTTCAACTTAGGCCCTTCTGCTTGCCCAGATGGTAGCAGAAAGATTCCATGGTATGATTCAAAAAAATGTTGCAAGATATCCTTCAAAATCATGTTAAAAGTTCTTCCCTTAACACGTCATTTAAGAAAAGTCATTTATTATTGTTGCTACTCTTTGAAATGATTGACCTTCAAAAATAATTAGCTAGCTGTGAAGGGCTTTGGATGTGGTGAAGGGAAATTGCATTGTAGAGGTAATGTCACCGAATAATTAATCATAATTTTATGATTTTTCTGAGAAAGTGGGCTTGAATCATATCATAGCAGCTGGGGAAATTTAAATTCTATTAAGTCTGGAATTGGAAGCTAGTCTCAGTACAGTTGACTGTGACAACTATCATTTATTGCCATAAAAATGTATCTGATTCACTAATATCCATTAGAGAAGGAAATCTGCTGTCCTTACTCGGTCTGGCCTACATGCAATGTGATTGACTGACTCTTAAATACCCTCTAAAATGACCTAACAAGCCACTCAGTATAAGGACAATTAGGAATTGGCAACAAATGCTACCCTCCTTAACCAGGCCCACATTTCAATGAAAGAATAAAACAAACTATTTAAATGAAAGTTTTTTTTTAAATTGCTTTTTTGTGAAATCCTAGCACACTTATCATGAAATTTTAGCATTTCATATTTACACATTTGTGTAGAAATCTAAAATATAAATGTGTTTTTTATTTATCGAGATAAAGACTGTTAATTGATTTGATTTCCTTTCAGCTTGGCCTTGGCTAGTCTAAATAAATACAGTGATGCAGTTAATTACTATAAAAAGGCTCTGGAGCTGGACCCTGAAAATGAATCTTATAAAGCAAACCTCAGTATAGCAGAACAGAAGATCAAGGATGCACCGAGTCCAGTAAGTGCTGAAATGAAATAAGGATCTGTACATCCCGTGAGGACAGAAGATTATGTTCACATAAAAGCAGACTATTGTGTGAGATCAATTTACAAGGGCTTGTCTTTATAGTAACATGAATGTACAGAAACTAGGTCCAGAATTTTGTTCCAGAATTTTGTTCCAGCAATTCTGTGAAATGAGAGTAAATAATGTATTTTCAAATCCAAGTATTTCTCTTTTTTTTCTCAATTTTTCTGACTTTTTAAAGCACTGACATTTTTAACAAAAAAGTCAAGTATGGAACCTTTTAGCAAAAGGGGTACAACGATGGTGGGGGGTGTAGAGAGAGAGGCTATTTGTACTAGTCAGTTACACTGTCATAGGAAAGAAACTGCGCAGAACATCTCTAGATTGAAATGCTGTGTGTTGTTATTCCATGTTGAATAGATATCAAAGCCTCCTGACACTGTAATGGAGTTGATCCACCTGGTACCGTAGAACAAACATTCTGTTTCTTGCCGTACCGTGCTGTTTTACATGTCTATTTTTGTTTTAGAAGTAGATATTGGAAATCTTCGAAAACAAGTTTTGCAAATCCTGCATGATCATGTGCATGATTTTAAATTTATAAAGGAATTTTAGAAGATTGGCTACTTCGGTTGTATGTCCTTTGCAGAATGGTGGAGAAAACATAGAGCTGGTCTTCATAAACTTTTTAAAATAAGGTACCCCAGACTGCCTCAGCAGGGAATGTCTTCATTTAGTTGTAAGTGAGTAACGCATTATGAGGATTGATCCCCAAACAGTACAGAGTGGCCAATTTCAGCAAGGATATTTTAAGGGACACAGTGATTCACTGGTTGAGGAAAGAAAGTTACTACTTGTATTCCATTACAACTGAATCTATTTATCCTGTGAACAGGTTCATTTTAGTCACGCGTGAAAGACTCTTGTCTCTGAAAGAATCTAGATGAGGCCGAGGAAAGAAATATGTAAGGATAGCAGTGTGGATGTAAAAGCAGCAATTCAAGCTAAAGCTGTAATAAGTGCATATGATTTACTTAGATTCATTTCTAGGAGAATAGACTACAAAAACCAGCAGGTTAGAAATTTTAGAATCCTGGTTAAACCATATTTGAAATATAGTGCCTCTACTGGCAGAAATAATATTGAAGAACCAGAGAGTGCACAAAAAAGATGTATAATGGTGTTTCTAGGAGAGAACACAAATGCAAGGAAAGAGTGGGCAGATGGTGCTCACTCTCCTGAGGTCTGATGATTTCCAATCATGAAGACACACAATGAGGGGCCTGTTCTGTGCTGTACTGTTCTATGTTCTCTATGAGCTAGGTGGATTTGCAAACTTGCAGTGAATTCATGCTTGATTCGAAATGAAGCAGCACAAACATTGTACAATCATCAGCAGATTGAAGCATTTAGAATTCCATTTCACTGATGGGTTAGAATGGAGCTTTGTACAATGTGGAGTAATTGAAGAAGACAACATCGATGCTTCTATGGGATGCTTGATGTTTATGCAGGGGAGGAAGAAATATTGGATATGCGCACAATGTAATAAGTAATTAGAGTGGAGGAAGTTCCTATGGAGTATAAACACTGGCATAGACTAATTGAGCTAAATGGTCTCTGTCCTGTGTTGTGAATTCAAGTATATTTTTAAATATACACAAATCTTGTAAAGTTTTAAATTTAAATTTTGTGGGTGTCGTTTGGTGGCCATACCACCTGTGCCTTATTGAAGATAGATTTATTTTTAGCTGATCACAATTGCCTGCAATTTAAGGCAAGATTACACCTCTGTGCTGTAGTGTCTTCGCAGTTCAATCTGTTGTTTAATGTTGGAATAAATCCTGAAATCTCTACAAGCGTATTTGAAGAGGAATCTACTGCTTCCAGCCATCCCAGCATGGACATTTTGTGCCCGCTATTTTGCAACCAGCACTTGCTGTTAATTTCCTTTTGTCCTCTGTGGTCTACTTATTTGAGCATGGTGGGCCAACAGATTTGTTTTCTGTACGTCAGTGCAGCAACTTAATGGGGCCAATTTGTATTTTGTAGTTGTGCAAGTTTGGCTGTAAACAACATTTCCGTTTTTAATAAAAGGGCAAATTCTACACACAGCACTCTTTTAACCAGGTATTATGGCAAGTTAGGAGAGACAATGGAAATATTTGCCTTTGGCAGATACACTTCAAGAATGAAGTGACTCTTTGTACAAGAGCTGGGAAGTTTCCTTTTTGTTATCCGAATGGGATGATTTTATTTGAGAGTGGAAACTAGTTGAATTGTTTACTTCAAATTTAGCTGACCAACTCCTGAACTGGCAGAAGGATTGATCGGACAGTCGAGCGGACTTGTTCTCCAGATGTGGAGACTGCAGAAACTGGAGAGGGTTCAGAAAAGATTTTACCAGGATGTTGCCAGGAATGGAGGGTTTGAGTTAAAAGGACAGGCTGGATCGACTGGGACTTCTTTCACTGGAGCATAAGAGGTTGAGAGATGGCCTTTATAGAGTTTTATAAAATCATGTGGAGTATGGATAAGGTGAAAGGAAGGTGCCTATTCTCTGGGGTGGGGATCTCATTACTAGGAGGCATATTTTTAAGGTGAAAGGAAGAAATTTAGAAACAAGACATGGGGGACAATTTTTTGTTTTAAGGAGTGGTTCGTATGTGGAATAAACTGCCAGGGATTGTGGTGGATGCAGGTTCCTTTTATAAAGTTTATGAATAAGAAATGTTTGGAAGGATATGGGCCATGTGCAGGTAGGTGGGACTAGCTTAGTTTGGGGTTATGGTCAGCATGAACTGGTTGGATCAAAGGCTCTGTTTTTGTGCTGTATAACTCTATGATTGATATTAGTCTTCTTTCCCATTTCTCGCAACCGGAATCCTCTCGATTTTAGCTTACAGAGAATTTGTTCTTTTTCACCCAGACAGGAGGCAGCGGTGGGTTCGATCTGGCAAGTTTATTGAATAACCCAGGCTTCATGAATATGGTAATTCTGCATGGTGTCTCTTTTCACTTACTCCTTTTTATAACTTTGTTTTTATTTTCCTAATTGGCTGTCCCTTCAAGACCACTTATCCCCCAATAACCTCCATCGGGTGAAAACATTCCATGTTGTGAATTTATTCCACTACTACTGTGCAGCCAGCATTTTGGTTGTTTGCCAGCGAAGCTTACTTGCCAGTCTCTGATTATTCCCTTTATAATATTTCTGCAAATTGTCTCAGTGAGAACCATTGAAAATATTGTCATCAGGATTTTTATCTGATACGAACAATGAAATGTTCTCCTGTATCCACATGTACTTCCCAATATCACAGGTTGATTCCGTTTCTTTCCTTCCAGTCTTGAGTTATGTCTGGTTTGAAGCATTGTCATACGCAGTAGAGTGACATACACAAGTTGGTGATGGAAGAATATCGTGATGAATTAAACATATTTCCAGCATTATTTGATTTGAACACTTAGCCAGTAACAATAGATCATCTCTCTATTGTAATAGTAAAGTAGATTCATCACTCGCAATTTCTCCTCCAAATGTTTTGAAAGACCAGCAGTACAACTAGGAAAATTTCCCACAGAAACAGTCTTTTAGAGGAGCTCGAACAGTTCATCCACTTCACCAACACCTTCCACCCCAACCTTCAGTTCACCTGGGCCATCTCCAGCACATCCCCCACCTTCCTGGACCTCTCAGTCTCCATCTCAGGCAACCAGCTTGTAACTGATGTCCATTTCAAGCCCACCGACTCCCACAGCTACCTAGAATACACCTCCTCCCACCCACCCTCCTGCAAAAATTCCATCCCCTATTCCCAATTCCGCTGCATCTGCTCCCACGATGATGCATTCCACTCCCGCACATCCCAGACGTCCAAGTTCTTCAAGGACCACAACTTTCCCACCACAGTGGTCGAGAACACCCTTGACCGCATTTCCCGCAACACATCCCTCACACCCCGCCCCCGCCACAACCGCCCAAAGAGGATCCCCCTCGTTCTCACACACCACCCCACCAACCTCCGGATACAACACATCATCTTCCGACACTTCCGCCATCTACAATCCGACCCCACCACCCAAGACATTTTTTTCCATCCCCATCCCTGTCTGCCTTCCGGAGAGACCACCCTCTCCGTGACTCCCTTGTTCGCTCCACACTGCCCTCCAACTCCACCACATCCGGCACCTTCCCCTGCAACCGCAGGAAATGCTACACTTGCCCCCACGCCTCCTCCCTCACCCCTATCCCAGGCCCCAAGATGACTTTCCACATTAAGCAGAGGTTCACCTGCACATCTGCCAATGTGGTATACTGTATCCATTGTACCCGGTGTGGCTCCCTCTACATTGGGGAAACCAAGCGGAGGCTTGGAGACCGCTTTGCAGAACACCTCTGCTCGGTTCGCATTAAACAACTGCACCTCCCAGTGGCAAACCATTTCCACTCCCCCTCCCATTCTTTAGATGACATGTCCATCATGGGCCTCCTGCAGTGCCACAATGATGCCACCCGAAGGTTGCAGGAACAGCAACTCATATTCCGCTTGGGAACCCTGCAGCCATATGGTATCAATGTGGACTTCACAAGCTTCAAAATCTCCCCTTCCCCCACCGCATCCCAAAACCAGCCTAGTTCGTCCCCCCCCCCCTCCGCACTGCACCACACAACCAGCCCAGCTCTTCCCCTCCACCCACTGCATCCCAAAACCAGTCCAACCTGTCTCTGCCTCTCTAACCTGTTCTTCCTCTCACCCATCCCTTCCTCCCACCCCAAGCCGCACCTCCATCTCCTACCTACTAACCTCATCCCACCTCCTTGACCTGTCCGTCTTCCCTGGACTGACCTATCCCCTCCCTACCTCCCCACCTATACTCTCGCCACCTATCTTCTTTTCTCTCCATCGTCGGTCCGCCTCCCCCTCTCTCCCTATTTATTCCAGAACCCTCACCCCATCCCCCCCTCTGACGAAGGGTCTAGGCCCGAAACATCAGCTTTTGTGGTCCTGAGATGCTGCTGGGCCTGCCGTGTTCATCCAGCCTCACATTTCATCATCTTTTATTTGAATGTCATTTGCATCCTGTAATGTGCAACTCTCTTGCTTCATGTTTGAGTGCTTAAAGGAAATTTGAATATAAAAGTATCTTGCAAGTGTACATGTTTAGTTGTATGAAAAGAAATGACAAATTATTTTAATTGACCAAACTGATTTTTCAATTTTTTTTTTCTTTTTAGGCATCAAGTCTAATGCAAAATTCGCAAGTACAACAATTGTAAGTTCCTTTCCTACAAATGTTTTTCTTTTACCCCCTGTTAATTCTGATGACTCTATATTAATTTAGTGATTTGTTTCCAATTCTATTGAACAGAATGTCTGGAATGATGTCTGGGTCCTATGGTCCAGTAGGAAGTGGTGGAGCAGGAACCGGGGCAGGAGCCAATGATATTGCAGGCCTCATCCAAGCGTGAGTTTGCTTTTCGTTGTCTCCCTATCTACGTCAGTTTCAAGTCAAGATCTTTTTAAGTAAGGTCAGAAGCAAAGATCAACTGTCCATGCCTCTGCTTATAAGTAAAGCCGTTTGCTTCTTGTATTTTCATTCTTAATGGCTATCCAGTGGTTTTCAGGTCAGCCTTGCTCTTTTTTTAAAAAAAAAAAATCTGTACTGCCCTATTCTGCCTGTTTCTGATTTTATGCACACATAAACACCAAGCATCTGATACCTGATGTGAAGGCAAAACCTGAGCAGTGAATGCTTAATACCAGTAGAACTACAAATGATTTGATAATGACAATGGGAAGAAATGTTAGATATTTGTTCAACTTGAAAAATATTTCAGTGGAATAAAAGACGGGAAATCCAACTTTGATTACTGATTGTGTAATGAAGTTTCTAATCAGCCTCTTCAGAAGTACTAATAGACATCTGGAGCAGGTGAGACTTGAGCCCATACCTCTTGTCTCTGAGATAGGGACACTACCACTGCATCATAAGAGACCCTTCTAATCATCTTGTAATACTTAGGAACAAGAGGAGGTCAGTCAGCTCATCAGATTTGTTCCACCTTCAATCAGATCATGGATTATCTGCATCTTAACTGATTAAGTTTCCATTTTTTTTCATTTAAAGTCATGAAAATGATCTTCCTGTTCAGACTTCAAAACCTAAAATAAAGATAACTTCTCACTCCAGTCCATTAGAAACATTCTGATTGGGAGCAGAAGTAGGCCGGTTAGCCCTTCAACTGATTGATCAGTTCTAAAGTCCATATTCTCATCTATCAACAATAGATTTTTGTTAGAGAAACAAAATAATATCTGCTTCTGCCTTAAAATATTCAGTGATGTACAGTTTGGATACTTTGTCTTTAGCCATAGTGGTTGTGTCAGTCTCTACTCAGTTGATGCATACTTGGCTGAGTTTGTATTAAACCAAAACTACATCTGCTTTGCACACACCTGCTTCTGTATTGTCCTACTTTGACAGCAATACCAGTGCTAAAAGTGTTTCATTAAACATGAGGTGATATGGACCGGGTTGAGGGCAGAAAAATCTGGTGTACATGAGAACTGTTTCCTCGCTTGAAAGTTCTCCTGTGTCATTAATTTGGAAACTCTTGAATTCCAAAATTGAGTAGATGGCTACCATTTACAGGGTGCCTTTGGCTGCGTTGAGAGATCATTGGCTTACTGATTTATTATAACAAGTGTTTTACTAGTTCATAAACTGCAATTTTCATTACCTCTGTGACTTGTCCACAAAAATGTAGCACTGTAAACAAGTCACGTCGATGGTGATGAGATATTGACTTGCCTTTAATTTTTGGCCCCCACTGTTGCTGGTGTTGCTTTTAGATGTCTGGAAAGTGTTTTTGGTCACAGCATATTTTCATATGCGTGGAGTCTATACAAATAATTTCAATGGTCTCTTTATTTTTTTTCTTTTTTAAACACACAGAGGACAGCAATTTGCACAGCAGATGCAGCAGCAGAATCCAGAGCTCATTGAACAGTTACGGAGCCAAATCCGGAGCCGAACCCCCAGTGCCAGCAACGAAGAACAGTCCTAACTCTATACGAGGCAAATACTGTTCTTTTATAGTGAGTTGGAGGTGTAGCCAAATGTAGAAGCTAACTTCAGAAACGTGGGAAAACATCAGTCAGGAAGCCCAATTTAAAGTTTTCACTCTATTTTACATTTAATTAATATGATTACTTGTTAAGGAGTTTTGCCATGCTGTTAGCAACAAAATTGCCATGAGTATAAAATGATTTGTTGTTTTATGGAGTGTAGAGAGACAAATGTCAAAAGTGTTAAGGACTTTATCAACAAGATGATCCTTAAGATCAGATAAATATTAAAATAAGGCAGAAGCTTCTTAATTCTGCTGCCTGGTATCTACTTTTTGAAGAGCGTATTGGCAGTCTCAATGACCAAGTACTCAGTTAACTCCTCCACACTCCTGTGTGTTTCTCGACAAAGCAGCTTAGGACTTATTTTTAAAGTATTAATGTTGCATAAATATAAGTTGTTGACAGTATTACAGAGAAAGGGAGGTTAAATGAAGGAGAATTCCTGATAGTCATTTTATAAATAACAACTAACAATTTATTTATTTAACCCTAATAGTGAGCACATTAATACAATTACTGCCAAACTGAATAATTCCTCCCTAACTCCTAACTATTCCCTAACTGAATTAAATTCTACTAGTATGCTGTTCCAATAAACACAAGTCCTACTTCTATAACCCAAGTAGTAAAAAACAAATAAATTAAAACTTAGTCTCTCAAAGTTCACGAAGAATGTGTGTTCCAGAATGTTCTGCCTTCTCCACGGCATAAATGTCTCTCTCCTGCTGTTTGCAAATCATAAATGTCTTTCTTCTGTTGTTCCTGCTGACAGGGATGTTTCCTCTGTGAAGACGCTTGGCTTGAAGTACTATGGTACCTCTCATGGATAAGATGGTGTTTTCTTAGACAGCTTAATGACTTCTTGTGAGAGCTAGGTGCTTAATTCTCAGATGGCAGTTTGCTCTCTCACTGATTTTCAAAAACTCTCTCCTTTATATACCTTGGATTACATATCAATTTTCTTACAATAGCATTGGTCCGAATTTGTCAAAACCATCAGTTTTAAATTCAAGATAACAAAGTGTGGAGCTGGATGAACACAGCAGGCCAAGCAGCACCTCAGGAGCACAAAAGCTGACGTTTCGGGCCTAGACCCTCCTTCAGAAGGGGGATGGGGAGAGGGAACTGGAATAAAGAGGGGGAGGTGGACCGAAGATGGAGAGAAAAGAAGATAGGTGGAGAGGAGAGTATAGGTGAGGAGCTAGGGAGGGGATAGATCAGTCCAGGGAAGACGGACAGGTCAAGGAGGCGGGATGAGGTGAAAGGTAGGAAATGGAGGTGCGGCTTGAGGTGGGAGGAAGAACAGGTTAGGGAAGCAGAGACAGTCTGGGCTGGTTTTGGGATGCAGTGGGGGAAGGGGAGATTTTGAAGCTTGTGAAGTCCACATTGATACCTTTGGGGTGCAGGGTTCCCAAGCGGAATATGAGTTGCTGTTCTTGCAACCTTCGGGTGGCATCGTTGTGGCACTGCAGGAGGCCCAGGATGGACATGTTGTCTGAGGAATGGGAGGGGGAGTTGAAATGGTTCGCGACTGGGAGGTGCAGTTGTTTATTGCGAACTGAGCAGAGGTGTTCTGCAAAGCGGTCCCCAAGCCTCCGCTTGGCATGTGTAGGTGAACATCTGCTTGATATGGAAGGTCATCTTGGGGCCTGGGATGGGGGTGAGGGAGGAGGTGTGGGGGCAAGTGTAGCATTTCCTGCAGTTGCAGGGGAAGGTGCTGGGTGTGGTGGGGTTGGAGGGGAGTGTGGAGCGGACAAGGGAGTTGCGGAGAGAGTGGTCTCTCCGGAAAGCAGACAGGGGTGGGGATGGAAAAATGTCTTGGGTGGTGGGGTCGGATTGTAGATGGCGGAAGTGTTGGAGGATGATGTGTTTTAAATTCACTTAGCTTTCAGTTGTTAAGTGCTTGGTTTAAATTAATTGGGCTTGTTCCAGCTTGTTGCTAAAGCATTCAAAACAGACCTAAGGTTTCTAATCACCGCCAATAGATACATGTCTCCACTTTAGAACTGGCTGTACATCTTTAGCTACATACAGATGGTTTTTTTTCCTGTATAAATCTCTAAGCTTAGAAAAGTACTTATCTCTTAAAGGAACCATGCACTGTTCTCCCTTATCATTTTTTACAATCAAGTTCTAACTTCCTGCCTTCATATTCACGATTACACTACGCAACTTTGTAACAACAGATAAACTAGCGCAAAATATTTATTTAATTAAAGAGATGGGGAAATGTCTTGTGTTAGGGAATCTGTTGTCATATTCTACTTAGTCCCTGGGTTGAATGTTAAAGTTTAACCGCTAAACAGTACGTGACTAGCAGATCTAATCTTCAAACACAATATATGAGCAGAAGAGAAAGGAGAATTTAAGTGGACATTAAATTGAGAATCCTGAGAATTCAGTGCATTCAGCATCTGAAAATTGAAAATTTTGAGGCGTTCAGATTTTGCTGACGTGCATTTCAACATTTTGACTTTGTTGACCAGGCGATCACACTTTCGGATTCGCAAATCTGAACTGACTTAGCTGGTCGCAGTCGGAATAATGGGAAATGCTATACTGTTGTCCACATTTCCTGTTTCTGCTGAATCCTACCCAGTGCACAGGTTGGCTCATGCAGGCATGCTTGTGATGCCCTTTGTAGGTGTATGGCCTAGAAACTCTGCTAATGAAGAGTGGCTCTTCATATAAGGGTGGAAGAGAGTGACTTGTCAGTGGAACCTCATCCTTGCATTTTCAGTATAGCAAGAGGATGAATAGATTTATTTTAATAGTTGTCAATATAATTAATTGCTTTTGATTGAAAACTTGAAGTTCCCCTCATGCATGTGAATTAATTGTTATATGTTAATTTTACAGATATACAACAACAGATGGAGATTGTTTGTTCTCCACTTTGACGTCAGGAACTTGAAGTAATGATTTGTACTGTCACTTGCATGTTCAGGAGGATCCTCAAAGTGGAGAGCTAACCACTTCTAAATACGGAATTCAAAAAAGGAACTGGGTTTCAAGCTTGCAAAAACCACTAATTGACCTTTCTGTGGAAGTTATGTATTGAGCTTTCTGTGATTCTAAGTTCTTTTTTAAAAAAAACATAATGTTCACAGAGGAACACCTAGCTGCTTTTTAATCACTTCTCCAAAATGTCTGTTATCATGTGAGATTCCACTTTGTTCTTAAAAACACCAGAGGCTAACAGCAATGGCTCCACACCTCACCTTCTCAATACTGACAAATTGTTTTGCCTGTAACAGTTTTTTTTCCCAGCATTTTATCCGTTCAGTGGAATGGAACAGCAGAGGCCATATGCATAAATTCAAACAAATTCTGCTCACAGTGTGATTAACATCACTTGTTCGTTCATGTAGGCTTTTTTAATGTTGCAGAACATTTTATAAAAGTAGCACAAGAATTTGTGTGTAACCTTATTAAAATTAACAATTTGAAACCGAGATAGAAGTATAAATATTAAATTAGCCTTGGGAGTGAAATGGTGAAACTTTGCTCAGTGGCAATTGTTTGAGAAATTGTTAACATTACCAGCTGAATTGAAGTGTGATCAACTTTGTACTTGATGTATTTTAGGGAATGCATTTACAGAATGGACTCCAGAAGCTGCATACAGGAAGAAGAAAAGGCATCCATATGTTATAATATAAATGACCACTTAAGATTGATGAAGCATCCTAGTACGGCAGTCGCACTTTGCGACAGCAACAACTTCTGGTACTACCCAAGCCGCGCATTTGAGGATTGACCATATAGTATACATTGTTCTAGCTGTAGAAATAGAACATCTTCATTAGCAGCCAGTGTTTCTAGCCAATATTTGCTCATAAAGGAGAGACAAATAAATTGTGAGCACCTCCACTGTAATTACTCAAGATATAGAGTTGGAATTTATGTATAACTATGAAATCTGTTTTTAAATCTGCATAAAATATTCATAGAAGTATTTTGGTATCCTTTTTGTGCACCGTGACTGAACGTGTTTCACATGGCTAAGACCACTGGTTTGCAGTTTTTGTGGAAAAGTGAGATAATGCAACCCAAAATCCTGCTGATAGTCCCTGTAATAAATTTGATTTATCTGGTCAACAGAAAATCAGTGACTAATTAATTCATTCTAAACTTACTGGATCACAGAATGCAATCAGAAATACACAGCTTTCAAAAATAAACCTGAAATTCCATATCATAAAAATTGCATCTGATTCATTCAATCACTGTAAACTACTGGTTCTGCAAGCAGACTCTTCCGGGGAGGGGTATCCCAACTATTTGTCTTCATGTTTTGTCACAAAGTCTCATGGAATAAAGTACAAGGTCCTATTTGTTTATGTCTCTGTAGGTTTCTCATACTAATGGATCTTGATGTTCTGTCCCAGGATTTATCTAACAACCATGTTAAGGACAGTCCTTTACAAATTGCCTTGCTCTTAAAGTGCACAGGACAGACACTAAAGTAGGAATATGAAAAATACAATTCACACTGAGTCATCTGGGAGTTTTGAGTGCCAGGTCAGTCTTGTTCTTGATTTAGTATTTTTCTGTGTCCTAGGAATAAATTCAGTGTAAACATTTGTTATTTCTTTTAGCAAAAATACAATTACTCCTTGGAATTGTTTCCACATAAGGTGAAACTCCTCAAGTTCGTTGATACCATTTAGCATAATTAACAGTTAAGCAAAGTTAAAACAAGGCGAATATTTTAAGCAGAGTTTCAGCGCACCAGATGCTAGGTACTCTTTCCATTTGTAATTATGAAAGTTGATACTTTGTAAACATTCTGCTACCCCAGAGTAATCTGTCTTTGTACATTTGTATTGTTTTTAAAGGAAAAAAGCATTGGGTGGAGAGGTGCAATATTTGTTTAAACCACATACAAAGTCCAAAAATTTTATCAGAATTTTGTCATCAATCAGAATCTCATGCAATACAGAAAAAGTTCTGTACCACAGTTCAGTTTGTTGTGCCGTTTGTGTTTAGATTTCTGCTCCTTTTATTGTTACATATGTGACTTTGAATTCTCATCACCATCTCCCTCAAGTTTTCCATTCCAATTTTCTTACACTTCCCAATAAAATGCACTTAACCAATCCACAATTACTGGAATGTCCTCCAGAGGGCAAACCATTCTTCAAACTGCAGTCTTTCAAGCTGAGGCACAATAGATATTAAACAAGAATTCTGATTGCTGTTTCATCCTTACATTTTAAGATGAGATTAATGAGAGGTGTGTAATTTATATATCGATAGGTGTCATTAGTGGTAATGTCACTGGACTAATCGCATACAGTCCCAAAACTAATGTCCTAGGGCTGTGGGTATGAATCTTACCATGGTCGATGTTTAAATTTGAATTACATTTTACTTAAAAACCAGTCCAAAGTCAACCATGTAGTCATTATCAATTGATGTAAATTTCCATCTAGTTCACTAATGTTCTTTAAGGAAAGAAATTGCTCCACTGTCCTTACCTGATCTGACCTGCATGTGACTAGGCCCACAAAAAAGTGATTGATTCTTAATTGGACTTGAGATGGACTAGCAAACCACTAGGCTCAAGGTTAGTTACCAATGAGTATAAATGCTAGACCAGCCAGTGATGCCCATGTCCAGTGAATTTTAAGAGAAAATATCAGAGCCTTGATCAGGCCCCTATCTGATGTATTCTTCAGTTTTGGTCACTTAATCCCAAATTTAGACATCTCCCATGAAAGAGAGGGAGTGTTCATTCATCCATAGTTATAAAGTGTTATGTAGACTATGTAAAAGGTACACATAAATTAGCCTGTCCAACTTAACTGAGGTCATGTGGCAGAACTTGCCTTGTAAATCCCCCTTCCAACAACATACAAAAATCAAGGAATAACCAAATAATTTTAAATGCTTGAAAGCTCAGAAACAATTTCCTCCTATGTAGGAGTCCAGAGGAAAGAGACATTGCATAAAATTAGAACTAAGCCAAATCAGTGTAAAATCAGGAAGCACTCCTGATCTAGTGGAGATCTAGAACCAACATGTAGATTTAACACAGACAGGTAAATGAGAGTAAAGCATGAGTTGACCAAGACCTAAGTGAAACCAATTTGAGGGGCTAAATGACCAATTCCAGTTCTCTGACTACCAGTCTCTGCTGCACTCCACACCTGAGAACAACTAAATAAGCAGAGTTGTTAGTAAGTACTTCTCTGCTCTCTGTAGTTTAGTATCATTTTTTTGGAGGCTAGTCTATTCAATGACCATGGGACAGGGCTATTCTAATGGCTTTCAGTGATCTCCATGAGGTAATCAACAGCAAACCCCACAACATTGAAATACAGTGCAACTTATGTCCATTCTGCACTATTGTAACATTGATGAATCTCAAAAATTGAAACTGCTCAAATGTCTCACTTCAGAAAGTCAACAATTTAGAGTGGATCTTTCATCTGATATTCTACCTACCACAACTGCCATTTACCTATTTGCAGAATAATTAGTAGAAGATTTCTTTTACTGTAGTTGAATATATATGAAGTAAAACATTGAAATGTTCTATTTGAACCTTGAAGTTTGTGCTAAATCGGTCTGTTTTTAAATAAAGAAGAAATACCTGTATCAATGTGTTAAATTTAGAATTTTAATGCCTGCATTAAAATGTAAATTTATGAAAAAACATCTTATGCTCTTGTATTTAAAAGTGCACATGAATTCAAATGTTGGAAAAGGTAATTATCAGCTCGCTTGAATCTGATTACTGGGTCTACTGCTCTTAATTATAGCTTTGTAGTGTGCATATGTCTGAAAACTTGAGTATTGTGACTTTTGACAGCTGAAAATTCCTTCTCTGCAAAATTAAAATTGTTGGAAATGGTCAACAGGCCAGGTAACACCTGTGGAGCAAGATTACTGTTGCAGGCTGATGTCCTTCAGAATTAGAAAATGTTAAAGATAAAGCAGGTTTTAGGCATTTACAGTGGAAGAGGAGGAAGGAACAAAAAGGAAGGTGTGTGAAATGACAGAAAACAGGAAAGGCTTTAAATATTTTATCAAACTGTTTATCCACATTTTTATAGGTACCAAATCCTGAAGTGAGATTTGAACCAAAACCTACCCAGGGGTAGGAACACTGTGACTGCACCAGAAGACCTGATAAAACTATATTCATTAATTGGTCAATTATTAAGACACATCATAGCAGCTGAGACGCAAACTAGATATAGGGGCACTACCACTGTACAGGAAGACCTGAAATATAAAGTTTTGTACCAGTGAGGAATGACACCAGTTTTTTTTAAACACAATGGCAAGAATACAAACATTGAAGGAATACCTCAGCAAGTGATAGAGTTAAACTGTCATCAGTTTATTTGGAAGGGGTATAACATTCCTCTGTGACCATCACATCTGAGGCAGGAATTGAACACTTGGTCTGAGTACTACATTTGAACAGTGTGGGAGTCCAAGGTGGATATTGGATGGGATAGAGAATTAAAATGTGTGACAACCCTAAACTCAAGATTCCATGAATCCTCAAACCAGTATTCAGTTAGTCACTCACCCAATCTGTTTTCCTCCAAAGGAGGAAAAATCTTCCAGCAATAATTTTCATTTGTGGTATCCATTTGATGTTTCTTGTAATGCAAGAATGGTTTGATTTTATATGGACTTAGTAACTTGGAATCATCCTGTTGACTATTCCAGGCTCTAACTTTTAAAATAGTGCAAAGGAAGTCCTCCTAGTCCCTTAATGCTGGCTACAATTATGCTGGCAACAGTAAACAAAATCCTCCTTCACTCCTCCCTCACACACACTGTGATGTAACTAAGAAGGCCAAACCTTGCTTCCTTATGTCTGAGCGTGTGAACTATATTAACTCTTACCCAGGAACGTATTGATCATTTCTGGGTCACAGTAAGCTGAGAGGGGAAGTTGATAGGTGACCGAGAGCTATCATTAACTTCTGAGTCATGTCTTACGCTAAGTACCATTAACAAAAGGGTTCAGGCATAGTTTTGATGTATTCTTGAACCACCTTCATGAGACTAACCTCCGGTTGGTATTTCTGGTCTCTTACTTGCTGCTTCCATACACTGTTATTGGAGTCACTAATGAGTCTGTCCTAAGATCAGATGCGTAATATAGAACAGATTGATCCATGACGTAAAGCAGCATCTGCTGGGAACTGTGGAATACATCAATTCATCAACTTGGGTGCCTGATGACAAGCATAAATTATAATCAAGGATTTGAGGCAAAGTATGGACTGGATCAATACACCACTGCAATCAGTTGCATACAGATGCTGATCAAGATAGTCATTTGAACGTAGCTTTGTACTTAACTGACAGCAAGACAAAATGAATGAAACCTCATTTTAACTTTGTTATTTTTAAACACAATTGCTGTATCATCGGGGCAGTGGTAATATATTCGGCATGTTATTAATTAATGATCAGAAAGATGAGTTCAGATCCAATTAAGGGAATCAAAAGAATTTAGTATCAGTAATGTGCGGTTTAAAAATAAGGTGTCTCCCATTTAAGACTGACGAAGAGGAATATCTTCCCTACAGATTGGTGAAGGCAGGAATCCTTGATTACTGTTCAGGCAGACAGATTCTCAGTAATTAGGAAGTTGATTCTTTTCGGAGTGGTGGCAGCAATGTAGTGTTTAAGTCAGATCAGTCATGCTATTATTGAAAGATATAGCAGGTTAGGGAGGCCAAATTGTTGTTATTCATTCTTGGGACATAAGGAGCTCAGAAGGCTGAGGTCAGTTAGGAGTCAATCAAATTTCTGTGGATCTGGAAGTCACATGTAAGCCAAAACAGGTAAGAATGGCAGATTTCCTTCCCTCAAGAATACTGAATCAGATGGGTTTTTTTTCTTCCAAAAATCAACAGCAGTTATAGAATCACTATTAAGATAGCTTTCAAATTCAGTTATGTTTTATTGAACTCAAATTTCACCATACTATTGTGTGATTGGAGAGCATGTTCTTAGATATTAGCCTAGGGCTCTGGATTACTGGTCTAATGGCATTACCACAACCTTCCTCAGTGGCCTACTTCTAATAAAAGATAAGTATTATGGGCATTGGAGATCTGAAATATAAACAGAAAATTGGTTCAACTGCATTTGAGATTTTGAAGTTTCAATTCTTTTATGACTTTCTCTTTTGCAACCAGTCAGCAGTATTCAAAAAATGGCCCTTTCTTCTTAATGGGATTTGAGATTTAAATAATGGCTTTAAACTGAGAAGAAGTGTATTTGGAATTGTGTGTTGCCTTGCATCATGCAAGTTTATTTAAAAAATACTCTTCATGAACAATAAGTTACTTTAAACTGTAGAATAGTTGACAGTTGCTGCTTAAAATTACTTTTTAAATAGAACTTTAAAGCAGTCAAAGGGCAATTATCAAATATAATTTAACAACTAGTCAAGAATATATCGGGACAACATTTCTCAAAAAGGTTTTTGTAACATTACAAAAGGAGGCGGGGGTGCAGAGGAGAAGGGAGATGTTGAGAATTTCGGCAGGGCATTCTTTAGCTGGTATTGCAAAGCAATAAATATTGGGGGTAGACCGATCCTGGAGTGCAGTTTGTTCAAGGAGTGAAAGAGTTAGACAAGGAAATGGAGGGATTTGAAAATGAGAACGTTAAAATCATAATACAGTACATGACTTGTTCAAGCTAGCCCTTCTACATTAGGACAAGACTGATTTTTTCAAGCAGCAGCACTGTACACATTAACAGCTAACACAATTTCTAACCACAGGATGGTGCTATTGCTTGACTTCATATTAGACAAAAATATTTTCAAATGCACTCGGCAGGTTATAAACCACCTTTTAGTTGTGATCCTCCTGATACATTGCAATTTAATTTTCAGTGCCGTGGTGTGGCTTTACCAGACACTGAGTGACAACTCTGCACCCTGAGGGATTTGGAAAACAGAAACCATAATAAAACCATAAACCATAAAATCTGTTCTTCCTCTCACCCATCCCCTCCTCCCACCTGAAGCCGCACCTCCATTTCCCATCTACTAACCTCATCCCGCCTCCGTGACCTGTCCGTCCTCCCCGGACTGGCCTATCCCCTCCCCACCTATACTCTCCTCTCCACCTATCTTCTCCTCTATCCATCTTCGGTCCGCCTCCCCCTCTCTCCCTATTTATTTCAGAACCCTCTCCCCATCCCCCTCTGTGATGAAGGGTCTAGGCCGGAAAAGTCAGCTTTTGTGCTCCTGAGATGCTGCTTGGCCTGCTGTGTTCATCCAGTTTCACATTATCATCGATAAAAACATGTCTGTTTTCTGGTCAAATATGTATCACCTCAAATCCTAGATCTGAGTGCAGGTCAAAATAGTCCAGGAAATGGATTGGTGTGACTGAAGCATAAAGAGATATGTCATTTACCATTTCTCAAATTCTACTCACATAACTCATAAAAGTAGTTTAGTTCAGGATGTAAATAGAGTGATAGGTTTGGCCGAAAAACAGCTTCATTGTGCATGCATTTCTTTACTCTCTTGTACCCCCCGCTAAATAGACACACAAAATATAAAATTTCTCCTCTGGAGAGCACAAAAACACTGAAAATACAGATGCAATGAAAATAAATAAGCAATGCAATTATGCAAGGAATCAGAAGTGTCAGGGATACAGGGAAGAATTAAAATTTAACTATTGGAGATGCAATTACTCACAAAATGGTGCATTCACCTCAATGGAGCAAATAGCTTTCTGCACTTTAATTGCAGATATAAGAGTAAGATTGTTTAATTTTGAAGACATGAAGTGTAAACATATTTTGATTTTATTGATATTTAGATGTTCTGATGTCCACTTATAGTCAAATTCGCTGTGGCACAGAACAAGGCTATTCAGCCGTTTGAAGCCATACGGAAAAACTTTTCTATTCATGTGTGGGATGTGGGCATCACTGGCTGGCCAGTATTTCTTACCCATTCCAAGTTGCCTTTGAGAAGGTGGTGGTGAGCTGCCTTCTTGAACCACTGCAGTCATCCTGCTGTGGGTTGACCCACAATGCTATTAGGGAGGAAATTCCAGGATTTTGAAGGAATTTTCCAGCGTTATTGAAGGAACGGCGATATATTTCCAAGTGAGGATGGTGAGTTACTTGGAGGGGAACTTGGAGGTGGCGGTGTTCCCATATGTCTGATGTCCTTGTCCTTCTGGATGGAAGTGGTCATGGGCTTGGAAGATGCTGTCTGAGCATCTTTGATGAATTTTTGCAGTGCACCTTGTAGACAGTACACACTGCTGCTATTGAGCATCATTGGTGGAGGGAATGAATTCTTGTGGATGTAGTGCAATCAAGCCGTCTGCTTTGTCCTGGATGGTGTCAAGCTTCTTGAGTGTTGTTGGGGCTGCACCCATCCAGGCAAGTGGGGAGCATTCCATCACACCCCTGACTTGTGCCTTGTAGATAATGGACAGGCTTTGGGGAGTCAGGAGATGAGTTACTGGATGGAAGTTTGCTCGCTGAGCTGGAAGGATCGTTTTCAGATGTTTCATCACCGTTCTAGGTAACATCATCAGTGAGCGTCCGGTGAAGCGCTGGTGTTATGTCCCGCTTTCTACTTATGTGTTTAGGTTTCCTAGGGTTGGTGAGTTACTTGCTGCAGTATTCCCAGCTTCTGGCCTGTTCTTGTAGCCACTCTGTTAATGTGGTGAATCCAGTTGAGTTTCTGGTCAATGGTAACCCTCAGGATATTGATAGTGGGGGATTCAGTGATGGTAACACCATTGAATGTCAAGGTGACAGTGGTTAGATTGTCTCTTATTGGTGATGGTCATAGCCTGGCATTTGAGTGACATGAATGTCACTTGCCACTTGTCAGCCCAAGCCTGGATGTTGTCCAGATCTTGTTGTATGTGAACACGGACTGGTTTAGCATCTGAAGAATCGCGAATGGTGCTGAACATTGTGCAATCATCGGCAAACATCCCACTTCTGATCATATGATGGAGGGAAGATCATTGATGAACCAACTGAAGATAGTTGGGCCTAGGACACTACCCTGAGGAAATCCTGCAGAGATGTCCTAGAGCTGAGATGATTAACCTCCCACAGCCACGACCATCTTCCTATGTTTCAGGTATGACTCCAAGCCCCTTGATACCTATTAATTCCAGTTTTGCTAGGGCTCCTTGAAACCACACTTGGTCAAATGCAGCCTTTATATCAAAGACTGTCACTCTCACCTCACCTCTGAATTCAGCTCTTTTGACCATGTTTGAACCAAAGCTGTAATGAGATCAGGAGCTGAGTGGCTCTGGCAGAACCCAAACTGGGTTTCATGAGCAGGATTTTGCTGAGCAGATGCCGCTTGATAGTGCTGTTGATGACACTTTCCATCACTTTACTGATGGTCGAGAGTAGACTGACGGGTCAGTAATTGGCCGGGTGGGATTTGTCCTGCTTTTTGTGTACAGAACATACCTGGGCAATTTTCCACATTGTCGGGCAGATACCAGGGTTGTAACTGTACTAGAACAGCTTTGCCAGGGGAGTAGATTTATCTTATATATCCCCTGGAATACCATTTAAATAACATTTCAATTTTTCTTTCTGTTTTTTGTGGGGAGTATAAGGGAGAAAATGCATGATAGAGTCTTGGTCCGAAACATCAGCTTTTCTGCTCCTAAGATGCTGCTTGGCCTGCTGTGTTCATCCAGCTCCACACTTTGTTATCTTGCATACTCAATGAAGCAGTTTTCAACCAAGTCTAATGCTCTATTTACATACCAATCTACACAATTTCAATGAGTTATGAGTGGAATTTGAGAAATGGCAAATGACATAACTCTTTCTTGCTTGAGTTATGCCACACTTCCTGGATTATTTTGACTTGCGGTCAGGTTTAGGTGCTAATTCAAAACAAAATTAGAAGAAAATTAAAATAAACATTTGTTCTGAATTGCATCTACAATACATTCCAATTCTACAAAAATATATTCATTAAAAATTGTTTAAAAATTGCAGTATTTAATATAAACTGTAATGGCCAAATAGGGATTCCAATAAAGCAAGTATTGGAAATGTTGTTTGAATTTAGCTGAGTTAACACACAGGTGCAGTGGGTAATCAGGAAGGCTAATGGAATATTGGCCCTTATTTCAAGGGGATTGGAGTGTTAGAGTAGGGATGTCTTATGGCAACTGTACAAGCTGTTGGTGAGACCGCGTTTAGAGGATTGTAACAAAAACAAAATTGATGGAAAAGCTTTCTTTTCCGAAGAAGGGTCGAGGTCCAAAACATCAGCATTCGTGCTCCTAAGATACTGCTTGGCCTGCTGTGTTCATCCAACTCCACACCTTGTTATCATTGATGGAAAAGCTCAGTAGGTCTGGCAGCATCTGTGAAGGAAAAAGCAGAGTTAACGTTTCGGGTCGGTGACCCTTCTTCAGAACTTCCTCTGGAGGACTGTGAGCAATTTTGGTCACATTATTGAAGGAAAGATATCTTTTCATTGGAGGCACTTCAGAGAAGGTTTGTTAGGATGCTCCCTAGAATGGAGGGATTATCTTACCAGCAAAGGCTAAATAGGTTGGGACTGTACTCACCGAAGTTTAGAAGAATGAGGAGTGATCTCATTGAAATCTATAGCATTCTTAAAGGGCTTGATAGGCTAAGTATTAAAAAAATGTTTTCCCTCATTGTAGATTCTAAGACCAGAGGGCATATTTGCAGAATAAAGGGGCCCAATTTAAGACTGAGATGAGGGGAAATTCCTTCTCTCAGACGAGTGAGTGTCTTTGAAACTCCTTGACACAGACAACTGTGAGGCAGAGTTCTTGTTTACATTTAAGGCTGAGACAGATTGATTTTTGATCAGTTGGTGCATCCAGGGTTACACAGGAAAGTGGATGAGGGGAATGTTGGGATCAGGCATGATCTGACTGAAGGTGGAACAGGCTTGAGGGGCCTATTCCTGCTTCAATTTCTAATGGCTACGGCTGATATAGTATTTCAATATTCAGCAGTTTATCTAAGCATTAGATATTTAGATATCTAATATTTTATTAGATATAAATGTGAACAATAGATTGCATTTTACTTGAATAGCCTGAATCAACAAAGCAGCTGTAATTAAACTTTCTGTTCTGCAAATGTGCAGGATTCTACCATAATAATTAATAAGTGTTACATTTTATATCTGTATATGTTTCCAAATTTAAGGGCTTCCTCTTTCGTCTTGGGAAGGCTGTGTACTGTAATGATGGGCAACCAGTCGCAGGCTCACTGAGATAAAAGCAAAATACTGCAGATGCTGGAACTTTGAAACAAGCACAGGAAATGTGGAGAAACTCTGCAAGTCTGGCAGCAGAGAGAAAAACAGATAATTTAGAAGAATGAGGAGTGATCTCATTGAAATCTATAGCATTCTTAAAGGGCTTGATAGGCTAAGTATTAAAAAAATGTTTTCCCTCATTGTAGATTCTAAGACCAGAGGGCATATTTGCAGAATAAAGGGGCCCAATTTAAGACTGAGATGAGGGGAAATTCCTTCTCTCAGACGAGTGAGTGTCTTTGAAACTCCTTGACACAGACAACTGTGAGGCAGAGTTCTTGTTTACATTTAAGGCTGAGACAGATTGATTTTTGATCAGTTGGTGCATCCAGGGTTACACAGGAAAGTGGATGAGGGGAATGTTGGGATCAGGCATGATCTGACTGAAGGTGGAACAGGCTTGAGGGGCCTATTCCTGCTTCAATTTCTAATGGCTACGGCTGATATAGTATTTCAATATTCAGCAGTTTATCTAAGCATTAGATATTTAGATATCTAATATTTTATTAGATATAAATGTGAACAATAGATTGCATTTTACTTGAATAGCCTGAATCAACAAAGCAGCTGTAATTAAACTTTCTGTTCTGCAAATGTGCAGGATTCTACCATAATAATTAATAAGTGTTACATTTTATATCTGTATATGTTTCCAAATTTAAGGGCTTCCTCTTTCGTCTTGGGAAGGCTGTGTACTGTAATGATGGGCAACCAGTCGCAGGCTCACTGAGATAAAAGCAAAATACTGCAGATGCTGGAACTTTGAAACAAGCACAGGAAATGTGGAGAAACTCTGCAAGTCTGGCAGCAGAGAGAAAAACAGATAATTTAGAAGAATGAGGAGTGATCTCATTGAAATCTATAGCATTCTTAAAGGGCTTGATAGGCTAAGTATTAAAAAAATGTTTTCCCTCATTGTAGATTCTAAGACCAGAGGGCATATTTGCAGAATAAAGGGGCCCAATTTAAGACTGAGATGAGGGGAAATTCCTTCTCTCAGACGAGTGAGTGTCTTTGAAACTCCTTGACACAGACAACTGTGAGGCAGAGTTCTTGTTTACATTTAAGGCTGAGACAGATTGATTTTTGATCAGTTGGTGCATCCAGGGTTACACAGGAAAGTGGATGAGGGGAATGTTGGGATCAGGCATGATCTGACTGAAGGTGGAACAGGCTTGAGGGGCCTATTCCTGCTTCAATTTCTAATGGCTACGGCTGATATAGTATTTCAATATTCAGCAGTTTATCTAAGCATTAGATATTTAGATATCTAATATTTTATTAGATATAAATGTGAACAATAGATTGCATTTTACTTGAATAGCCTGAATCAACAAAGCAGCTGTAATTAAACTTTCTGTTCTGCAAATGTGCAGGATTCTACCATAATAATTAATAAGTGTTACATTTTATATCTGTATATGTTTCCAAATTTAAGGGCTTCCTCTTTCGTCTTGGGAAGGCTGTGTACTGTAATGATGGGCAACCAGTCGCAGGCTCACTGAGATAAAAGCAAAATACTGCAGATGCTGGAACTTTGAAACAAGCACAGGAAATGTGGAGAAACTCTGCAAGTCTGGCAGCAGAGAGAAAAACAGATAATTTAGAAGAATGAGGAGTGATCTCATTGAAATCTATAGCATTCTTAAAGGGCTTGATAGGCTAAGTATTAAAAAAATGTTTTCCCTCATTGTAGATTCTAAGACCAGAGGGCATATTTGCAGAATAAAGGGGCCCAATTTAAGACTGAGATGAGGGGAAATTCCTTCTCTCAGACGAGTGAGTGTCTTTGAAACTCCTTGACACAGACAACTGTGAGGCAGAGTTCTTGTTTACATTTAAGGCTGAGACAGATTGATTTTTGATCAGTTGGTGCATCCAGGGTTACACAGGAAAGTGGATGAGGGGAATGTTGGGATCAGGCATGATCTGACTGAAGGTGGAACAGGCTTGAGGGGCCTATTCCTGCTTCAATTTCTAATGGCTACGGCTCATAACTCGACCCTTCTTCGGAAAAGAAAGCTTTTCCATCAATTTTGTTTTTGTTACAATCCTCTAAACGCGGTCTCACCAACAGCATCCAGAATGACTCTTCTTCAGAACTGAAAGTTGTTGGAATTTTTAAAATATTTTTGAGAGAAGTGGAGAAGAAGCAGATAAACCGATGGCATCGGGGCCCAGTGCAAAAGACAAAGGGGTTGTGAAAGAGAAAGAGAAAATGTGTGTGATTTAAGGTGTGATAAGGAGAAAATGGGTCCTCCCTAGAATCATACAGTACAGAAGAGGCCCTTTGCCAAAAATACGCTGCCATCTACTCAAGAAATAACACAGTGTGGAGCTAGAGGAACACAGCAGGCCAGGCAGCATCAGAGGAAAGGAAAAGTTGACGTTTCAGGTCGGGACCCTTCCTGCTCCTCTGATGCTGTCTGGTCTGCTGTGTTCCTCCAGTTCCACGCTTTGTTAACTCTGACTCCAGGATCTACAGTTCTTGCTATCACTATCTACATAAGTCCCACTTTCCCACACTAGGCCAGTAGCCCTTGAGTGTTGTGGCATTTCAAGTGTTCACCTAAGTACTTTTTAAAGGTTGTGAGGTTACCTGTCTCAACGACCCTCCAGTGACAGTGCATTCTGGATCCCCATACCACCATCTGGGTGAAGGAGTTTTTCCCAAATCCCCTCTAAACATCTTGCCTTTCACTCTTGTTACAGACCCTTCAACAAAGGGGAATAACTGCTTTCTATCCACTTTTTCTGTGCCTCTAATAATTTTATTTGGCTCAATCAGGAACCCCCAACCTTCTCAGCTCTAAAGAAAATGATCCGAGCATTCTGAAGAAGGGGTCACTGCACTTGAAATGTTAACTCTACTTTCTTTCCACAGATGCTGCCAGACCTGTTGAGTTTCTTCAGCAATTTCAGTTTTTGTTTCAGATTTCCAGCATCTGCAATTTTTTATTATCCTGAGCTTATCCAGGCTGTCTTCATCATTGAAATGTTCCATTCCAGATAACATCCTGGTGAATCTCCCTTGTGAGCCCTTCAGTAGAACTGCTTTATCCCTATAGTGTAGCGACAAACACTGCACTGTACTCCAGCTGTGGAATAACCAAAGTTCTGAACAACTTCAACATAATGATCCTCTTCTTATGATCTTTGCCTCGACTGATAAAGATGTCTCCCCTTATGCCTTCTTAACTACATATCAACCTATTCTCTTCAGGGATCTATGGACAGGCATCCCAAGATCCTTCTGTTCCTCTGAGCTTCCTAATGTCCTGTCATTCTTTGTCTTTTTACTTCTTCCAGAGTGCATCACCTCAGATTTATCAACAAAGTAAACAAGACACAAGCAAGACAAGATGGTGGGGAGACGAGGGAAGAATGTAAGAGAAATGAAGAGGAGGAGCATTTGGGTTGTTATATTTTCAGATACCATTGGTGCCAGATTATAGCATTCTGGTTTGTCACTAATTCTCCTTTCTCTACTATTTAAAATGTAGGCCAATTAGTCAAATTAGAATTGATAGCTCCTAAGGAGCACTGTAAAAAAAATTAAAAACTCCAAATGAAACTTTTAAATTAAAGTTAAAATAACATTTTTGGGTTTTTTTATGCACCCCAGCCCCTGTGGTGCCCACTGATCACAAAAGACTCCTCCTTCCTTGAGGCTGCATCTAGAATCTGTCTAATTATCATTGGTAGTGGATAGACCACTGGGGAACCTAAAGAGAAGAGGCACCTATCTCACATAACATGGTTAATTTCATGATGGCATCTGTGGAGAGAGAAACAGAATTAACATTTTAAGTCCAGCTGATGAATCATTTCCAGAACTAAAATGTATTGGAAAGTTATATCTTTATCTTGCTTTTAAATTATTATGCTTGCCTTCATTGCTCAGACCCTTGAGTATAGGAGTTGGGATGTAATGTTGAGGTTGTATAGGATGTTGGAGATCTCTTCTGGAATACTGTGTCCAGTTCTGTTCACCCCATTATCGAAGGATATTATTAAGCTGGAGAGGATTTGGAAAAGATTTACTAGGATGTTGCTGGGAATGGAGGGTTTGAGTTATAAGGTGAGGCTGGATGGTTTGGGACTGTTTTCACTGGAATGTAGCAGGTTGAGAGG
Organism: Stegostoma tigrinum; assembly: GCF_030684315.1. Taxonomy (NCBI): domain Eukaryota; kingdom Metazoa; phylum Chordata; class Chondrichthyes; order Orectolobiformes; family Stegostomatidae; genus Stegostoma; species Stegostoma tigrinum. The sequence continues at coordinate 7,791,913 of NC_081383.1, read as the reverse complement.
TGACCGTTTAGAGGTTTACGAAATAAGAAGGATACAGATAAAGTGAATGGCAGATGTCTTTTCCTTTGGATGGGGCGTTTCATGACTAGGGGGCATTCTTTTAAGGTGAGAAGAGAAACATTTAAAAAAGACAGGAGGGCAACTTTTTTTACGGAGAGAATGGTTTGTGTATGGAGTGAACTCCCAGAGGAAGTAGTGGATGTAGGTATGGTTACAATGTTTAAAAGGCATTTGGATAGGTTTATGGATAAGAATTGTTAGGAGGGAATATGAACTAAACTGCTGCTTGGCTTGCTGTATTCATCCAGCTCCATACTTTGTTATCATGAACTAAACTAGTTTAGTTTAGGATTATAGTTGCATTGGACTGGTTGGATCAAAGGGTCCATTTCTGTGCTGTGTGACTCTATCTTATTTTTCACAGAGTTGTAAAATGAGCAAGGGACAGATGGTGTAGAGACCCAGTGCAAAAGACAAAGGAGCATTGGTACAGTATCCATTAACTTGCCAGGCATAATTTCTAACAGAATACATCTACTCCCCTGGGTATTCACTACAGAACTCCAGCCTGAGTGGCATCATCAAGGTTGGGTGGAGCTCAATGTACAGGTACATTAACCCCTTCAGAACCATTACATTTATACATTGGGTGGGTGGTATGTGGCATTGGGAGAGGCATGAAGAAGGATGTCAAGTGATGATACATCTGACTCAATTTGACAACCCATAAGACACAAGAGTAGAGATAACAGAGCTCGGAGCTGGAAGAACACAGCAGACCAGAGAGCATCAGAGGAGCAGCAAAGTTGACATTCCGGGTCGGAATCCGACCCTTTCTCACAACCCCACACGCACAAGAGTAGAAATAGGCTATTGAGTCTGTTCTGGCAGATTTTTTTAAAAAATTCGGCCAGTATTTTATCTTTGTATTGCGCCAAAAGATAAAAATCCCAGCCAGAACCAGCCCTTTCGGTGAGATTCCCAGTGGATACCTAATGGGAGATCCCAGTTAACTTCTTTTGGCCAACAGGGCTAACTATCAGGTGTGGAGTGGAACTATTCTTCACTCTCTGTGCCCCTCGGTCGGAACCATTTGACTGACACACGGCACGGAGGAAGCCAAGTGAAAATTGCGGGGCGGCAACGTCGCTGTTAATTATTTCGCAGCGGAAACCTTGAATTCGAATGTAAACCAAAACAAACCCGATTTTGCTGCGTATTTTATACAAGGAGGGAACGAGCCCCCGGGAGGGGGCTGGTTGACTGTGGGTGGCATCACCTCGGGACACAAACACACACACACGCAGCGCTTCCTGAATAAAAGGCTTTGAAGGTGGATGGGTGAGTCAGACGTTTAATTGTCGTCAATTTTGCAGGGAGTTGATGGGGTGTAGCTTTTCATTTCCTTGTTGAGATGTTTGAGATGGAAGCTCTGGCATTTGCTGTCTGCCCCTAAGTGCTGTTGAACTGGAGGATGGACCACTTCAGAGCATCAGTTCCATTGCTATGTGTCTGGAGTCATATGTGGGCTAGACTGGGCAAGGATGGCAGATTTCCTACTCTTAAGGAAGGCATGCCACTACCACCTGTTCAATGGTGTTAATGCCACTGGAATAAAATTCACAGCTGGTGAGGCTAACGCTGTAAGGATATGGGATCTAATCCCCTCCACTACAGTTGGTGGAATTTAAACTCCACCCAGTAAGTCTGAAATATATAGCTAGGCCTAATAGCAGTGTCCATGACGACCATTATTTGTTGTGGTTAAAAACTCATCTGGTTCACTAATCTTCAGAGAATGAGCTCAGCAGTACTTACCCTGCTCTAACCTCCATGTGACTCCAGGTTACATAGCAATGCGGTTGAATCTTAACTGTCCACTGAAACAGCTAAACTCACCACTCAGTTCAAGTGTGTTTACAGATAGGCAAAAAATGCTGCCCTTGTCAGTGATCCCCGCACCCCAAGAGGGACTAAAGAAGAAAAATGTAAGATCTAATGCACTGATAAAACAAACACTTAGGAAAGAGAGTGGTATGTTTGCTTTCATTAAAAGTTTGGAATATGAGTGAGGAACCTTTGTTGCAGTTACATTGGACCAGGGTGACACCAAAATTGGAGTCTTTTTAAAAAAAAATGTTCTCCTATTTAAGACACAAGTGAGTTTTGTTTCTCTCAGAGGTTATCAGTTTGTGGAATTTCTTTCCCACTGGGGATTGCGTTATTGAAGATATCTAAGATTGAGTCACAAACAGTTTTAATCAACAAGGAAATCAAGGGTTATGGGACAGGGTTTGGCTGGGAGGATATGAAAGTGGTTTTGAGGCCGCAATCAGATCAGCTGTGAGCTCTCAGAAAGTAGTGAATCTGTGAAATTCTTTACTGCTGAGGACTGTTGAGGCTGGCTTATTCAATTGACATTTTTTTAAGTAAAGGAATTGAGTTATGGAGAAATGACAGAAAAGTGGAGCTGTCTTCTCATGAATGGCAGAGCAGACTCCATTGTGGTAAATGGCCTGCTTATGTTTCTGAGTCTTATAGTGTAAGGGGTGCTGATATATGAATAAGCCTGAGAAAGAGGGCTTCCTGAATTTAAAATACTAATGTGCATTTTGGAGCAAAGGTGGTTGGCTCTGATAAATCTTATAACTGAAAAAACCAAAAGAACTGCAGATTTTGTAAATCAGAAACAAAAATACAAATTGCTGGAAAAGCCCAGCAGGTCTGGCAGCACCTGTGGAGAAAAATTAGTTAATCTTTCGTGTTGAATGACCCTTCCTCAGAACCCCATGAAGTGTTACAGGTATTTGTTTTCATTGGCATTACCAGATTTAAATGAGGTGAAAAGTCAGCCTTTGCATTTATTTTTAAAAGTATTTCTTTCTCCACTTAGATTACTGGTGACACGTGGTTTCAACCTATGTCTAAGCTTCGGTGATTATGTTGTCTATTATATAGACAATAAGTATTGCATAACTGTGAGAGGGCCATAAATGTGTTTTTAATCAACCTGCAGCACACTTCCATGCAAGGTAGGGGCTGAACCTTGACTTTCTGGCCCTGAGGTAGGGACACTTCCAATGCACCATGAGCCCTCACCATAATATACATATATATATACTCAATATTGCAGAAAGGTTCACAATGCCAATTAGCAGCTGAACCCTCAAGGATCTTACTAAATTATTCTGCACTGACCAATGCACTGGACTAACATAACTATTATAGAGATCCCTGAAATTGCTTTGTTTACAAAGAAAATATTTTCTTCATTAAAGGAATATTTAAGATGCAAGTAAATCATATTGTAATGTCAGTGGAAGGCTTTATTTTGACTTTGTGTGAAAATTATCCAGCAATTATCATACTGCAGTTTCAAAGAAGAGTGATATTGAATTTGAAACATTGTTTGTTTTGCTTGCCATGGATATGACCAGACCTGCTAAGTTCTTTTCCATCACTTTGTCTTTATGAAAGTAATCTCGTGACCTGAAAAAATGATCTTATGTCATAGATTCAATGTTTTCTATGGCAGCTGAGGAATTTAAATTCAATTAATAATTTCTTATAATCTGCATATTTATGAACATGTACCTATGATTTTGTTATAGTTTTTTAAAAAATTTATACTTATCAGTCTCCATCTAGGGAAGAAAGTTTGTCCTTCTTACCCAGCCTGGTCAAAATGTGTATCCAGATCAGCCTTATTTAATGCATTCATGAGCCACTCTGTTGTCAATATGTCAACTCACCAGTTTCACCTCAAGTTCGTTGTAAGATGGACAATAGTGTTGGTCTTGCTGAATCTTTTTGTCTTGATCGCATGTGCACTAATGGCTACACTAGCAATCAGCTTATGATAATCAGCTGAACTTTTAGTTCAGTTTGTTTACACATGCTTGATTTTTGGATCGCAGACACATACCACAGGGATCCCTTGCTAATTGTGATATTTACAACTGATGTAGATGACAGTGTTGGGGTAGATGATAAGTTTGTGGATAACATAAAGGTGGCTGGGTAGTTGTAAGTAAGGAGGAAGGTGTTAGGTTATGGGGCATAAAAATGGATTGGTCAGATGGACAGTTCAGTGGCAGATAGAACTTAACCCAGACAGATGTGAGATGTTGCCTTTAGAAGAAAGAACAAGACAAGGGAGTGCATAGTGATTTGCTTTGATTTATTGTGGTCATGTACCTAAGTACAGTGAAAAGTTTTATTTTGCGTGCAGTACAGGCAGATCATAGGGTGACTGAACAGAGCAAGGCATACAAGAGGTGTGTAAAAGCAAGGTCAACATTAGATTTGAAATTGAGAGGTCGACTCAGTAGTCCAATAACAGTGGGGAAGAAGCTATTCTTGAACTTGTTGGTGCATGTGTTTAAGACTTTGTATCTTCTGCCTGATGGGAGAGGTTGGATAAGATTATAACTGGGGTGGGAGGGGTCTTTGATAATGTTGGCTGCTTTTCTACAGCAACAAGAAGTTTTGATAGAGTCAGTGGATGGCAGGTTGGCTTGTGTGATGGTCTGCACTGTGTTTACAACTTTTCAGTTTCTAATGGTCCTGGGCACAGCATTTGCCATACCATGCTGTGATGCACCCAGATAGGTGCTTTCTATGGTGCATCTGTAAAAGTTGGTGAGGCTCCTAATGGTTATGCTGAATTTCCTGAGCCTCCGGAGGAAGAATAGCATAGTGCTCCTTCATGACTGTCGTACCAATGTGGCTGGTCCAAGACAGATTGTTGGTGATCATCATTCCAAGGAACTTGACAGTCCCGACTATCTCCACCTCTGCTCCTTTGATGTAGGCAGGCACGTGCCCTCCTCCTTCCTTCATTTTAGTTTTGCTGAATGGCAAGACACTAGAAAGCTCAGCGGAACATGGGAACAGGGATGTCATGCTGTGCTGAACAGAATTTTCTTTAGGCCACTGCTGGAGCACTGTGTGCAGTTCTAGTTACCACACTGTAAGAAGGATGTGATTGCTCTGGAGGGGGTGCACAGCACATTCACCCAGGATGTTGCCTGGCATGGAGGATTTCAGCTCTGAAGAGGGGGTGGATAAGCTCAGATTGTTTTCTTTGACACAGAGAATGTTGAGGGGGTCTTGATAGACGTGCATTAGAACAAGAGATGCATAAGGCGAATTGAAGAAAACAGCTGTTCCCCTTAGTTGAAGGGTCAGTAAAATGGAGGCATAATTTTTAAGTGAAAGGCAGGAGATTTGGGGGAATTTAAGGAAGGATAGTTGAGGTAGTAAACCTCACAACCTTTAAAAAGTATTTGGGCGAGCATTTGAAGTCTCATTAACATTCAAGGCTACAGGCCTCAGGTGGGAAAGTGGGATTAATCTAGACTAATGTAGGTAATATTATATTTTTTGACAATTCAAAAGAAAGGCCTCTTCTGTATGATTCTCTGCTTGAAGCAACATACACTTAGACTCATGATCCCATTTTGTTCAAGCGTTGTGCCTTTTTAGAATAGCCTGGGAGCTCGGGTAGCCTATAGATCCGTGTTGCTTACACCAAGGCAGTACTTTGGCCAATGAGCGTTGATTTGCCAACCAATCATCATTCTTTCCTCTGTGGCATAAATTGTCATAATTGTTTGGAATTTTCGCATTCTTGTGTTTGTCCTGAGGGTTGCAAGATAAAAAGATTTGGCAACATTCAGCATCATTCAGAATGAGTCATGTCATCCCATTGTGCCACTCTCCTCCTTCCTCCTTCCTCCTACTCATAGAATAGAATAGATCATAAGTAGAAATGCTTTGTTACTTTTGCAGCATAAGTTTAAGAATTGGAGAAAGAAAAGAAGCAGATTTTTGTCAATGGTTTGTTTTTCTTTTGCAGTTACAATGAATTTGGAGATATTCACAAATCGTTGGACAGCTTGTTAAGTGGGCCAAGGCTTCCCGCTCTTCGGAAAGGAAAGATGACAGACAACAGAATTCAGCTGTAAATTGAACTCGAGCACCGCCATCTCTGTGTCTTTTAATTCACTTCATGAAAGCAGATACAACGTAACTTGGATTTGAAGATGAATATTTTGGTGACAAAAGTCTTCTGCATGGCTGGGGTTTTCATCCTAATGATGTTGGGCTCACTGTTGCCTGTTCGAATGATCCAAATTGACTATGAAAAAGCACACAAGTCCAAGAAGGTGCTCTCACTTTGCAGTTCATTTGGTGGTGGAGTATTTCTGGCAACCTGCTTCAATGCTTTGTTGCCAGTTGTAAGGGAAAAGGTGAGGACTGTATTTCTGTTAATTGTCTTTGATAGCAAGAGCAATCTGGAGAGATTTGGAAACATAAATGTATAAATAGTTGATTCATGAAACACAACTTTTTTTAGCAAATGTTCTTCTTTCAAAAAGTTTGGTTGATGTGAAATTCCCTTTTGAACATAAATACATAAAGAATAAGAGCATTGTTTTGTTTAAATTTCTTGCATGGTTGTGGCACAGAAGCAGACCATTCAGACTTCGTGTCCACCCACTCTATGAAAGAGCAACCTGGCTAGCCCCACTCTCCTGTCCTTCAACTGCACCACTATTTCTTCTTTCTTAAGCTGCTTATCCAGTTCTCTGCCTCACCACGGTTTATAAACACTTGCTGTGTTTTAAAAAAAAGGAATCCTTGTGTTGCCATTTGTATTTTGCTGTACACTTTGTTCACCTTTCTTCGAGTGGGAATGGTTTCTCCCTGTTTATTCTATCCATACCCCCATGTGATTTTGAACACCTTTTTCAAATCTACTCTCAACCTCTTGTCTCTAATGAGAACAGCCCCGGCTTCTCCAATCTAACCACGTAACTAAGGTCCCTCATTCCTGGAATGCTTCTCTTGAACCTTTAGTGTACTGTCTTTAAAGCCTTCATAACCTGCCTACAGTATGATTTCTTGAATTGTTTACAGCACTTCAATGGAAGCCAAACCAGCGTTTTGGAAAGCTTTTGAACTCTATACCTTAATTTATAAAGCCCAAGATCCTTAATACCTCTTCATTTTCTCAACCTACCAAGCTGTGTTCGACAATTTCTGCACATATACTGACAGGTTCCTCTGTTCCTACACCCTCTTTAGATTTGCATCCTGTATATTTTCAGCTTTGATCTTCCAACCAACCCTTACACTTCTCTGCATTACATTTAATTTTCCACATCTACGCTTAATTCTAAGTCATTTCAAAAGCATTGGCCCTAGTGCCAACCTATAGACAACTTCACAATATGCCGTTCTCCAGGTCAAAACATAACCATTCACCACCTCTCTGCTTCTTGTCACTCAGCCAACTTTGTATCAAGACATCCACTGTCCTTTTTATCCGATGGTTTTCAACATTGTTGGCAAACCTATTATATGACATTTTATCAAATGCCTTGTTGAAATCCATATGCTGCCCATCAACATTCACCTCTTCCACATTATCATCATCATTCCTTACCATTATTTCAATTAAAAATTCAAAAGTTAATTAAACATGTTTTGAATTTAATGAATCTTCACTGGCCTGTCTTAATCTATGCTTGTGCAAGTGCCTGTTAATTTTGTCCTGATTACCTTTTCTGAAAGACTTTTCTTACCTTAGAGGTGAAACTGACTGGCTTGCCGTTGTTGGCTGATTTGTTTTTGTACTGGGTGCAAAGATTTGCAATTTTTGAGTTCTGGGCCACCACCTCTTCTTTAAAGGAAGTTTGGAAGTTTACGGCCAGTACCTTCACAATCTCCCCCCGTAGTCCCTCAATGTCTTCAAACATCCCATCCAGTCCTGTTCCAGAGAACAGCACAAGAGTGCTGCTCTAATTCTGACCTCTTTTTTTGAATTGCCAGAGGCATTTGATAAAGTCTCACATAACGGACTGTTAACTAAGGTATAAGCCCAGAATTGAGGCTAAATTACTGACATGGCTTGGAAATTTATTGACTAAGAGGTAACAGAAAGTAGGGATAATGAGTAGGTACTGAAACTAACAGGGTGTGACAGTGGTGTCCCAAATGGATGTGTGAGGGCCTCAATTATTCACATTGTTTTCTAATGGCATAGAAAGACATGTACCCAGATTTGCTGAGGATACAAAGTTAGGTGGCATTGTAGACAATGGAGATGATAGCACTAAATTACAAGGAGGTAGAGACTAGATGAAAGGTAAAATCTGTGGCAGTGGAGTTCAGTGTAAGCTAATATAGGTTATCCATTTTTTCCTGAAAAAGAAGAGATCAAGAAACTTCCTAGATGGAATGAAGTTAAATACAGTGGATGTCCAAAGAAACTTGGGTGTTCAGGTACATAGATCGTTAAAATACCGTGAACTGCAACAGGAAATAATCAAGAAAATGAATGAAATGCTGGCTGTTATATTTAGAGGACTGTAGTGTAAGGATGCTGAAGTTATGCTGCAGATATATAAAACCCTGGTTAAACCCCACTTGGAGTACTGAGAGCGGATCCGGGCATCACACTTAGGAAAAAGTTTTGCCCTTGGGGGGGTGTACAGTGTAGATTTACATGAATGTCACCAGGACTTCAGGTTTTAAATTCTGAGGAGTTCTGTTTTTCCTAGAGTTTAGAAGTTTTCAACATATTAACAAGAAAAGACAGCGTAGGTAAACTAATTGGGATTCCAGAACTGGGGAACATACTCTGAGAATTAGATCATTCAAGAGATATTTTGAAGAACTTCTATACAAAAATAGTGGTAGACATTTGGAATGCTCTTCCACAAATGACTGTGGATGCTGGATCAGTTGTTAATTCAAAATCTGAGATTTTTTTGTGAAGCAAAGATAATAAGGATATGGACCAAATGCAGGAATGTAGAGTTGGGCCACAGATTAGCCATGATTGTTGAATGGTGGAGCAGGCTTGACAGGCTGAATAGCATACTCCTGTTCCTGTGTTCTGATCTTTGATTCTAATTGCACCACTACTCTCAATTGTTCCTTCAACTGTCTGGACTTTTAGCTCTGGAATTCCCTCTCTGCCTCCTGACTTCTCTCTCTCTACCTCTATGACATGTTTTAAACTAGGTTTCGGTCCTCTTCTCATATCTTTATGTGGTTCAAATGTTGTCTGATAATGCTCCTAAGAAGTTCCTTGCCATGTTTTACTTTGTTAAAGGTGCTATTATCTCTGCAAAATTATTATATTTCAGTTCTGGTTTTGCGAAAATGTCCAGCATCCACAATAGTTACTGCACTGTTCCATCCTTTGGTCAATGCTGCAGTTCTCATTTAGAACCTGAACTCTTAAGTAAACTCACAGAGAAATTGCACCTAGCTGTAAAGGGGTACTCAACAGTATTCAGTTTTGGGTGCCGTAATTTTCTCTGCTATTATTTCCTGTTGATGCATTTTTGTAAAATCCCCATTGCATTTACAGTGCTGTACAAATATAGGTTGTTGTTCATGTAAAATAATACATTCTGTACCTATGTGTGGTTGTAACTCATGCATAGTGAGTTTTCGATAGATTTTTTAAACAATTGTTGTATTAGCATAAAGAGAGTAAGCTGATCAGGCATTTATCAGCAAAATTAATTGAGGAATGTTAATGCTGAACTGTGTATTCTGATTGCAGACTTTGAAGGCCAGATGGATTGGAATAGAGTTTTTTTCCAGAGCTATATATTGATACAGAAATATATATCTGTTCAATGAATGGTGAATTCATGATAATGTAAATTAGACAAGGTTGTTACATCCACTGGGGGATGTAAGTGCTTGGAGTATAGGCTGCCTTGTACATTTGGAGTGCTCTTGGGTCATAGGATAGACAATATCTTCAAATTCATATCCTGTGCTATCTCGGACAAGGGCAACAGGTGCATGGGAGTACTGCCACCAGCACTTACCCATCTAGGTTGTACTTTATCCTGATTTGATACCGTACGGCCATTGTTCATCTTTACTCAATCAAAATCCCGGAATAGGATAATTTCAAAGGCACTGCAGAAACATTCTGAACTCACCTTTTAGCAGTACAAAATGACAGTATGTGATGAAGACTCGACATTAGCTTGCTTTCTCTACGTATACTGCCTGATCGGCTGTGATCTCCAGCACTTGTTGTTTTCAGTCCCCCACCACCCTCACATGGTCAATTTAAGAAGGGCAATAAATGCTGCCCGTTCCAGCATTGCCTGACTTCCACGTAAATAATTTTTAAAAAGCATGCTTTTATCCACTTCTGTCACCAGTCATCGTTTTGATTCTCCATGTGAGACTGACATTGTAAGTCTAAAGAATGTTTCCAATGTGGAACTTGCTAAAACAGTTGCAATGAATAGCACAGAAACTAAATAGACACAACATCAAAAAGAATGGAACATAAGGATATGGTGAAAATGGGTGGGAGAGGAATCATGTGGAACATAAGAGCCATTTGTCATGAAATTGCAGCAGGTTAGAACCAACTTGAGAATATGTAAACTCTGTTTACTGACACCTCACATTCGTCCGGGGCGAATGAACATTTGATTTGAAAGATAGGCTGTAAAGTATTGGAGCAGGGTTCTAAGCCACAGCACTAACTCGTCTCCAAGTACAATAAAACAAAGCATTGTGAATTCTGAAAAACTGAAGCCAAAACAGGCATTGCTGAAGAAACTCAAAGTCTGGCAGCGTCTATGGTGAGAAAGTAGAATTAATGTTTTCATTCCAGTGACCCCTGTACAGAACTAATAGTAGATAGGAAAGGACTGAAATTGGTGCGTCGGGGGCTGGGGGAGTAGGGAAGGAAAACAGGAGTGAAAGGATAAATGGAGATATAGCCCAGAATGAGAGAGGAAACGACAGAGAGCCAGAGGGATGGATGGTACTATGCTCAGAAGAAAGAAAAGCTCATGACAGGGTCCATTAGTAGGAGATGCTGCCAGACCTGCTGATTTTCTCCGGCAATTTCTGCTTTAGTCTCCAACTATCTTCAGTTGTTAACACTCTCTCACCTCTGGGTTAGAAAACTGCCTGAATGTAAAAATGTCTGCTAACATTCCAGTACAGTACTATGTAAATGCACCTCTTTGAAAGGTGCCATCTTTTGGATGAGACCTTAAACTGAGAACCTGACTAGCCTTAGGTGAATGTAAGAGATACCTTTGACATTTTCCTTCAAAGGACAGCGGGAGAGTTATGCCCAGTGACATGTCCAACGTTTATCTCTCAATCAACACGGAAACAGATTACCTGACCGTACATTATAATAAGTGACTGCTTCTCAAAAAAAGCACTTCATTGGCTGTAAAGCACTCAAAGTAGTTGTCCTGTAGTTGTGCATAACTGTATTTAAATTATTACTTTTTCTACTTTCATTATCATATGGCAATTTGTGGGTCTTTTCTTACATTATAATGATAGTACATCAATGTTCCCTCAGGTTTTCTTCCTGGTCCATAAGTAGGTGGGCTGTTCAATTTCTTTTGCACGTCCACAAATGTGGCAATTTAATGGCACCATTTTGTCCATGGATGACATTGGATCATTCATATTGTTAAATAAACGCACAGCACTGAGGGACTATTGCTACTCATAAAAGAGCACTTCATTAGCTATGAAATGCTTTGGGGCTTTCTATAGTCATAGAAGAGGCTGCAGAAATTCAAGTCTTTAATTGTTTCCCTTGGAATAAAGTAGACAGAATGCAACTCTGAGGGAATGCAGACCTTGTATTGATTTCATCTTTTATAAATATACATTGTATCACTTTAGGCTGTTGCCACAAAGCTCTGGCTCTAGAAAGCTGGAGGAAACACCAGCATCATTGATACCACACTATTATACGAAGAGGTGTGATGCAACTTGGTTTGGAAAAACTAATAAAACCTTTCAGATCTGTTGCTGAATGCCCCCACTTAGTTATTCTTTCTTCCACAGGACAGTAAAAGAATTGACACCGAGCTCAGAAGTCAGTGCAGTCCAAATTATTCAGTATTCCCCTCAGCTATTTTTTCTTACAAAAATATACTCTCTTCATAAAATTTGTTTTAAAAGTTACAAAACATTTGACCGAATGTTCCAGAATTTGCAAGGAAATTCAACATGTCCCAATACAGCATGTTCCACTTCATGCAATTATTTACAAAATCACTCTGCATCAAGTATACGATTTGAAGAAAAAAATTGCAATTTAAAAATTAAACAAAGAGTAATAGAAGTAACATTTTCCTTGATGTAGTGTGTTCCACTTTGATGTGCCTCAATACATTTTCAAAACTCTTGGTTAGCAGCATGCATTCCTTGTATGGTGCATAGCCCGAAGGGTATAACAGTGGCTGAGAGGTCCTAGGAATGACCATTCCCCTTGGTGCCTTGCTTCCCCAAACTTTAGTGTGTGCCTCAGCATGTAATCTTTGACCTTGTAAGGTGCCAGCATGCAATATTTGGTAAGGAAAATTCCTTGCAATGGAAGATCAAGTTCTGGGCAGACCAAGGGGTGTCTTTCAGTGAGTTGATGGTCTTCCAGGTGTGCGTAATGTTTGACTCTGTTTACATCCTTCAGCACATCCTGTAGAGCACAGAGGCCTGCATGGCAGAGCTTCTTTGGATGAACCTCAATTAAAAGTCACTGTTCTTTGCAAAGGCGCATGCCATAAAGTGGAGGACAACATGGCAAAATGGAGGAGGTAACACTCTGGTTGTGTAGAACCAATACTTACATCTGTAGTGGGGTCTCTCAAACTAATGACAGTTCCTTAATCTGACATACTTTAGTTCTGAATGAGCTGACTCTTGTGTTACAGTTAATTTCTAGCTGCTGTCCAATTTCATGCATGTGGTGTATGCCCAGAGTGGGCCAGCTCTCGCCAGATGCCCTGTGAGTGTTCCCCTACTTCCCCTCCCACCTTACCCTGTGTAATGTAATTGCAACTGGGAAACACAAATTACTATACAGAACCATGAACACTGACTAATTTGAATTCCCTTCTTCCTTGTCAAGGGACACAGAAACCTAAATATCTCAGCTTTATTGTCACTAGCTGGCATCAACAAAGACTGGAAGCCATGCCTGAAACTGAATTCACCAAGGGAATCTCAATTTTCTTTTTTTTAAACAGAAATTTAGGAATTCCAACTGGATAATTTTTCTGAAAAAATCTAATTGTAATTATTACTGTTAGGTGTGAAATTAAGTGTCAGAAATATCAGGTTTCTAATGGAATAAATGTCACCAGTCTTGTTAATCATTCATTGCTCAGTTTCAAACATTGTTCTATAGACTGTTAACTTCCTGTTGCAGGTTCAAGAGGTTCTTAAGCGTGGAAACATATCAAGTGACTATCCGCTGGGTGAGACAACAATGATGGTGGGATTTTTTCTGACTCTTTTTGTCGAACAATTGATTCTGACATTTCAAAAGGAGAAAACATCCTTCATTGACTTGGAGACATTCAATGCGGGCTCGGAAGCGGGTAGCGATTCTGAGTATGAGAGCCCCTTCATTTCACCTGGACGAGGTCAGAGCAACCTGTACAGCCGCAACTATCCTTCACATAGCCATTCTTTCAACTTGTTGGAGCTGCCTCATTCCAGCCCTTTGCGTTTGCTCAGCCTCGTGTTTGCCCTGTCTGCTCACTCTGTGTTTGAGGGTTTAGCCCTGGGCTTGCAGGAGAAAGGAGCAAAGGTCATCAATTTGTTTATTGGAGTGGCAGTCCATGAGACACTGGCTGCTGTGGCATTGGGAGTGAGCATGGCTAAAGGCGGTGTGCTGATGAAAGATGCACTGAAGTTAGCCGTGATGGTCAGCGCAATGATACCAGCTGGAATAGGCATCGGGATGGGCATTCAGAGTGCCGACAGCCTCGGCAGTCACATTGCATCAGTTGTACTGCAGGGTTTTGCAGCTGGGACATTTCTGTTTGTCACTTTCTTTGAAATTCTAGTGAAAGAATTTGAAGAAAAGCATGACCGCCTTCTGAAAGTACTTTCTCTGATCCTGGGGTACACATTACTGGCTGGGTTTGTCTTTCTAAAGTGGTAACATTTTGCCTTGGTTCAGCTTGCACTACAATGAAGGCACATGACCATCTCACTCTATTTGATTAGAATCTCTGATCACAATATTGTTATTTTCCAATCTATCATTACATTTGTGGGTAGTGGTGTAATAACCAGCGTCGTCGTAAATTTCTAACTGTTTTTATAGTTGCTGCAAGCATAAGGTACAGGGTTGGTACTGGGTTTACTTAGTATATTAAGTGCCAGTAAGCAAAAAGGTTTTTTGAAAAATACTAACTTAAATCTTTGCACTATAATATGTCAGTGTATCTCATGTGGCATGCTTAATTCACCTGAAATTGTTTTCATCAGTATGTCAACTTAGTGTTATACAATGGAATATTTGCCTGTTACAACTATTCACTTCACAAGTCCATAATATTTTACTGCGATTCTAGTGTCAACATTGCTGAATATGTTTACATATGTGTATATCTGGTGTATAATGTTTAAATTATTGTCAGGGTTTTTAAAGTTTATGCGCTGAATACTTTCTGGACTGCATAAAATGTATTGTAAGCATTTAACAAATTTCTTCAAGTTTGTGTTTTTGATAGAAACAGCCTGTTTTCCTTGATACCAAAGGGGGTGCCAGTGTCAAAGTGAGAATGCACAGGGATTATTTATTTTCCTTACTGTACTTTAATCTCACAGCAAGAGACTTGCATCTTCTATCTCAAGCTTGTTTTAAGCACACAGACGTCAGTCTGGCTGATGGTAAAGATTTACCAAGGGTCCTGAACTAAGGAGTGGAGAATTCATCTCCTTTCCAACTATTGATCCCCATGTCTCTTGGCAAGCATGTCTTTTCGTGGAAATCAAGCAAGGGCATAATTTGATTGGACTGTCATTTTCTTGGGATTTGTAGCCTGCCGACACACTCGATAAGCTTTGAGCATAAAAAAGATAATGTACTGATTTGCTGGTGACTGCAAAATTTGTTTCTTGATTTTAGGATGGAGAAAAGTTAGGTCGAGCTGGGTGCAGGCAAGGAGAGAAGAACTTCCTACTTTTATCCTGATTGAACACTTGCTTATTTAGGCCGCTGGTGTTTATTACTTCACTAAGGAAAACTGAATGGAAGGAAGCACTGAATCTTAATGAAATAATGCACTTCACTCCTGGATTAATGCAATGCTGTTAAGTATGATGTAGTGACTAAGCTTGCTCAGCATCAAATTCAGTTCTGCTTGCTAATGGTGCTTGATGGCACTGTTGAACTATTTATCTACACTGCATTAATAAATCTCCCCTAGTTAGGGGATTGTAGTCAAATTTGTTGCCACAGGTCTGGACATGGAGAAAAATCAGCATAAATCTGATAAGCAAATCATGCTGCTGGCGACAGTGTAGAGGCCCCTCTTCCATTTTGAGGTCAGAATCAAATTCTGCTGAGATGTGATGCCTCCAGCACCAGCAGAGAGTAGTTTGGCACATACATTTTTTTCAGGGTAAAGTACTGAAGCCCATCCAGTGTCTGTGAAAAGCATGTACCAGCAGTCAGCAAAATAAACTTTGCTTGTGACTCTCCTTATTAGATAACTGTTGATGACTTTTTATTTATAAACAAAAGGAGTTGGGCCGGAAATAGTTACGTCACGTGCCAGGAAATCAACAAAACTCAGGAAGGATAGTCTGTTGTAGATGGGGTTGACAGAAGATAAATGAAGGATGATTGCCCTTTTGGGATAAAAGCTGTTGTCTGAAGACAGGTAGGAGAGAATGCTGCATACAGGATGTAACACAGATGAGTGTAGATTAAACAAGTGTTCAGGAATGTGTAGCTTAGGTGGGTTATAAGGGGATGGGTCTGAGTGGGATACCCCAAGGGTTGGTGTGGACTTGTTGGGCCACTGGGCCTGTTTCCACACTGTACGGATTCTGTGATCTATTCTATGAGTAACACTTCATTTGGTGATTTTTTTTTTCTTGCCTGTGAATTCCTTAGAGGTCTCAGTTAATGGCTTAGCAGCGGCTCTATTTCCTATGGCATAGTAAGCCAGAGAAACTCTCGCCTTTCTGAATTTCACTTCTTCCTTTTTCTCCCCTGAGGGCACTGACTGTGGTTGTGGTACAGTCGCACAAGCCGTGCCAACTTGAACCTCACTCAAGAATTTCCTTCTTTGAGACTATAGAGCATGTGCTGGTGGGTTATTATTAATCAGCAACAGGAAAGAAGAGAAATTATAATCATTTTTAAGGTTCTGAGTGTTGCCTAAAGTAAATATGATGCTCTTCGACACAGATGGTGTGAGGAACTATATTACTGTAAATATAATGTATTTTGCTCAACAGCTTTGTCATTGAACATTTTTTGTAATTGTGAGAACTCAGTCTCCTTTTAAGTGAAATGCAGTAGTATGAAGTAGAAGTGTGAGGCAGTGAGTTACTTCATTAATAATGCTTTGTTGAATCAACTAAATTAGGGAAACCAGTTCTTTTTTAAGCTGCTGGAGAAATGTTAACCTATCCTTTAAGCAATATTAGAATATACTTGCAAGACAATCTTGCAATTTATAGTAAATTGTACGTGAAGCACTTAAGGATTTTGAGGCCTAATATTGTGTGTCAATGCCAGTTTTTTTTAACGTGTGATCATCTGGGAACACTTTTATTTGTTTTTGATAGATTTGAAATGTGTATCATTTACTTTTTAATATTGATTTAACAGCATCTTCTTGCTAAAAGGTGAACGATGATTATTTGTCTATGGTAACTTCGTTTGCCTAATAGGACTTTTTTTTTAAAAAAGGTGATGTTTATCCAATAGGGTATGCTATTGTTCAGGCCTGTGTTGTTTTAGTTTGTCCTTGAATTGAGATGTACTTTCTTTGTAGGTATTGATACCTATTCTGTTTGGTATCCACTCTGCCAGTAGTCTGTACAACCATCAGTCTGCTTTTCTATTAGAAGTTTGGATCCCAATGTAGATTGAAAATTCAGTCTGGGCAGTGAGCTCCATCAATATTTAAGTGCAACTTTGTAGCAATAATAAAGGACTGACTGTGCCACCAGTGCATCAGGTGTAGAGTATTTTTGCCTTTTTTACCTGATCATAAAAGATCTCGATCATTACAGACAAGGCTGGTCCTAAATTCAGTCCCAATCTCTGTTGAATTGGATTGCTCCTGGAACCACAAAACCTCCAAAAACTGGCAGCTTAGGTTGGATGGAATGCTAAAATATCTGAAGCACAAGTAAGCTATACCCACAACTTCATGCTTTTAATGGAATTTGGTGAGTTGTGGGTTATGGCGGGTTGTAGTGAGGATCGCAAAGGGAACTACCAACCAGCCAATATCAGGACATAGATTAGCAACTTAAATGTGGTGAAATTGTGTACCTCATATTTGGCAATGCCTGTACCAATCAGACTCCAATTCCCAACAATTTCTCAAGCAGGATAAATTACTGTTCCCTTTAAGATGTGGTATTCTTGCACTTCTGTCCTGATGAGTTCCAGATGAAGAGTTTCAACAGCATGTTTCCTTTTTGTAGCAGTGCACCATTTTAAATTTAACTCAGGCCATGCATCAGGAAAACCGGCAAGTCTAACCACAAACTCTTCTGATTTCAGATCATCCTTAGTGTCTAATCTTTCACCTCCATTCCCTGCTATAGTCAAGAATAGAAACAAAAACTGCTAGTCGGGTTCTGCTGTTAAATTCAGCAGACCCAACGAAACTATATTCTTCCACGTTTTCTGACCTTACATCTCTGCCCCCATTGATTTAAAGATGTTAAGAAAACTCTACTTGTGGTCACTATTCTCACACATTGAAGGTGAGGTTGGTGGGGATAGTGGTGTAACAGTAATGTTAGTGGATTGATAATCTGGAGATTTAGGCTAATACTCTGGATATGTTCAAACCCCACCAGCTGATGGAATTTAAAAACTAAATTAATAAAGCTTGAATTGTAAACAAGTCTTATGAGGCTACCATCAATTAGATTCGTAGTCATGAAGCACCGAGACCCTTTGGTCCAACCTGTCCACTCCAACCATGTTCCCAAATTAAACTGTCCCCACCTGTCTGCATTTTTCCCATATCCTCCAAACCTTTCCTGTTCATGAACGTATCCAAATGCCATTTACAAATTGTAACTGTACCTGCATCCACCACTGTGTCTGGCAGTTCATTCGACACACAAACCACTCTGTGTAAAACAAAAAGTTGCCCCCATGACCTTTTTAAATATTTTTCCTCTCACCTTAAAAATATGCCCCCTAGTTTTGAACTCCCCCACCTGAGAAAAGACCCTTGTCATTCACCCTATCTATGCCCCTAATGATTTTACAAACCTCAATAGGGTCACCCCTCAACCTCCTGCACTCGTGAAAAAAGTCCAAGTCTTTCCAGTCTGTTTTTGTAGTGCAAGCCCTCCATCCCCACCAACATCCTGGTAAATCTTTCCTGAACCTGTCCAGTTTAATAATATCCTTCCTACAACAGGGAGACCAGACTGCACACAATGCTCCAGAAGAGGCCTCACCTGTACAACCTCAGTATGATGTCTTAACTCTGATATGCAAAGGCCTGAGCAATGAAGGCAAGTGTGCTTAATAGCCCTGTCTACCTGTGACTCAAACTGTAAAGAATTATTTACCAGGTGTCTCTGTTCTACAGCACTACCCGGGGCCCTACCATTAATTGTATAAGTTCCTGTCCTTGTTTGTATTACCAAAATGCAGTACCTCTCATTTATCCAAATTAAACTGCATCTTTCCCATTGACCCAATCGATCACAATCACTTCAATCTTAAATAACCTTCTTCACTGTCCATAACACCATCAATTTTAGTGTTATCTGCAAATTTACCAACTAAGCCAGCTTCTTTCTCATTCAAATCATTTACTTAAATGACAACAAAAGTGGACCCGGTATTCAAGCATGTAAAACACTGCTGGTAACAGGCATCCAGTCTGAAAAACAACCCACCAGCACCACACTCTGTCTCCTGACATTAAGCCAATTTTGAATCCATTGGCAAGCTCCCCCTGAATTCTATGTGGTCTAAGTTTACTAATTAGTCCACAATGTGGAACGTTGTCAAAAGCTTAACTAAAATCTAAGTAAACAACATCTACTGCTCTACTCTTTTTGATTACTTCATTAAGTTTGTGAGACACAATTTTCCTCACAGAACACAAATTGTTAACAAAAGTGACAGCTAGCTTGCTAATGCCTTTTAGGAAAGGTGTCCTTATCTGATTTGACTGGCATGTGACTCAAAACCCACAACAATGTGGTTGACTATCAATGTTGCACAAAATTGCCAAGTAAGACATTCAGTTCAATGACAATTACAGATGGGCATTAAATGCTAGCTGTTCCCAACAATATCCACCTCCCGTGAAAGATTTTTTAAAAAAAAGTCAAACCCCAATCTTTTCAAACTGAACTCGTGATTTTAAACAGTATTTGTTTTGTTCTTTCCCTCCAGCATGTCCACTTGTTGCGTTTTGCCCAGCTCTTGTGCCAGTGTTGCCCTCTGTTGTGAGTCACGCACAAGGCCTGTTTTTCATACTGTTATCAGTTTTGTCGGGTTTTCCAGACTGCTGCAATATAAAAAGGTGAAATGCTTGAAATAATCTGCAGATCTGTGACCTCTCATTTGAACTGGGTCCATGAGATAAAGGGAGCTGCAGATGCTGGAGAATCCAAGACAATAAAATGTGAGGCTGGATGAACACAGCAGGCCAAGCAGCGTCTCAGGAGCACAAAAGCTGACATTTCGGGCCTAGACCCTTCATCAGAGAGGGGGATGGGGTGAGGGTTCTGGAAGAAATAGGGAGAGAGGGGGAGGTGGACCGAAGATGGATAGACCAGAAGATAGGTGGAGAGGAGAGTATAGGTGGGGAGGTAGGGAGGGGATAGGTCAGTCCAGGGAGGACGGACAGGTCAAGGAGGTGGGATGAGGTTAGTAGGTAGATGGGGGTGCGGCTTGGGGTGGGAGGAAGGGATGGGTGAGAGGAAGAACAGGTTAGAGAGTCAGAGACAGGTTGGACTGGTTTTGGGATGCAGTGGGTGGAGGGGAAGAGCTGGGCTGGTTGTGTGGTGCAGTGGGGGAAGGGGAGATTTTGAAGCTGGTGAAGTCCACGTTCATCCTCCGACACTTCCGCCATCTACAATCCAACCCCACCACCCAAGACATTTTTCCATCCCCACCCCTGTCTGCTTTCCGGAGAGACCACTCTCTCCGTGACTCCCTTGTTCGCTCCACACTGCCCTCCAACCCCACCACACCCGGCACCTTCCCCTGCAACCGCAGGAAATGCTACACTTGCCCCCTCACCTCCTCCCTCACCCCTATCCCAGGCCCCAAGATGACATTCCACATTAAGCAGAGGTTCACCTGCACATCTGCCAATGTGGTATACTGCATCCACTGTACCCGGTGTGGCTACCTCTACATTGGGGAAACCAAGCGGAGGCTTGGAGACCGCTTTGCAGAACACCTCCGCTCAGTTCGCAACAAACAACTGTACCTCCCAGTCGCAAACCATTTCCACTCCCCCTCCCATTCTTTAGATGACATGTCCATCATGGGCCTCCTGCAGTGCCACAGTGATGCCACCCAAAGGTTGGAGGAACAGCAACTTATATTCCGCCTGGGAACCCTGCAGCCTAATGGTATCAATGTGGACTTCACCAGTTTCAAAATCTCCCCTTCCCCAACTGCATCCCTAAACCAGCCCAGTTCGTCCCCTCCCCCCACTGCACCACACAACCAGCCCAGCTCTTCCCCTCCATCCACTGCATCCCAAAACCAGTCCAACCTGTCTCTGCCTCCCTAACCTGTTCTTCCTGTCACCCATCCCTTCCTCCCACCCCAAGCCGCACCCGCATCTACCTACTAACCTCATCCCACCTCCTTGACCTGTCCGTCTTCCCTGGACTGACCTATCCCCTCCCTACCTCCCCACCTATACTCTCGCCACCTATCTTCTTTTCTCTCCATCTTCGGTCCGCCTCTCCCTATTTATTCCAGAACCCTCACCCCATCCCCCTCTCTGATGAAGGGTCTAGGCCTGAAACGTCAGCTTTTGTGCTCCTGAGATGCTGCTTGGCCTGCTGCGTTCATCCAGCCTCACATTTTATTATCTTGAACTGGGTCCATGTCTGGTTTCTTTTTCTCCATAAATGGTGCTTTGCATTTCCAATATTGCCTGCCTTCCTTATTTCAGATTTCCAGTGTTTTGCTTTCAATCCACATGGCCATGTCATAGTCCTTCCCAGTGTCATTGTCAATGGGTTTAATTTGATGACAATAATCTGTAGGAAAACTATCTCTTATTATTTTCAAATTACATGCCAATAGATTTCTCAAGGGATTTTCTTAATCAATCACTTTATCTTGTTCCAGCATCATCAGTTACTGACCTGCAACCACCAGCCCCACTGCCTGTTTTGTATCCTGTGTCACTGAATTGCACAGTCTAGAAGGACAATATCTATAATTTTACAGTTTAGGTGGACCTGGTATGAAAATTTTATGCATCTATTATTACACTTTACTAAAATTCTAGAAACTGCAAAGCCTGTTACTTTTCTACTTCATACGACCTGAATGGCCTATTTATAGCTGACAAAATGCTACATCAGTCTAATGTCAAACAAACAAAACAGAAATTGCTGGAGAATGAGAGTTTTAGATTTTCAGCATCGGTAGTTGTTTGTTTTATGTCAGCCTAGTGTTCAGCACTCCCACTTTCTGGATGTAGGGAGCTGACTGCGAGTGTTTTGTATGAAGCCAATTAAGGGAGCAAGGTTATAAATTGAAGATAACACAAACTAAGCACTGAAAAGAAGCAGTTTCACTTTTTTTTATTTGAATAAAGCTACTGACTAATACAGGGAATAAATTGCAAAACTAAAATAGCAGATATAATTTGGAATGTGGGATAATATGGATTTGAGATAGAAGTGAGTTAGGGAAATGGCTGGCCAGGACTTAAAGAAGATCATATTACAACTTGAGGATAACTGGTGACCCTTCATGGATGCCCTTCTCAGTGGACCTTACATTAAACAGCAGTGCCAGGGATTTGACGGTGCAGAGAAACAAGTGTAGCACAGAGAGATGAACATATAAGAAAAAGGAAGAATATAATATCACAATAAAATTTCTAAAAGTCTTCATGCACGTTGCTACTTAGGAATGTGAATTTCAGATAACGAGACACACTATCTTAGAAATGGGGTAAACTTTGACGGTAAGTTTTATTTTTATTAAGGCTTGGGAAGATGAGCTATGGAAGTGTGAAGAAATCTGCTACAAACTTGGATGAAACTACTGTTTTAACTACTGATTGGCTTCTGGTTGCCAAGGCAGGAATTTTTCCTTAAATAGGTTCAACAGCACTTGAAAATGCAGCTAAACAGAATTGTCAGAGCAACAGATTTTGTGTGAGAGAAAGCATGCACTTCTTTGTTTTGTACTGTCAAAGTATTGGGTAACAACATATTGCTTTGTAGAAATACTAACATTTTAATTGAAAACTGTGGAATGTGTTACCAACAATTAAATAAACTTCCAGATATCATTGTTTGTGATCTCAATTTTGTTTTACTCCTGTGTTTAGGCCTAACTATCTTCAGCTGCTTTATCAATGACCTTCCCTCTATCAAAAGGTCAGAAGTGGGGATATTCACTGATGATTGCACAATGTTCAGCACTATTCACAACTCCTTATACACAGAAACAGTCCATGTTCTAATGCAATAGGACCTGGACAATATCCAGGCTTGGGCTAGCAAGTTGCAAATAACATTCATGCCATGCAAGTACCAGGCTATGACCGTCACCAATAAGAGTCTGTCACCCCTAAACTTTCAATGGTGTTGCCATCACTGAATTCCCCCACTATGAACATCCTGGGAGTTATCATTGATTAGAAACTCAACTGGCCACAAGACCAGGTCAGAGGATATGAATACAGCTGTGTGAAACTCCTTCTGATTCCCCAAAGCTTATCCACCATCTACAAGGCGCAAGTTAGGAGTGTGATGGAATACTCCCCACTTGATTGGATAAGTGCAGCTCCAACAACACTCCAGTAGCTTGACACTAACTAGGACAAAGCAGCCCACTTGATCAACATTACGTCCACAAGTATCCACTCCTGCCACCACAGATGTACAGTAGCAGTAGTACATACTATCTACAAGATACACCGCACAAATGCACTAAAGATCCTCTGACAGCATCTTCCGCCACCTAACCACTTCCACCTAAAAGAATATGGAACAATACAGCACAGGGACCGGCCCCTTGGCCCTCCGAGCCTGTGCTGATGCATTTTGCCCTCCCAAACTAAACTGTCTTCACTTACAGGATCTATACCCCTCTATTCCCTTCCTATTCATGTATTTGTCCAGTGTATCTTGAATGTTTGTGTGTCTGCTTCCATCACTTCTTCTGGCAACTCATTCCAGGCTCTCGCCATGCTTTGTGTGAAAAACTTGCCTCACACATCTCTTTTAAACTCACTTCTGCCCACCCCCTCCCCAAACACAACCGTGTACCGTGAACGTGTCCCCTAGCAATTGACCGCTCCATCCTGGGAAAAAGCCTCAACTTTCCACTCTATCCATGCTATTCACAATCTTATAAACCTCTTTGAGGTCTCCCCTCAATCACCTGTGTTGCAGTGAAAATAAACCCAGTCTATCCAACCTTCATAGCTAAAATCCCCCATACCAGGCACATCCTGGTAAACCTTTTCTCTACCCTCTCCAAAGCATCCACATCCTTTTTGTAGTGTGGTGACCAGAACTATATGCAATATTCTGTATTAGAAGGACTAGGGCAGCAGCCACTCATCATACTTACTAGGAAACATATCACCATTCCCTCACTGACACTGGGTCAAAAATCCTGGAATTCCATCCCTAATAGCGTTGCAGGTCAACCCACAGCCAGTCAAGAAGGTAGATCACCACCATCTTCTCAAGGGCAACTAGGGACAGGTAATAAATACTGGCCAGCAACCGATGGCCACATGTCATAAATGAATTTTTTTTAAAAAGTGAGCTTCCACTAGGCTTCAAACACATTTGGTATTTGATTTATGCCCCTGGTATAACATTAATGCAAGAGTGTTGTATCTCTTTTTCCTTTCAATTTCATTTGTCCTTTTTTTCTCATTATTCCATGGCATGTCGGTGTTGCCGGGAAGGCCAACATTCTTTGCTCATTGCCAGTTGCCCTCAAGAAGTTGACAGTGAGCCACATTCCTGATCTGCTGCACTCCCTGTGGTTTAAGTATATCAGAATGGGAGATCAAGGATTTTGATCCAGCAGCAGTGAATGAACAGCAATCTGCTTAATGTCAGGATGGTTTATGACGTGCAGGTACTGATGTTCTTATACATCCCTTGCCTTTGTTCTTCTACATGGTAGAGGTCAAGGGTTTGGAGATACTTTGGAAGAAATGCTAGTGATTTGCGGTAGTGCATTCTGGTAGATTCACCTGCCTGCCATTGTACATCAGTGTTGGAGGGAGCAAATGTTAGGATAGTCAATGGGGTGCCAATGGGCTGCTTTGACTTGAATAGGAGTTGACTTCTTGTGTTGTTGCAACTGCACTCACGCAGACAAATGGAGATACTTCAATTGTGCCATGCCAATGATGCATTGTTTTTGGGCAGTCAGGAGGTGAATTACTCATTATGGGTGTCCCAGCTTCTGACCCGAGCCTCATCACCTGAATCAGCTGGCTTGAAGCCAGCTATATGTACTAGTCTGTCCTCTGATTCCCCTGTGGATTCACTTGTGTTAGCTTAAGTAGTAAATTCTGACAAGCAATTCAGACATGCCATCAATCCTAGACACATTCATTGCTACCCTCAACTGATTACAGGCTGGATACAGATGGGGAAGACTAATCAATTATACCTACCACTGCTGGCTTATCTATTGTAAAAACAACCATATTTTCTAGTGTGAATCATGGACAGTAATTTGTAATTGGAATTCTGCCTTGTTCTTTTGCTGCATCTTTGCTAGGTAGAGGTGTCACCCAGAAAGGTCTTGCTGATGTCAGATAACTCAGCATCAAACCAAATCAAACTTTCTTGATTGGAGGACTTGGCTTACTCCACAAAGAGCTACAAGGTGCAGTACAATGTCAGGACAAAAAGCTGTCTGTAGCTGATGAATTTTTGAAGGACACTATCTGAACTGATATATCTAAGTTGATAGTCAAAGCCCAAATCATGCTATATTCTCGTGAATAGAATCTTTACACCTGGTTAAATTGTTAAATACCATATGATAGTCAATGAGGAAAAGTGGAGATACTTGCCTTTTAAACCTTTGCTCATGTAATTGTCTCAAAGATGCTGCACAGTGAGTATTCCAGGATCTCATTGGCTGATTGTTTTCCACCCTTGCTTTGAAGTTTTAAATATGTGGAATACAGATAATGCATAGAATGTACTGCAAAGCAGTCAGTGGAAAAAAAACAAAACTGGTTATTTCTGAGTGCAGAACTGTCATTGAAACTGGATATCAGGTTGCTTGCTATGTCACCCTAGCTGTGCCAATACAATTAAATATTGGAAAGTAACACCATTGTTTTTGGACCCTACCATAAAATTCTTTCTGTCACCACCAATTTAATTTTCCTCCCTGCATACTACCATGGGTTGAATGTCTCTTTTTATGATAAATTTGACCTTAAACTGGATTTAAGACCCCTTTACCAGATGAGATTTTCAAATGAGATTTTAAAGCTGTGCACTCTGAGCAAAAAAAAACCCAAAGGCACTTTTCGAGAAAGAGGAAATGAATTATTGCTAGTGTCCTGGTCAATATTTACCTTTTAATCAGCATCACTAACGCAGATTCCAAGGTAGGTGTTGTGAATGTTTGCAATCTGTAATAAAGTTAGAAATTACTGGAGCTACTCAGCAGGTCAGGAAGTATTTGTTTTAAGTGTTACAGTGTTAACATTTCAGGTTAATGATCTTCCCTATTTCAGGTCCACCTGAATATGACAGGTGAGGCTTCAATATATTGTCTAAATCACATCTAGCGCTGCAACTCACTTTCATACAGCACAAATTTTGTACTCCAGTTTCTGGGGTAGCATTTGAACCCACAATCTGTTAACTTTGAGGTGAGAGAGCTACCCACTGAGCCAAAGCTGCCACACTGTTAAAACATGCTGTCAGTTTCTTAAAACTTTTTTCCTAATGATTGTCAGCAAAACACATACCTAGTTACGAGAAAGAACGTGGTGATCTCGAGAATTTATAGCCACCAGATTGCCAGTGATGTCATTATCAAAGCCATGAGCCAAAATATGATGTATTATTTTAACACAGTCCTTCAGATGAAAACGAACAATTACTGAATTTTTTTGTATTAACTGCTGAGCTTCCCCCTCCTGTTTGAATTGTTTTGAAATGATGTACAATCTCTGATTAAATCACGGAGATTCATGAGTTTTTAGCTTTAATAAGTGATTGCAGATGTTAATTGCTGTGTTTAAGTAAGAATGAGTCAGTGGTTCTGCTCATGGTGACCTGCAGGAATCTCCAGGGAAGCTATTCTCTTCTTTCCTCAACTGCGCCATAGTATTTGATGATGCTGTTCATAATCGCAGATTGCTCATCATCGTACACAAGGTGGTACCAGAGGAATTGTAGGAAATGAGCATACTCTTTCTCCTAGCATGTTAAGTCCACAGGTTTCCTTCTGTCACAACGAGTAAATGTCAAACACACACCTGGTGCCTTGATTATAGCAAGGATGATAACAACCAGAAGTGGTAATCACCTTGCTAAGAAGCCATCTGATGCAGTGAAACAATAAGATATGCTAAGCAGTGGACTGCACTAAAAATAATCATCTTATCTGGAACTATGCTAAGGGTCACCAGTGAACAGGGGATCAGTAAACTCTGAAATTTTCACTTCTACTAGAATTTTCTAAGTAGGGTTGCCAACACTCCAAAATTAACTTAAAGCCTTAAAAATTACCCTGGGCACTGCTGCAGACAGCTCAGAAAATTCATTGTGGCTGTAATGATACTGCTTATTTCTTCTTTTGAAATAAAACTGCTTATGCTTGACCTAAAAATACTGGGGGTTTGTTAGTGGAAATGGTTGTTGACTGGCAGTGAACAATTGGATATGGCAGAGTCAGTTCACTTTGGTGTAGCAGGGCACGGTCTTGTGTGAAGGAAGGGTCTGGTGATCACTGGCATGAGCTGGGGCAAAGCAGCTATAGGTCATGATAGGAAACCTCCAACGTGAGTTGGCAATTCAAATAGGATGTGGGTTAATGAGAAAGAGTTGGAAGAACTACCATCCTGACGTGTAATTTCCATATTTGAATGTATGTGGCCCTCAAAATAAATAGCAGACCATTTATAATAGAGACAGATTGTCACCTGTAATTTTGAATGCTCGTCCATCTTCTAGCAACAGCTATGAGTCTAGCTTAAAAATAAAAAAGCAGCAAGAGCTCTATCTGCTATCTCTTCCCAACCTTAAGGTGTGTGGGAGAATACAGCGCCTTACATTTCCTGGTGTGTGCCCATACCTTACAGCCTGATTAATCCTGCTGAATATTAAATCTGACTGAGAAGCCTGATATACTTCTATTCCCAAAAGAACTGTGGATGCTGTAAATCAGGAACAAAAACAGAAATTGCTGGATAAACTCAGCAGACCTGGCAGCCTCTGTGGTGACAAATCAGAGTTAACATTTCAGATTGAGTCAACTGCAGATGTGCTGAGCTTTTACAGCAATTTCTGTTTTTGATATTTCTAGTCCCTCCTATCAACAGACCCATCAGCCATATTGGGATATACATCTCTTTTTGACTTCACAAATGATTCCAGTTGAACAGATTTTGACAAGCAAAACCTTGTTTTCAGATGAAAAAATTACACATTGAACATTCTTATCGTCATCACCAATCCCCACCTTCCCCTCCATCCTTCATTATTCCTTCGGACTTCAAAACTGTACAACTCATTCTTCCATTCTTCATTTCATTCTATGATTGAGCATCTTTAAAAAAGAAGACATTTAACCACGACTTCACAGACTTTAAGATTCAATTTGCTGTAATATCCATTTGCTGCTTTAAGTAGAATGCTAGATTCCAATTACCCAGTTCTTTCTATTTATTGACTCCAGTCATACACTCAGTAAAATGCAGCCTTGACATCAAGGAGAGTCACTCTCAACTCAGCTCTGGAATTCTGTTTTTATTTCAGTCCATGTTTGGAACAAAGATGTCGTGAGGTCAAGATCTGAGTGGTCCTGGTGAAACCTGAAATGAGCATGAGTGACCAAGTTATTACTAAGCAATTGCTGTTTGATAGAACCATTGATTAAACCTGCTGACAAGCAGCTGAATGTCAGGCTTTGAATTTTTTCTTCATGAAAATTAACTATTGTTTTCTCAAGCCTGGATTTTGTCCATCTCCTGCTCCAAACTGGCATGGTTGTTTCATTATACTAGGAATTTCCAATGAATCTGAAAATGAGGAAAATAAGCAAATGGAAGAAAATTCTTTTTTATTCATACATGGAATGTGGCTATTGCAAACAAGACTAGCATTTATTGTCCATTCTTGCACAGTTTTGTGGCTTGCAGATCTTTTTCAGAGTCAACAACATTGCTTTGGGCCTGGGCCATGTAGATCAGACCAGGAATTGACAGCAGCTTCCCTTTCCTAAATGATGTTAGTGAACCAGTTAGGTTTCTGTGATAATAGGCTAGTTTCATGGTCAGCATTACTGTTACCAGTTTCTGCTTTAATGCCATGGTCTTAACGATGATTGATTTTGGGGATGTTCATTGAGCCCTTTCTGCCATTAGTTATAGCCGTGAGTACTGAAGTGAACACTTTGAGGATGTGCAGAGGAATGTGTACATTGGTTTACTGGGAATGCAGGAAGGGAATGAAAGGCTGCTTGTAGATTTACCTTATTAGCAAGTTCTTGTTTTACTACTCTTTGCCTAATTAGATAATTCGCATGATAATAAACCAACGTCCACATAGTTTGTCCATCTACTGATATTGTCCCTTCATTGGCCTTGTCAAATGGTGCTTTAAAAATTTAGTTTAATTTCTAATGCCATTGAACACTAATTCTTTGTCCCCAATTAAACACAAAAAATAAACTGCAGTTGAAATTGAAACTAATCCTTATGCTGTGTGTGTCCTCTGCATAAAAAGAATTAACAGCTATTACCCTAAGCACGATCTAATTTATCAACCTCAACTCCATCTAGGTCAGAAGTATGCAGCTAGTTTAATCGTCGCATCAAAGGCTTTCATTTTATTTCTTCTCTAGTGCTCACTGAGATCCAGGGTCACCCTCTGCTCTCTTGAGGCTTCCTTCTGCTGTTTGAAGCAAGTTGGAATACATTAGCTTTCTTTGAAATTCAATCTTCAAATCCCTGAACTGGAATTAAGTTGTTATGAATGATATGTTCTTTCCTTTCTCAGTTTCCACTGAATATCCAACTAGACTCATACAATACTGTAAGATTGCTAAGATTTGTTTTTAAAATCCAAGTGTAGTTCTCCTTTGTACATCTCTATCTCACTGTTCTAGGCTCCAACAGCAGCGTGCTCCTTTGCCTTTGACCATGTTGATAATTATGGTAATAGAATCTACAAGTTCATTGACTGATACCATCAATCATTCCAGAATGGTCCCGGAGCGTGGTGACTCTTTATGTGCTTTCCTAATCAAATCGTTCCCTCACATCTTTTATAATCATCTCCAAACTCTGAGACCTAGGACTCTGCTCGACTTCTGCAACTGGATGCTCAACTTCCTGACCTGCAGACTGAACTCAATAAGGACAGGCAACAACACCTCTTCTACAATAATTGTCAACACCAGTGCCCCGTAAGTCTGTGTACTCAGCCCATTTTATACTCCTTATACACTCACAACTGTGTAGCCCAATTCGGCGCTAACTCAATTTATTTAGCCTGGGCTTATCCAAAGGAAATTTGGCATGTCTACAATAACTCTTACCAATTTTTATAAATGCAGATTTACGAACTGCTTCTTCTCTGCTGT
This sequence comes from Stegostoma tigrinum, assembly GCF_030684315.1. Classification (NCBI taxonomy): domain Eukaryota; kingdom Metazoa; phylum Chordata; class Chondrichthyes; order Orectolobiformes; family Stegostomatidae; genus Stegostoma; species Stegostoma tigrinum. The sequence goes on along the minus strand of NC_081383.1, from coordinate 7,761,846 downwards.
TATCAAACTTGTGAATGGATCTCTCACATATTAGAGTTGATCTTTCTCTGCACCTTCTCTGAGCTGTAACACCGTATTCTGCATTCTGTTCTATTACCCCGATGTACTCACATAAAGTATGATTTGTCTGGTTAGCATGTAAAACAATACTCTTCACTGTATATTGGTACATGACAATAATAAATCAAATCAAATCAAATCTATGCTAACACAGTGTGGAGCTGGAGGAATACAGCAGGCTAGGCAGCATCAGAGGAACAGGAAAGCTGATGTTTTGGGTCTGTACTCTTATTCTGAAATGGGGATTTCAGAAGAAGAGTCCCGACCCGAAATGTCCAGGCTAATATACTTGGGGCATTGGTTCAAATGGTACCGAGACAGCTGGTGAGATCTGCCTTCTTCATATGGTCTGGTCCTCTTGTTGGCTGCAGATCCACAGTGATGCAATTAGCTTCTTAACTTTGATATCTTAGCTTAGCATACTATTCAATTAAAGAGGAATTAGAGATGGGCAATAAAAGCCCACATCCATGATTTTTTTCAAAAAGTGTTTTGGGGAATCCTTGGGTTTGAGGAGTGCTATTTAAAAACACACTTTCCTTGTTGAAACATATGATAATGCAGATTAAATGTAACTTTTTGTTTGTATATCAAAAGGCTAGGCACTCTCTGATCCTTTTGGCCAAATTACGGCCAGGATTGTCTACCTGTTTGGTGAAATTTGTTAAATACTTGATCTTTGCAAAGTATGAATGATACTCAAAAAACCTGGAAATTGTGGAGACAGCAGTCACAAAACTGATCTTCAGCCTTGAAGCACTGAGTCAAGGAAGAGAATGTGCAAAAACTTTTGAGGCTTGAAAGAAGAGACTAATTGCTCAATGAGATTGTAGAAAGAATTCTAAAAGTCAATTCAGAATGTTGTTTCAGATTAAATTGTGATGGCATGATGGAGTTATAAACTCAAACCAGGAAAATGCAAGTTTTGGACCGACTCCTGAGAATTCTTCACACAAAAAGTGAATGTCAGCTTTCCATCATCTTCTTAATGCCAGCTTCATTTAGCCTCTCTGTGATGTTGAACAATGGGGTACGCTGACATCCCCAT